>NC_081411.1:159716970-160044470 GCF_030272615.1 Cryptomeria japonica
AAATATTTGTAATGATTTATTGTAATATTTTGAAGTTGTAAGAGAAACCTTTAACAAGGTAAAAGACTCTAACAAAGTCTATAAATTGTAAAGCCTTTAACCAGGTGCAACATTTAGAATAAGTGTTGTAAAATCCTTTAGCAAGGTAGATCTAATGATCTTGATACTCCTAACAGGGTAAGCTATCAGAAATAGCTAAACATGTAGCTCTAACCGAGCACTCTTTATTATTGCAGTAGTGAGGTTGTGGGTGCCATCCCTATCACAGTTTTTCTCTCTAACCAAGAGTTTCTGCATAACCAAAATATATGAGTTATGGAGTGAATCATGTATGATTGTTATTTATTTGTTTTAGCTTTATGTTATGTTGCAGTAGTTTTTGGTTTATGCATAATAGTTAAGATATTGTTGTTAAAAGGTTTTGAAGTACTGATTCACCCCTCCCCTCTCTGTACATTAGCTTTCCATATTGGGCCTAACAATTGGTATTAGAGCTTGAATCTTGGAAAAGGGTTTAACAGCCTAAAGAGAAAGATCTTATCAATGGAAGGTTATAAACAATCTTAGAGAATTATGTATCTACAAGAAGAGTTGGATTGTGCTAATCAAGTGATTGCAAACATGCAGAGACAAATGCAAAAATCATTGAAAGTGAGAAGAAGATTATCTGATGATTTACAGGACTCTCAAGAGCTAGTTGAACAAATTGAAACATCATCTGAGAACAATATATCTGAAGAGACTGAAGAGATGATTGGACAACTGAAAGAAAAGAACAAAGCACTGACTGATCTACCAAAAGCAATGAAAAGAGGACATGATCATTTTAGCACACAGATGACTAAAAATCTTGATGCATTGAGGATAGTCGAGGATAAAGTAAGAGATCTAGAAAGAGAAAAAAAACAACTTGAAGCATTAGTATCTGAAAAGAATGAAGAAATCACAAGGTTGACTGGAATTCAAAGTAATCTGTCAGATCAATTAGGTTATGCACATCATGAAGCAAATCTGAAGGATGATGAGAATCAAGCATTGAAACTTGAAGTATCAAGGTTGACCAATGAACTTGAAACAGAAAAGAAATCCAAGGAAATACTAAAAAGGAGTTATGAAGCATCAAAGATGTTGGATGAGCAACTGAATACAAGAAGACCCAACAAATATGCAGGACTCGGTTACAAAGGAAAAGACTCTACCAAGAAGGGAATTCATACAACCGAGAGAGGAGAATCATCAAAGCAAGCTAGAAATAAGAAGAATATCATAAGAAAGAAGCCTATTTGCAACTACTGTGGAAATCAAGGTCATATTGCTAGCTTGTGCCAAATCAGAAAAGGTAAGCAACCGAATGTCACTAAGTCTAATGGTTATTGTTACAATTGCAATAAATATGGTCACACATCTAATCAATGTAGGACAAAGACTGTTAACAATTATTAGAAGGGAAAATTCAAAGGGTTTTGTAAAAACTGCAATAGATATGGACATAGTACCGAGAAGTGTTGGTTTAAGCAAAAGAACTATATGTGGTCTGCACACTGAGCAAATGCTAGAAGTTACCGAACTCACATAGATCCTTATCGACGGTATTCTGCAGTACCATGGGATTACAATACAAGGATATGGTGTGATAATTGTGGAAGATATGGACATATAAGTGCCAACTGCTTTATAAGGTTTGGAATGAACAACCGAAGATCATGGAGAAATCCTGGTATGGCATGTTTTCATTGTCACAAGATTGGACACTTGGCTAGAGATTGTAGAGATCAACCTAGAGGAGATATTGAAGAAATAAAAGACAAATTACAGATGATTTGGAAAAAGAAGGAAATTGTGTCAAATGAAGAAAGCACCTTACCTACTGAGTTAGGTGCACCTATTCCAAATTAATTGGTAAAGGTATGAAGGGACTGCTTTCTTTCAAAGGTTAAATCTTAACAGTTCCTATTTCATCCTGTACTTAATTCAAAATATGCATAATTAAAGATGCATTAGGAAATTTGGAATTTCATCAAGTCTTTTTGAGCAATAGTCAAGTCGGTAAAAATAGGAACTCTATCTAGTCAGTAAATATGGGAAGACTGGTTACTCAGTAAAAGCAAAATTTGGTTTAAGGGAATTGAGTGCATTTAATGTCTTTTGACCTAACTGCATGAAGCCCGATGAGGTACAATGAATACTTAAAGCTATTGTGCGGTCATTTTACACTTACCAAGTTTTCAAGAGAGTAGAGAAAAGCGATTCAAAGGCCATAAAACCACCTCTCGAGAAAATTCAAAGGTATTTACATCAATCACATCGCATTATCAAGTTAGTTTACAAATATATCAAGTTGATATTATTTGCTAAGTAGAAAGCATCTATCGTTTGAAAGTCTTCAAACCCTAAGGATCTTTTGTTAGTATTTATTTGAAATCTGCAATGGCACCTAAGATCCAGAATCCCGTTGTTATTGAGAACATCGAAAAGTCCTCACTGAAATACTCTTTAACTCCCAAAATTGCATCTGAACCGGATGACAAAACTGCATTTTCACTCATTCCGGATAGAGTTTTATTAGTCAAGGATCTGAGATTCTTCACTAAGTTTCGAGTTGAAGAACTAGGTCATGTTGAGATCAAAGACACATATGATGAATGGTGTACCGATGGTAAAATGGATAGCAAATATGAACACATCAAAATCAAGGGATTGACCAAAGCCCTAACCTATCCCCATGTATTCAAACCCCAGTGGGTCAAGTTTGTTCTAAGCAGAGTTCATGATGACTTCATGTGGCTAGAAGAGCAACCATTTAAGATCACCAAGGAAATCATTCATTTGATCACCGGTTACCCTATTTATGATCATGCCCGAGCTCAGAAAATGATATCACAGAAGGAATTGATCAGTTTAACCAGAGTAGAATCTGATTGCAGAGGACTGAAACTGTACAATGTCACAGATGCAGAGCTAAAGTTTGCCATTAGAGTAATAGGTTATTGTTTCTTCCGATCAGTAAGGGAAAATAGTGTACCCTGTGCAATAGTAGACTTAGCTTATAAAATTGTAAAGAAAGGCATGAAAATTGATTTATGTGAGGTATTGTTGAAAAACCTATTTGAGAATCTCAATACCATAAGGAAGCCAAAGAAGAACAATTCAGCTAATACACTAAAGTTTGGATCACTATTAATATGCATGTTTTTCTATTTTGAGAAATTCTTTCCATCAATCGGTAAAGTTGTTTGGGAGCTACAGCAACCAATCACCCATCAAATCAATGACTTCATCAAGAATCTAGGTGATAATTTTAATGATATTATGGATGACTATTTCAACAAGTTCCAAGAAAAGATGCATAACAGGTACCGAATTCCACCCAAGCTAGTGGAGAAATACAAGGATGACATATGTTTTGAAGTAGACACCGATTACTGCTATGTTAATGTTGTGGAACCGAGAAATCAATCTTTAACACCTATGGGTTATGAGATTGATTTTGACATCACACAACAACAGATAGATGATTTTCTGACATTACCAAGGCATGCTATCGAGCTGAGGTATGGAACATATGAAGAAGTGAAGGAAAAGGTAAAAATGAGCATTGTAGTACCCAAGGCTACAAGGAAGGCAACAAAGATGATTAAGACATTAACAGAGAAATTTGGAGAAGGTTCTTCCTCCACACCTGTCAAGGGCACTATAGTAATCACCGAAGAGGAATCTGAAGCCCAAGAGGCAGCTATAACACTAAGCACTGAATTGCCTAAGGGGAAAGTGTTGAAAAGAAAGAAACATGATACATCAAAAGTATCACCGACTCCTCCAGCAAAGCGACCTAACACAAGAGCATTTGCAGCATCACCGAGTAAGAAAATAAAGAGTGTTGCCACACCCAAGGTAACAAAAACTTACAAGAAATCTACTCGGAGACTCATTTTGACTAAAGAGTCTAGTGACACTGAATCTGAAGATACAAGCAAATTTCAGATTGTCAAGAGCAAAAAGGTAAATGTACATAGTGTTGAAAATTTTTGTGCTAATCTAAAGTAATATGGTGGATTTGGAGCATTCAGATATGTTAAGTATGAATCCAGATTTGATGATGAAAAGAGACAAATAGAAGAAGCCATCATCTGCACACTATTGAAATTCTGATTGGTCCCATTGGAATTATCTAAGTCACTTCCAAAAGAATTATATTTGCATATTGACAACAGGTGGAAGTATGCCATGGACTTGGAGAAACAGATGAGAGAAAGAAGTCTAGTACATCTTTTCCCAGACATGTCGGTAGATGAGATCACCGGACATCTGAAAAATTGCCACACAAAATTCCTAGTCAAGCAAAGAGCTTTGAAATTGATGAATGGCCTTTACTTGGATGTAGAGAATGAGACCAAGGAAAAATGGCAGGAAATATTTCACATCAAGAATGCTAGTGAACAAGCTGAAGTTGAAATAGTTGATGTCACCAAGCAAGATCCTGATATCACCAAGCAAGACCCTGCTGACACTATTCAAGTAGACGAGGATATCATGGACACCGAGGCACTTGAACAGGAAATGATTGAAGGGAATGCATATGCCAAACTAGTATCCAGTGAGTCAATTTTGGAGCAAGTTCAGCCCTATCCTCCAATCACTTAGTCTACTACAACTAAGGCCCCTCAAGATACTGAACAAGGGACAAAAGGTCTCAAATCTACAGAAGGAGAAACTGCTTCTCAAGCCACCGGGGAACAGTCTTCACAAGCTCCTTCTAGCACTGAAAATGTTACATCTGAGACCCCAAGCACTGAAGCACCGAAGGACACAACAAAGGCTACATCAGAGGCTAAAGAAACTGACCAAAGTGTTGCCTCTACCAAGCAACCTACCGAGGGTCAACAAGCCTCACAAGCCATTGTTTTAGTTCAACCGATGAAAGGTAAAGAAAAGAAGATGAAAAAGCATAGTTTCAAATTGGATTTGTCAAAACCAATAGTGTTGCCCAATGTTGATATATCCAAATTAAAAGGGCAAGCACTCATTGAATTCGGTGAACTATGCAAAGCCAAAGCTGAATAGGAGAAACAAATGGCTATTCAAAAGAAAAATAAAGTACAAGTCAGAAGGTGAAAGAACTCTTAACTGATATGCTACTTGAAGCTACAGTAACCAAAGATGCAGTCATCCACATTCAATTGGATGAACTCCTAACCAAGATAGAGACATCTGGAGTAGATGCATCCAAATATTTGAGCAAGTTAAAAGACAAGGAGCTCACTGCAAAAATGATTGAAGAGGTACAGAAAGCTATTGCCATTGGCAAAGTTAAACTTATCAAATTTATTGCTGAGTTGACCCCTCAACTCAAGCACATTCTTTATTTATTTCAAAAACTCTGTACATTTTCTCTATTCAGTAAGGATATCAATAATAAAACAGAAGTAATTGAGAAAGAGATCACTGATCTCTCTAATAAGTTGACCACTGAGCCACATTCCTTTCAAAAATTTTATACCAAGCTACAACAGCTCATGGCTCAACAATTGGAACTAAGGAATGAAGAACACAAGATAAGGATGGACATAATGACACTTCAGACATTATTCCTTCCTCATCTTTCATCCGCCCAAGAGCAGATCAACAAAGCTACCTCCCTATCCACTCAGCAAGAGGGAAGCACCTTAGATGGACTAATCTCACTGTTAGCTAACATTACAGCTCAAAATTCACTTATGGACAGTGTTAAGGATGCCCTCTTTGTCGCCCTTACCGATGCAAAGACAAAGTACAAATCCATTTTTGACCAGTTGCCATCACTGAATGGTAACTAAGTTTAGCTGTTTGTCAAAAAGGGGAAGTGAGTATCTTATCAAAGTATACAGGGGAATGTAGTATATAGGGGGAGTATATACCGAGTAGAACAAAGTATTCAAATGCAGAGTCAATTTTGACAGAGAATAGAATAGTGAACCGAGCAGTTATCATAGAACATTGATCACCAAGCTTGCAAAATCAGAGTTTTGTACAGTATAGTGATAAGGGGAGTATATCTAAATATACTATTTCATTGACTAATGTATATGCTGTCAGTTTTGTCAAATTTTGTAAGTATATAGATTTTTGAGCCATGACTTTGAAAGTAGTTTTGTCAAACATCTCAACTAATGTCAGAAGGGGAGATTGTTACTACTTATTAAGTTGCCATTAGTTTTATATCCAAAGTCATTCTATATACTCTAGTCAGTTATCTCTACCGAAACATTCAGTCGGTATGCACAAAACAGTCGGTTAAAGAAGAAAATAGTCACAGAGCCTAGTATACATCAAGCTGTCTACCGAGTAACATTCCATGTCTACCGAGCAACAACAATGATACACCGAGTTGATATACACCGAGTGAAATGTTTTACCAGATTCATTGAACCTAGAAACACATGTGGAAACGTGTTACAAGATCGAGGAGCAAGAGAACCATTATCACATTGGGAAATATACTTAAGGATTGTGTATGATTTTGAGGTCATCTAACCAATGAAATATTTTGTATGGTTATTCATTCGATAAATCATGTTTGTAAGATCGAAGCAATGAATCAGATCACCGACATAAGAGATCTATTTATACATCACGGATTAAGGATAACAGTGTGATAGAGAGAGATATATAGAGGTGTATGAAGTAAGACGTGTGTGATACATAAGAAAGCACTGAGTGTTATGACTGTTATAGAGACACAGAAGTCACCGAGAATGATTTCAGAGAACAGTCAAAGAATAGAGTAAACAGAAGGGTTTACCGATTTATTCTATGGGTTACCGAGGTATGCTATAAGCAAGGTAATCTCATTTTGAGCACATAGAATCTGCTATAACATTTCAGATGTAAAGTTGCAAATATTTGTAATGATTTATTGTAATATTTTGAAGTTGTAAGAGAAACCTTTAACAAGGTAAAAGACTCTAACAAAGTCTATAAATTGTAAAGCCTTTAACCAGGTGCAGCATTTAGAATAAGTGTTGTAAAATCCTTTAGCAAGGTAGATCTAACGATCTTGATACTCCTAACAGGGTAAGCTATCAGAAATAACTGAACATGTAGCTCTAACCGAGCACTCTTTATTATTGCAGTAGTGAAGTTGTGGGTGCCATCCCCACCGCAGTTTTTCTCTCTAACCAAGAGTTTTTGCATAATCAAAATATATGAGTTATGGAGTGAATCATGTATGATTCTTATTTATTTGTTTTAGCTTTATGTTATGTTGCAGCAGTTTTAGGTTTATGCATAATAGTAAAGATATTGTTGTTAAAAGGTTTTGAAGTATTGATTCACCCCTCCCCTCTCAGTACATTAGCTTTCCATATTGGGCCTAACAAATAGATAGAGAGAGAGAGGGTGAGAATTCTCATGCCACATCCATAGCCTACCATCCAACATTGGATCCAATAATTGGTCTATCATCCATATTGATATCACCAACAATAACATATGTGAATGTTTTAGAGGCCACCATTACAAATATACCCTTTAAAAGAAAAGGAAAGGTTTGAAAAAGGTGAAAGAAAAAATATGTGCATGCAATGTTGAGTGGAGTGAATTTTAGGGATATAATTATAGTAATGTTGTCTTTTATTGCATAGAAATTGTGATTTTTCATTTATTTAGTAGACAATTTATAAGTTAATGTTAACATGAGATTAGAGACAAATTTTTGAATTAAAAATATATTAGGTATGGTTTCTTATAATATTTGGGTTTAAAATTTTTGTTTCTCTTTAATTTTCCTATTAGCTAGACCTTAGGGAAAACCCCACTTTTCCTTGTAGAGCATAAGGTTAAAGCTAATTTTATTCACTCACAAGAATTACTCCACTCACAATGTTGTCTAAGCATAATCCCTATCCATCGCCTTTGTTAATAAATTAGAAACTTTAAAAGTTATGGTATAAGTATTTAAGATTTGTGAATATATGTGTTTTAGACCAAACACATTAAAGCTATTGTCATAGATGTTTTAATTTGGCTATTATCATCACGGCCTTTGCAACATGGACATTGAAGAAAGTTTTGTAAGTATGTTCCTTTTCTAATGTATTAACTTTCTAGCCTATCAACTTACACCTAGATAGTGGTGTCATAGTTAGGGAGAAGAGCGCATGTTGAAAATGGAAATAAAGGTTCTCCTAGTGAGATGATTTTAAACCAATTGTTTCCCTAGAGATTAGGTGTGCTCCAAGATATACCACTTTTAGAGGAAAACCATAGTTTTATATTATGAAACTAGTTTTACAACCATTACAACATTTCTATTATTGGTCCTTCAAGAACACATTCAACCTATTTGCTAATAGTGTTTTCTTATTGTCTTTTGATAAAGAGTTTATTTTATAGTAAAATAATATACAATTATAAGGCATTCATTTTCTACCATTCATGATAGGATTCTTTAGGCATGGATTCTTACTTTCATGATGATCATTCTAGAGGTACTCTTGCATATATATATATATATATATATATATATATATATATCCATTTTCTTCATTTTTTCTATGTTTTAGTGAAGAAGAAAATGATGGCAACACCGAAATATATTTATGTTTTTTAGTTTACCATGCATCTTATGTAAACCCAAGAACAATTTGTAAGCATCCATGTAAAAATAAGATAGAAATTTTAAGTAATAGAGATTTTGAAAATTATATGAAGATTCTTAAGTTTGAGTTAAAAATAATAGACTTATCGTTTGTATAAAAATCCAATCTATTCAGTCTTTCATCATCCTTCAAGACACGATCTACGAATAACTATAAATCACTTAGGGAAAAAATGAAGTGAAAACAATGAAAAATATGGATTTGAATAAGATTCTCATATTTTAAGTGCGTTACATATAAAGTGTTTTTAAAATAGCACCATGTTGACAAAAGTCCAAATGTAGACAATTGTTAATGCCTTTGTTTAGTTGTTTATATTTTTGGTAGATAACAAGACATGTAGCCAGACATCATTAGAGATTAATTTTGTGGAGAAACAAGATGAGATAACAATGACAAACCTTATCCAAAACTATGAACATGGCCTAGTATACAATATAGGAGAATTTTTTCCCTCATACAAAACATAGGAAAATCTAATTAGTATGATGCACATACATGACTAAATAGGGTATTAGTAAATTAAAAGGCTCACATAGCTTATTGTATCATTTGAAAGATGACCATTATACAATTTCTAATTTAATGAATCTATCTCCTTATTATTTAAGATTATAGTATAACGATAATTATTGTCTTATGTTATCAAATCCAATCTACTTCGCTACATTCCATGACCTACACTACATTCCATCTTAAATCCATTTATACTTTAACTTAAAAATCCTTATTTTTACTTTTCAAAATAATTATCTATGAGTTGTTGTTAGAATGTGTCCTTAGGATTCTTGGTGGTTTAACAACATCCTATGAGATTCTTGACTAGAATGGTAACAATTTCTTTAACATGGCTTCTTTTGGGAAGAACAACTAGATCAACTCCCTACAAGTGGTATTAGGAGTAGCATTGCAAGTTCAAATCCCCTTGGTTAATGCTAAGGGGGAGATTGTCAAAACGTGTCCAAGATCCCCCCTTGCGATTTGTGGCATGGTTTAATAGTCTCCTATGAGATCCTTATGAAAGGAAACCAGGTAGCGGAATACAACTTCCTACATTGAACTATCACGAGAGTGAATGCAAAAATTTCTAAACCCCTTCTCAATTACATATTTAGATGCACATCTAATTAAACATTAACTAATATTCAAAATAGAATAAAATCATAACACAAAATATACATGGGAAAACCCTTTTGGGGAAAAATCCACACTCCAAACACTCATCTTAATTGTATTAATTAGCAATAACAACAGTTACAATACAATTTTAGAGCTATGCTCTTTAGGAGACTTCACACTATTACAGGATTCAAGACTAATTCTGGAAGCATAACGATGTCTCTCAAAATCTTCAACCTCTCATCAATAATAAGCCAAGGCATCACATATTTATAAATCTCAACACAAAGTAGTAGGCGTCTATGGTTTCCAAAACCAGCTTCAAATCCTAAGAGGTAAGTTTGTGTCATAAATAATATAAATATTGTCGTGCCTGTGAAGTGTGATACCTGCAGGTGCAACACAAATACTCAATAGATCATTACAAGCATGGTTAGAAAATTTAAAACAAAGAAAGATAAAACCATGGCAAAGCAATCTATCGCCTCCTAAGAGATGCGAGTGTGGATTTGCTCTCAAATATGGATAAGCAAATCTCAGTGACTTGACTACACCTAGATGGAGGATTTGAAATGATAATGATGCAATTAAACTAGAAAAGAGAATGATTAAGCTACATGATTCAACAATTATGCTAGAAAATGATCAAATAAAGCTAGATCTAAGATGCAATTGCCTATAATAACAATGCTCAAATGATATGCTAAGAAATATTATGCCTATAGTAACAATGCATAAAATGTAAATGAGATGGGATAATTATTGCTCTAAATGGGGGATATTTATAGGATTTTCGAGGCCAGGGGTGAGGTGGCAGGAATCAACGGTTAAGATTGAGTCTGAAGATATCAATGGTGAAATTGGAGGAGGTTGGAAAAGAGGCTAGAGGAAAGGGGACATTTGTCATCTCAATGGTGACAAGTGTCAACGGGCTTCCAAGAGAGGGTACATGTGGCCCAAGAATGCCATGTGTCTCAAGGGGAGAGTATCCACACCATAGGAGGTTAGCATAAGGAGGTTAGGATGTGCAAGCTAAGATAGGTTTAATTAAACCCAGGGTTAGATGGAATGGGTTAGGTTTATAAGTGGTTAGGTTAGATGGTTAGAAGTTAGGAGGAATGTGGGTAATTTGAATTTAAAAATCCAAATAATAGGAAAAGACTAATTAACTTTCAACAACTCATAAATTGATTTGTTTTAATTAATTAGGGATTAGAAGAATTAAATAAGATGGGGGAAATATTAATTAATCAAAGGGGATTATTGAAATGAACCTATTAAATAAATCCTTAGATTTATTAATAAGTAGATGAGTGGAAGAATTTAATCAAATTGCTAATGAATTCAATTAAATTGGGAAGGGGGATTAATTAAATAATTGCTTATTTAATTAACTATCTTCAAACCATTTTTAGGTGTATACAATTACCATTATCATGACATGTTGCACATAGAAACCTTCCAAACCACTAACACATATCTCATCCAAAATAATTATCTTTCCCAACATAATGCAAGTTCAAAATAGAAACTCTCATAATGAAGAATAGGCATTTTCCTTACCTCACACCACTTCTCAAAAGTGAACTCCACCATAAATATTAAATGCTCAAATAAAACTCCACTAAATAATTCTAATTTACAAGCCAAGACTCTTTAGTTTGTTGGCATGATTGGCATAACTGATACATATGAGTTGATGACTGTATCGATAGAAGCATGATGATGACATGATTAGTTATTTGTGTTGTCATTGATGACGACCTATATCAATTAATGTTTGATGATGGTTACAGATGAAATTTGATGTCTAACTTGTTTGATAAGTAATTTGATCTACCGGATTTAGAATTTGTAAGTTTGATAGGGTTTACCGGTAGGACTAAGAATTAGGACTTCAACCGATAAAAGAAAATATTTTGATGGAATCGGTAAATCAGTGATGGCAAGAGACTTGTGGTTTGAGACATAAGCTTTTATGATTGATTTGTGTATGTGATCAGAACCGCATCCTATGTTGATTACCGGAAGGCCTGTTTTGAATTTATGATGGAGTTGTGCTAGGGTTTTAAGACCGATGATGAATTCACTCAACTGGTAATGAGTTTTGATACGATGGTGATTGGTGGTGAATATACATGAAGGAGATAACCTGACACAACCCGCGTGAATAATTTGAATTGTGTTTTGGTGTAGAAGATGGTAGAATTTCTTGGGAATGTGCAAAGTGCTTAACGAAATGTTCTGAGAGTTTGACTTCTGTATAGATTGAATTTTTGTGATGGGTTATGAATAATCTGTTAGGAAGTTCAGATAACTGAAAGAAAACTGAGAGGGGGGTCAATAAGTTGTCATAGATTACAGGAACCATTAGCAATTTAAACTTTAATACCAGAACCAAAAACATTAATACTAGAATAGAAGATAAACCAATTAAGCATAAAAAATAATCATAGAATAAAATCCATCCACATAACACCAAGATTTGTACGTGGAAAACCTGGTAAAGGGAAAAACCATGGTGGGAAGCCTACCCACAGTCAGATAATACTTCTGCAGTAAGTATGTGAATTACAATGAAGGGGCCTGCACTTGCAAGAAGGCCAACAACTTAGAGCGCACTTCTCATCACAAAAGGAGCCTCACTAACTACATATAAATCTAGACTAAAATCTAGAGAAGTGTTGAACTGCAAAAGATAGTATCTCCTATGCCTGAGTACAGTTCTAGTTAAGCTCAATACTGGAGGACTAAATCCTCTTACATAAACCTAATTCGATATCTAATGATCGACCAACTCCTTTGCTTGAATGATATTACATTATTCACACATTACATTCCTTGACCATGACCTCTTACATTAACCATGATGATCTACAATGAGATCTTTCATCTATTTATACAAAACCCTCAACCATAAACAATCAGGTCGGCCACCAAACAATAAACTGATTACATAATTACAAACCATGTCATCCTTAGACCAAATAAATAATATCCAACACATAAGACATCCCAGAAACACATTGAGAGGACCAATCCACACATTACATTAAATTTGATCCATAACCTAGATCAATCCGGACCTAATATAGGTCTGCACGCTAAAGAAATGATCTCCATCTTCCAAGTCTCGAACACGATCACCAACAACATCCTGAAACTCCACCAGAAGCTACACCAACACCACTTATGCAATTAATCAAAGATCTCTATTAGAATCTCTATCGGTGGAACCCTCACCGAAACTAGAAACCAATCTTCTAAGAAAGAAAGATAGCATCCGATCTCCAAACCAAAACCAACTGACCAAATATGAGTATAAGTATCATGAACAAGTCAATTCCATCATCAGACTATATCGGATCATGCCAAATCCAAGTTAACCAAAAACCACTCAACCTGTCGAGATCGGAAGGGTGCCGGTAAAGCATCCAAACAACTGGTGTTGGCATCAATGACAAAAAATCAATGCAACACATAATCAATTCTACCAAATGGCCAACAATCTCCCCATTTGGCATTGATGGCAACACTAGATGTAAAAAAACATCTAAGTACCAAGAAATGCCAAACAAGTCTTCCCTTGTGGAAGACAACCAACAAACTCCCACATATAGCTTTGAGTATCACTCCCCTTTTCACTTTCTTTTTCACATCAATATCACTCCCCCTTTGACATCAATGTCAGCAATATGACAGAAATATCAAAGAAAAAACTTAAGTCTCTGAATCACAAAGTCGACTACTCCCCCTGAGCAATAACATCCCACATTAGTGTCAGAATGAATAGTATCTCTGATAATGCATGACGGACTGATGCCAAACCGCATTAATCAAGTCTCTACTGGAGGGGCAGAAACTCCCAATTTGTCTCTTAGGTACTCAAATGATTCCTTGGATAAAGGTTTAGTGAAAATATCCGCAATTTGCTCTTTAGTGTTCACATAAACTAGTCTAACTTCATTTGCTTCCACCTTCTCCTTCAAAAATTTATACTTGATAGATATGTGCTTTGTTTTAGAATAAAATATCGGATTCTTTGATATATCAATAACAACAGAGTTATCACATTTAATAACTACCGGTGCATAACAATCTACCTTTATATCCTTCAACATTTGCTTCATCCATAAAAATTGTATACAGTTAGTAGCAGCAGCAACATACTATGCTTCAACAGTAGATAAAGAAGTACATGATTATTTCTTGTTGATCCATGAAAGCAACTTCTTTCCAAGAAAGAAAGCTCCATCGGAAGTACTTTTCTGGTCATCAACATCTCCAGCCCAGTCAGCATATATATATGCACATAAAGTAAAGTTATCATCCTTAGGGTACCACAAACTATATTCCGATGTACCTTGCAAATATCTAAAAATCCTTTTCACTGCCATCTCATGATTTTCTCTAGGATCACTTTGAAATCTTGAAACAATACAAACAACATTCATAATGTCAGGCCTAGTCTAAGTCAAATAAAGTAGACCTTCAATCATATATTTGTATCTTGTAGGATTTACCGGTGCAGAAACATCTTTTCTTGTCAATTTCTCACTTGTAACCATAGGAGTACTTATCAGTTTAGAATCTCCCATACCAAATTTCTTCAATAATTCCTTAGCATATTTAGTTTGACAGATAAAAATACCTTTGTCAGTCTGAGTAATCTGCAAACCTAAGAAAAATTTCATCTCACCAATCATAGACATCTCAAATTCTTTCTGCATATTCTTAGAAAATTCTATGCATAAATTATCTTCACCTCCAAAAATAATATCATCAAAAAATACTTTAGTAATCAGTATATCATCATCAATAATTTTATAATATAAATTACTATCAACACTGCCCTTAGTAAGACCAAGCTTCAAAAGATATTTATCCAACCTTTCATACCAAGCTCTAGGTGCTTGTTTCAGTCCATATAAATCTTTCCTTAACCTGCAAACCATATTTGTATCATCTGATAGAGAAAAACCATCAGGTTTCTCAATATAAACTTCCTCATCAAGATCCCTATTTAGAAATGTACATTTAACATACATCTAATAAACCTTGTAGTTTTTATAAGTAACAAAGGCAAGAAATAATCGTACAACTTCAATCCTAGCTACATGTGCAAAAGTCTCTCCATAATCAATTCCTTCCTCTCAAGAATATCCTTTACAAACCAATCTAGCCTTATTCCTTATAATTCGACCATCCTTATTCAGTTTACTTCTAAACACCCATTTAGTTCCAATAACATTTTTATTTTTAGGTCGGGGAACCAAGGCCCATGTGTTATTTTTCTCAATCTAATTTAATTCTTTTTCCATCTCTTTCAACCAATATTCATCTTTACATACCTCAATTACTGATATCAGTTCAACTTGTGAAATTAAACATACCTCATTAGTTGCCAGTCTTCTTGTTGTCATCACTCCATTGCTCTTATACCCAATGATTTGATCTTCTGAATGATTCAATCTCACATACCTAAGGTCTTCTGACTTTCTACTCCTCTTCCTTATTCTTTAGTTACTGTAGAATTCTCTAACGTTGCCGGAGGAACTGGTTCAACTCTTTGTTTAGGTAAAGGTGCTACCAGTTCAATAATAATCATTTCCATTGTCGGTTCCTTCTCATAAAATTTGATTTGAATTCTGTTCAGCTCATCTACTTTGACATTAGCACTCTCCACAATTCTCTACAATCTCTTGTTATAACATCTATATGTTTTTCTTTCATTAGAATAACCAAGAAATATGCCTTCATCACATCTAGGATCAAATTTCCCATTAAAATCATCTCTCCTGATATAACATTTACTACCAAAAATTTTGAAATAATTAACTGTAGGTGTATTGCCAAACCATGATTCATAAGGTGTCTTACCGGTTTCTCCTTTGATTTGTACTATGTTGAATGTATAAACTGCTATGCTCACTACTTCTCTCCAGTAAATATGAGGTAACCTAGCTTCCATCATCATTGTTCTAGCAACATCTAGGATAGTTCTATTCTTCCTTTCCATAACTCCATTTTGCTGAGGTGTCCAGGGAGCAGAAAATTACCTTCTTATACCATGTTTGTCATAAAATTTATTAAAATCACCAGATGTGAATTCTCCACCATGATATGATCTCAAACATTTAATCTTCAATCTTGTCTTAGTTTCCACTTTAGCCTTAAAGATTTTAAACTTTTCAAATACTTCAGATTTCTCTCTTAGAAAAGTAACCCACATCATTCTAGAATAATCATCAATGATTACCATGAAATATCTATACCTTGAAAATTTTTAACCCTAGTAGGGCCACAAAAATCAGTATGAATTAGATCAAGAACATCATTTGATTTATCTTGTATACTCCTAAAAAAGGTTCTGACCTGTTTACCCATTTGACATTCTTTACATACCAAATTATAGGGCTTCATAATCTTAGGTATATCTGTAACAACCTTAGTTGAACTGATCTTCACAATGCAATCAAAATTCACATGACACGGCCTTTTATGCCATAGCCAACTCTCATCAATCTGTGTAATCAAACATGTCTTCTCACCGAAGTTTAAGTGAAATATATTACCTTTTGTCTATGTACCGGTTGAAATCTCCAAGCCATATTTGTTAATGATTTTGTATTTCCCATCCTTGAACTGTAATTGAAATCCCTTATCTACACTCAAAAGATTATGCCTCAAACCTTCAACATAATAAACATTGTTAGTAGTGTTTTTACCATCCAATGATATAGTAACTTTTCCTTTGATCATACATGCCTTGTCATCTCCAAATCTAACTAGACCACCATCAAATTCTTTCCATGACATAAACTTCCCTTTATCTCCAGTCATATGATGTGGACAACCACTGTCAATTACCCATTCATTCTTGTTTTCAATTTTAGCAGCAAGTGCCTTCTCTTTAGGTACATTCTCTTCTAGTGCTGGATCATCTTCCTTGATAGCTAGGAATACCCATTCCTTCCCATTTCTGGATCCAATAGTAGAGTCTTATGTCAGTTCATCATCTGAACCAGTAATGCCTTCCTCATCCGCTATGTAGCATGATTTTTTTCTATTTTTCTTGTATTTATACTTGTTCTGATATCCAGGGTTAGGCTTAAATGATCTTCTAACTCTTTCTTCAAATCTTAAATTCCTTTCAGAACATCTAGATGCAAAATGACCAATCTTATTACATGCAAAACATTTAAATGTGCTTTTCCTTCATACTTACTTCCTATCGGTCCTTTAGGTACTCTTCTAGTAAATAGTGCTTCAAGTTGCTCAAATTCATTATCTTCTCTCTTCATATCTTCCAACTCCTTTTCATATAAAGCTTTCCAGTCTTGCTTATTGGTTGTAGATGTAGATGCACGAAAAGCATGTTCAGTCTTCACAGCTCCAGAAGGTCCAAATTCCTCAAGCTCAAAAGTAGATAGTTTCCCAACCAAGGTGTCTTATTTGACAAATGTATTAGTCATTGTTCTCAACTCATTAGTAGTAGTAGCCTTCATTTTTTAAGCCGATGGTAGGGCTCTCAAGACTTTAGAAACAATTTCATCTTTGCTCAAAGTTCCACCACAACATTGAATTCCCGTAACAATCTCATTTACCCTTTCCATGAATACAGTAATCCTTTCATC
This sequence comes from Cryptomeria japonica, assembly GCF_030272615.1. Taxonomy (NCBI): domain Eukaryota; kingdom Viridiplantae; phylum Streptophyta; class Pinopsida; order Cupressales; family Cupressaceae; genus Cryptomeria; species Cryptomeria japonica. Next base: position 159,734,363 of record NC_081411.1, read on the forward strand.
TTCTTCCATCTTCAGGTTTTCATATCTCATATGGTAACCATCAAGTTTAGCAATCTTCATTGTAGTGTCACCTTCATTAAGAGTCTCCAACTTATCCCATATAGCCTTTCCAGATAATTTGTCAGAACTCAATCCCATTATTTGTTGATCAAAAAGTGTACACAAGAGGCCTTCTCTTGCTCTACAATCATTCTCAAGCTCCTTGTCCAGGTTTGCCGGATGAGGATTGCCAGATGTCAGATTATTGGGTGTGACACCATTCTGTGTGATCTCCCAGATCTCCTTGCCAAGACATCCAGATGAGTCTCCATCCAAAACTTCCATACTGTGTAATTTGTTCCATCAAGCCTCAAAATATCCCTTTGAAAGGTAGCTCCAGAAGAACTGGATGAACTTGAATTGCTAGTCACCATAGGATCATCCTCAAGTGGTTAATCTTTCTGCAGAGAGGACCAAAGCTCTGATACCAATTGTTAGACAATTTAGATAACTGAAAGACAAATAAGAGGGGAGGGGGGGTGAATCAGTTGTCACAAATTACAGGAACCATTAGCAATTTAAACTTTAATACCAGAACCCAAAACATTAATACCGGAATAACAGATAAATCAATTAAGCATAAACAATAATCATAGAATAAAATCCATCCACATAACACCAAGATTTGTATGTGGAATACCTGGTAAAGGGAAAAACCACAATGGTAAGCCTACCCATAGTCAGATAATACTTCTGCAATAAGTATGTGAATTACAATGAAGGGGCCTGCACTTGCAGGAAGGCCAACAGCCTAGAGCACACTGCTCATCACAAAAGGAGCCTCACTAACTACATATAAATTCATACTACAATCCAGAGAAGTGTTGAACTGCAAAAGATAGCATCTCCTATGCCTGAGTACAGTTTCGGTTAAGCTCAATACTGGAGGACTAAATCCTCTTACATAAATCCAATTCAATCTCCAATGGTCGACCAACTCCTCTACTTGAATGATATTACATCATTCACACATTAAATTCCTTGACCATGATCTCTTACATTAACCATGATGATCTACAATGAGATCTTTCATCTATTTATACAAAACCATCAACCATAAATAATCAAGTCGACCACTAGACAATAAACCGATTACATAATTACAAACCATGTCGGTCTTAGACCAAAAAAATAATATCCAACACATAAGACATCCTAGAAACACATCTAGGAGTCCAATCCACACGTTACATTAAAGTCGGTCCATAACCTAGATCAACCGGGACCCAATATAGGTCCATATGCTAAAGCAATGATCTCCATCCGCCAAATCTCAAACACGGTTACCAACAACATCCTAAAACTCCACCAGAAGTTGCGGCAACACCACTTATGCAATTCATCAAAGATCTCTATCAAAAATCCTACCGGTGAAACGCTCACCAAAACCAGAAACCAATCTTCTAAGCAAGTAGGATAGCATCTGTTCTCCAGACCAAAACCATCTAACTAAATATGAGTATAAGTATCATGAACAAGCCAATTCCATCATCAGACTATATTAGAGCCTACTGGATCATGTCAGATCCAAGTTAACCAAAAACCACTCAATCTCCCAGGACCAGAAGGGTGTCGGTAAAGCATCCAAAGAGCTAGTGTTGGAATCAATGATGAAAAAATCAATGCAACACATAATCAATTCCACCAAATGGCCAACATAATCAACTATTGATATTGCATTGTAAATTATTGTAATGATCTGGATATTGATCTGATATGATCTGTATTGGAAATTCAAGATGTAATTAAGTTTTCTGGCCAACTTAGTTGTTATGGCTATTTAGGGTGACACAACTAATGTTTCATGTGTTGGTGGCATTAGGAGAATGAGTTAAGTCATCCCAGAGAAGATAGAGATCTTCCTGAGTGTTGCAAACTATGAAGCATAACTGAATCTAATTTAGCAAGCTAAAAGTGCAAAGTAACAGATCATTTTTCACTATTGTTCACTAACAGTTACAACATCATAAATCCCTTAACTGGGTATGTTCTAACAGGCCTTTTCCATCTAAGTCCCCTAACAGGGCATCTCACAAAAGAGTGTTTAAATCCTCTAACTAGGTTGATCCTAACAGATCATTAAGCTCCTATCTGGAGTGATAGGCAAATCCCTTAACCTAGTGACTCCTAACAAGACCTACTCCTAGCCGGGCATATTGTAAGCTCCTAACCGAGCTAATCTCCTAACAGGGCTTACTTCAAAAGAGTACAAATTATCATGGGTTCCAATCCCCGCCATGGTTTTTCCCATTTGGGTTTCCACGTCAAAAATATTGGTGTTAATGTGTGGAATGTCTTTTCATAATGTTTATGTTTTCATGCATTATTTCTGATTACCGGTTATGATAAGTTTACTGTTGTTTATCAAAGATTTATAAATGGTTACTGGTAATGTTAGTGAATTGATAGATGAATTATTTTGATTTGATGATAAGTCAGTATGAGTATGTGTTGATCAAATATCTAGTTAGTGTATAGTCTGATTAATAAGATTGCATAAGTGGGTATCAAGTGTATGAGATCTGCTAAAGGGATAGATTCATGAATTAAATGATTTCAAATATGTTGTAAATGGTATTTTGATTTGAAGTTATAAATTGTGTTACTATTGATTCACCAATCCTCTCCCTCTACCAGATCCTCATAGGATTAACATAGTCAACATAAGAATTCACCATATCAATTTCCACTCTAAACTAGAAATATATGGCAACACCTTCCCAAAATGTAGAATCTTCCAAGTGGACACCAATTTCCTAAAAAAGGGATTTTGCCATCTCATCACTATCATGTAGGATGCCACCTAACCAAGAGGACCCTCAAAGTGAATGACAAATTAGCAAATTAATAAATTAGAATAAATAAATTATTAAATAACCAATGTTAGGACTCCAAGGTTGAGACACCTTATCCCAACACCTTAACCACAATGATAGTAGTTTCCTAAATAGGTGCATCTTTTAGAAAAAATGACCAGCTCAATTCCCTACACTTGTATTTTTAAAAGTTAAACTGTATTTTTCAATAATTTTAAATTTTAAACATTGATTCTCTTCAACTATAAAACTTTAATAATTTAATATTTATTATTATTTTATTAATATAATATTACAATATTGTAAAAATAGTAGATATGATTTACCAAATATTTTGTTGGTACAATATTATAACCTTTGATCAAATCATGATTAAATTAATGATGATGCAATTTTAAATATAAAATTTGAAGTTACACCAATTGATCAACTCATTGAAAATGTGTAAAATTTACGAAGCTAGAAAAATTACTCACAAAATATGGACAATATTTTTTTAAAAATAAACAAAATAAGAAATTGTCAGTTAAAATATTGAGAAATCTTTAGCTTATACCCACCATTAAAAAAATGGTCTAAGAACATCAAATGCTAATATTTAAGAATAGATATTATAAAAAATCTAATCAATGCATAAAACAAGTGCTACTTAGTGGCATTGAGTACTTGCTTTTGCAAATTATTGTAATTTGTTGTAATTTTAAGTATTATTATAATTTTGAATTATTGTTATGTTAAAATTATATTATTCTAATTATATTAAGTATTTTTCAATGACTAAATAAATAAAATTATATATATATATATAGCCTATAAAATCCATCATTTCTATAACACCATTTTTTTTCATCCAATCACATTGTTAATAAATTATTTTCAGTTTAAAAATATAAAATCTCAATTTTATAAAAATCATGAAAAACCATTCAATTTAGCTTTAGTACTAATAAAAGATTTGATCTAACATATTAAATAATATAATAATGCTATAACAAGTGCAAGTACATTAACTTTATAGTAATTAAATAATATTTAAAATCACTTAAAAATAAATAGGGCCCTGAAAATAAAATTAAAAAATAACTAATTAAAGCTGTTGGGAGACATAATTCAAAAATAGGAAAATTTTATTTTTTAGTATAATCATAAAGCTTTTCTATTTAGAAAAAAGGACAATTTAATCATAATTTTTAATAATTCAATATTTATATTATTAATATAATATTACAACATTTAAAAAATAATAGATGATTTAATTTACCAAATATTTTATCAACAAAATATTATGATTTTTAATAATTTACAAAATAAATTCTTATGAAATAGTCAATAAAAAAATTTCATAAAAATCACAATTACAGTTTTATTTATTTTCTTTGCATAAAAATCTGGACGTTTAAACAACATTGGATTAAAGAAAACCTATAAAATTAGTTCGTTGAAATCTTTTTAAAAAAAAGTTGCGGAAGAAAAGTTTATATTAGCAATATAAAAATAGGAAAAAAAGAAAAAAATGTTATTTTCAAATCTAAAAAATAGTAGTGAGGCGTTTTTAAATTTAGGGTAAAGCTTTTCTATATGTTTGAGTGATTTGTACGCCTATAAATACACTACAGCAATCGTAATAGATCAATATTATCTCAATTGTTTTCGCTTTGCAGATCTTTAATATTTTAAGAGGGTTTTTTAAAGCTGAAACTGCAGTATTAGGAAGGATATAAAATAGATCAAGTTAGCTTGGAATTTGCAGAAAAATGGCTCTTATGAGAGAAGGAGAAGAGATATTTGATGAACAGAAAAGGTCATGGGAAAGGCGAATTATTGCTCCAGATGGTACTCAACTATCTTTTGTAGGTATTCAAACTGAAAATAGTGTAGTACAGACAGATTTTGAGCAGTTTAGTTGTGAAGTTTATGTTCTTCCTGAGTATTTTTTATCTATTAAATTGGTATTCTGTTTCGGAGTTGAAGTGCAATTGAATGAGGAGTTTGTGGGTGTTGTTTTAGAGGGTTTTGTAAGAAGTGTGAATGCAGAGAACTATGCCTCTCTTCAAGCTAATGCAGAAGCCAATAATGGTCAAGCAATGGTTTTAGTGGGCACCCAAGAACACTCTGGATATCTTTATATGTTTTATTTTATCCGGGACTTCACAGCACAAGTTATCATGGACTCCAATGATGATTTTATTCAAAGTAATGAGGAAGAGGAAAAAGCTTTTACAGGACAAGTTATTATGGATTTCAATATTGATTATGTTAGTGATGAGGAGGAAGAACAAATCTCATATGGCGTTGTTCAGATCTTTGATGAAAATCAGAATTTGATACATTCAGAGGACTTGGAGAATGAGATGGAGCAAGTTTTTCATTCAAATGTGAATGGACTGTTTTTAGTGAACACTGCTGGATTTCTGTTGCTTGCTGAATATTACGGTATTAATGTTGATTCTTCTGTGAATTTAAATGAACAAGCAGAAGCAGAAGCTCCTCCAATTGCTAATGAAGAAGCTGGAGATATTTTGGGATCGCCCAGTGAAGGAAAATGATCCTTTGGAGAATAGTTGTGAGGATATAAAGCAGTTGCCATGCAAGCATATATATCATTACAAGTTCATTCTGAGATCCACCAAAATTAAGAGCAGTTGTCCCATATGTCGTGGGGAATTTGATTATAGGAAAAAGGCAATCATGTTGAAAAAAAATAAAAATTCTTGTATTTCTTGTATCAATTGGTTGTTTCTATTTTATTCTATTGAAAAAAGACATTCTTTTTGAAAAAAATTATTAGATATTTTGTAAAAATTGCAGTTTTTTTTAAGTTATATATAATTCCATTCCCTTAGGATGATAATAACTTTCTTTTACCATGAATTGTTTTATGCTTAGCTTGGCCTGTTTATTTTCTTTTGTTTCTAGGGCTAGACTCTTATGGTAAAACTTGTGGGTGTGTCTTTCTACCATCCTTATTTTTTTTTAATTAAAGACATGTTCATAAAAAAATTAAAATTTAATATATAAATTTTAAATGATAATTATCTATTGTGATATATATTTTGATTTTATAAATTTATATTAAAAATAACTGCTTGTTGTTGTTGTTTTGTATTGAAAATGAAATATAGACATGAAATATCTATATATAAAAATATTGATTCAATTTATAATAAAAATATAAATTTTATATAGAAAATAATTTTAAAAAAAATTTATACATAACAAAGAAATGGAAGAACATTCCACTCAAATTTATCTAAATAATGGATTTTTAATGTACACAAATTATATTTTTCACTGTATTCATATATAAATCCTTAGTGATTCTCATACGACCATCGTAGCATATTACTCTATGACATTGAATATAGAATATTTTTATGGCTGAATTTGCTTCTAAATTATTAGATTAAGCACAAGTGTGTTGATTTGCAATCTAAATGCTTCTCATGATATCCAACGTCAAATAAACTCTCTTAACATGTACTTCTAATGTCAGATCATATTATTGGGATTAAAGTGTCTCAACCTTAAAGAATCTTGACATGTTGAAGTATTTAATTAATTGTTGACTAAATGATTTAGCCTGAGTTGTCATTCACTTTGTGGGACCTCTTAGTGAGGTGGCATCCTACATGGCATGTGATGAGATGACATTTCTTAGTGAAAAATCCAATATTTTACTTTAGCGACATTGTAATTGTCATACCCAAGTAGGTTTCATTACTTACAAGTCAAGGCAAGAAAAATAAAAGAAAAAAGTGTTATGCCAATATCCATCTCAAAGCAAAAAAAGCAAAGAGATATAGCTGAAATATCATGCATACAAGTGCAACAAAAATCTTGACTATGGGAACATGCAAATAACTCCATTAGGGCTATGGACACCTGCTAGCAATGGAGCAATATTTAAGATATTACAGTGCATAACCTCGTCGAAGCCCTAGAAAGATAGCTGGTAGCGAGGCTTTATCCAGGATGCTTTTGAAGTCAGAATAACTCATGTAGCTACCCACATAGGATTCCAAGGGTCTTTGATAGTTATAAGAGTCAGAATGAATCCAAATTCACATACATGGGCAAAAGAAGATCAAAAATTCAAGAATCGATGGAGAAGTTTTCCGTGCCTCCATTCATAAATCTTGGTTACATAGTGTGTTAGGTTGGATGGTATAAGATTTTCTGAGAACGGATTGAACTCCTATCTCTGAAATGTTTCGCACCTTCAATTCAATCAGTACATGTCAAAATGAAGGAAACACATGATCATCCTTATTCGAATAGGAATTGCATCTTCATCTTGCATACTACATTAGTATACCTCATGTCAACATTCATTATCTCCACATACATATTCCATATCATCATATAGGGTTGAATACCTGGGGGCATAACTGAAAAAACCCTAAAAATAAAAAAAAGTCCTTAAAAAAACCCTAAAAATAAAAAAAAGTCCTAAAAAACCCCTAAAAATCATAAAAGTCCTGAAAAAAATCATAAAAATCAGATAAAGTCTTGAAAAAACCCTAAAAAATCATTAAAAAGTCATGAAAAATTCTAAAAATCAGAAAAAGTCCTTAAAAAAAATATAAAATATTCAAATATCAATCCATAAACTCCAAAAAATATTCAAATATCAATTAAAAAATTTGCAATAAATTATCTCGCAAGAATCCAACACCCTAATAGATATCCAGCAAACACTTCGCACAAAGTTAAACAAAGGATATAACTATCTTATCAAAACGTCTGCAATCAAGCTAATCAACTGTCTAATCTATCGAATCACTATCAAACTATCAACGTGATCAACATCTTGTCTTAAATAGAATCGGTACACTCGAAACCAGACAGGTCAGTCTTAAATAGAGTCCAAAACTTCTAAAACTAGACATTATCAAAAATACATCAAACATATCAAAGCAAAGACACAAATCAGTATGACTGTTGCATTTTTGTTCTAGTTGGTTTTATCTTTTTATCAAATTAGCGAAGATCGTTGCTTTTAGCTACTCAAGGATATCCAAAAAGTGACTAGAGGAGACGTGATGGGCATGGTCCTTTTCTTTGTTTTTAGTTAGTTTGTTTTTTGTGTGAACCAATGAAGTTCTAGGGCAATAGTTCTAGTGGGTGTCTGTGATTGGTACGTTCATTCGACAACTATCCCATGAAGGATAACTATGCTTGGGACTACCGCACATACCTCGACCCCTATTGTTATTCCTTGAATGGAGGGTTCATTCCTTGTCTGCTGCGTGTTTGTTCTTCGCAATGAGATATCTATGCATCTTGGTTCCTCATACCCTGGTGTATAAAGCTTCATTGTTACATAATAAGGCTCAATGATGAAAATGTGTTGCACTATGAATAAAGACAAGAAGACTACTCATCATCAATCATATCATTTCAGTTTCCTAATTGCATCATGTTGATTGTATCAATCAAGATCATTCTCTCATCAAAAATCTTTTCAACATTTTCAATTATTTCCAATCATTCTAACATGATCTTTCTCATCACTTAATTCCAATCTTTTCACCTATAATTCTTTCATTTCTTCACATCAATTATTCTATCTATCAATCAATTCTTCCTTATTCATCCAATCATAATCATCTATCTTTGTCTTATGCAGGATTAGACCTTCTTGAAACTAGACATGATCATCTATCTTCATCTTATACAGGATGTATCCTTCCTAAAACTAGACATTTTGAACATTTTTGTCTTATACAGGATGTGTCCTTCCTGAAACTAGACTTTATCTTTATCAAATCAATCATATCAATCTTATCATTCAATCAATCTACAAATCATTCTAACCATTTCTTTTCTCTAATCAAACTCAGTCATGTCATCAACTAACCATTCTTCCAACTATCATATAACATTATTCTTCTTTCAAGAGATCATTCATGCCTTTAATGCACAAACAATCTCTCAAGTAACCAAATATTTTCAAATGCGAACTAATATTTTCAATTGCGAACTAATATTTTCAATTGCAAATTAATATTAGCAATTATGGATAAATATACACTCAATTGCGAATTTGCTAATTTTTGCAAATTTACACATCGATGAAAAATTTGGAAAAAACAGACAAAATGGGCATAATTTTGGAAACCTTACCAAACTTCGATTCCTAGCACAATTTTGAAAAAATGGTCTTTGTTCCACAAATTTTTGACCACTTTTTTTTGAGGGGGCATATTTATACCCTAAATCTCATCAGGGCATACTGGGGCAGAATTTTTTTTATTTTCTTTGAAACAACGTCATTCTGACATTGTGTCAAAGAGGGGCAAATGTAGACACCTAAAAATGTCTCATTAATTATACACTAATTATTCATCTATTTAATTAAGTAGTTCTTTAATTATTTGATTAAATTAAATATTTCTTCTAATCATCACATTCAACATTTCTAATTATCAAATTCCTATCATTTCATTGATTAACCCTATCTCAATTATTAATTAAATATCAATTATTTAATGAATTGCGACATTTTCCTTAGTTATATAATATTTATTATTTAATTAATTCAATTTCCTATGATTAAATAATTTTATTTAAATTATTTAATTAAATTCTTTCAATTCCCCAAATTATAATTCCATCTAATTTCATTTCACATTTCTCCCAAATTCGAATTTCACCTAATTCCAATTAATTCCAAATTACCAAATTACTATTTCATCAAATCTGGATTTCAATTAATTTCATGTGCATTTCAGCATTCGAAAGACCAAATTCAAATCCAAATTGAAAATGAAAAACAAATTCAATTTCAAAATCCTACAACACATGCTAAAATCATAATCAAATCAATTATCTAATCAGTTAACTCATCAATCCCCCTTTTTAACTCTCAATCACCTTTTTCTGATTAACCAGTTATCTCTCAATCAATTCAGTCATCTCTCAATCAATTTAGTCAACTGACTAATCTATTTAGTTCACTAGCCAATCTATCTAGTTGTCTCCTCAATCAACCCTGTTAACAGATCAATCAAAATCAATTGTCTATCAATCAACACTTGAGTTCTATATCTCACCTCCTTTGTATTGAAAATCTATAAATTCAACCTCTTTTCTAAATTCAATCTAGAATCATAGTCTTCAAAATTGTTGTCCATATTATGTAGGAAATTAGTGCAATGCCTGAGAGCCACCTACATCAACAATAATGAAGAAGAGAAATGGAAGCCTTGCTATGTCAATTGAGGGAGTTTTAGATAGATCTTTCTTTCATTTCAATTGATTTTGCATCATTCCATTGTAATTTAGGAGTAATATCGATTATATTAGAGTTGTGATTCACTCTTTGATATCTGATTATGCAATTTACACTTATTTTACCCCTAAGTACAAGAGGCATTGATTTTTAACCAATTTGGGCACCATTTTTCATGTTTTCTCATTTTCTATATATTTGATGCTTATAAGTTTGCATAAATTTGTTTTGTATACAGGTGTTGCTAAATTAAAAGAGTGAGGAGTAGATTAGGGTTGATATATTGTAATATCATTTTTTTTTTAATTATATAAAATCTTGTGCCTCTCTTATGTGGATTTTTTCTCTTGAAAGTGTTTTTCTAAGTAAACATTTTGCTATGTGTTTGTTCTTTTGTTCCTTTGTTTCCTTTTAGTTATTAATTTACTTTCTCCATTTCATTAACATTGTTAAATTAGATTTATAAGTGAGATTTGAACTTCCATTAGATATTTTTACCTTCAAATTAATAGTTTCTAGTTTTGGTTTTGTTTATGGTAAAAATGGAAACAACAATATTGAAAGACTAAAATGGATTCAACCACAAAACCCTAGCCTAACAATCAACAAAGATCCACCATAACATATGAAGATTACCTAAGACAATGCAAATCAAATAAAATCACAAATATTATATCATCACATGTCCAATAGGGTTTGGATCTTCATTCTTCCTATCTCCATTGATCTTCCTTGATATATTTGCTCTCAGATTTTATATGTGCACAAGAACTCAACAAAGAACGGAAATGTGGTTGATAGCTAGATCGCATATCAAAGTACGAATGTTAGAAGGCTTTAAAAATAGATTAGGGTTGATAATGAGAGAAGTATCCTCTTATATAGAAGACACTATAAGAAATGAAGGGATAAGATTTACAAGTGTAAAAGATAAATGGTCGGCTATGATTAGAGGGTAGGTAGATGAAATAATAAAATAATGAGAGGGTAGGTAGTGTAGGAATTAAGAGATGAATGACATGTGTCATGAGTAGAAAAGGTTAATGAATGAATTAAATAAATAAAGATTAATTTAATTAATAGAGGAAGTGGGATCATTTAAATAAATAAAAGTATTTATTTAATTTAAGAAAAGGATAATTTAAATAAATAAATATATTTATTTAAATGAGAAATAAGGCTAGAAGAGGATAAATGAATTAATTAAATAAATAAAGATTTATTTAATTAATAGAAGAATTAGGCTTAAATAATTAAATAAATAGAAATATTTATTTAATTAGACGGGACAATTTTAGGTGTCTACATTTTTCCCCTCTTTGAGACAATGCAGCTTGTCGCGTTGTTTCAAAGAAGATAAGATGAACTGATACAAAGTTGCCCCAAGATGGGAATGATATGCCCCCTCGAAAGATTGGATGAAAATATCTGAAAAAATCGCAGACAATCTCGATAAGAAAGAAAGGCTAGAATGGACTGACCAGATAGGATAGAGTGACAGAGTCACGGGATAAAGAAGACTGAATAAGGCTAGGGCTAGGGCTAGGGCTAGGGTAGTCTATAAGATAGACTACGAGGGAAAGCATCCTCATTGTCATCCACACATCCCAGAGATCAAACTGCAGAGAGAGCATAGAGCAGTCAGCAGCGATGGCATTGGTGCACAGTTTTGATCGCATTCGCCGATATCAAAGGCCAGTAGATGCAGGAGAGTCGGTGAGTACCGCAAAACCTCCTTGTACTTTTTTGCATTAATTATTGTCATAAATGCATGCTAGGTAGGTAATAAATGCACTTTAGGTATGTTAAGCGGGGGGGAAAATGTTAAGGCACGTCTGCGTTGGTGCCAAGCGCGTCTGGGTAAGTTAGGCGTGTCTGTGTTTGTGTCAGGTGCGTCTAGGATTGCAGTAGTGTTTGTGTCAGATGTGAGCGCGCCTGTATCTTGCAGGTGCGTTTATGCAAAATAGGTGCATCTGTGCAGAGCATAGGCACATCTGTGCGGAGTAGACGCATATATAGTATGTAAGTGCGTTTATGTCTTCAAGGCCAAATCGATAGTTCTGTGATGAACATACGTTGTTGATTGGATAAGTTGTTGAGAGGATACACTCAAGCAGGTCCTCTAGGGAAGCCTAGAATAGAAAATAGGGCTAGGATTGACAATTTTATGATAGGACATACGTTGCTAATTAGGAAAATACTCAAGAGGATACACTCAAGTAGAGGCCCTAGGATAGGATCAAAGCAACACTTTGTGATGAACAGGGAATGCTACTCGGATAAAAAAAAGCAGTACTTTGTGATGAACAAGGAGTACTAAAAAGAGCATCACTTTGTGATGAATAGGGAATGCCACTAGGATAAGTAGTACTTTGTGAAGAACAGGGAGTACTAAAAAGAGCAGCACTTTGTGATAAATAGGGAATGCCACTAGGATAAGAAGTAGTACTTTGTGATGAACAGGGAGTACTAAAAAGAGTAGCACTTTGTGATAAATAGGGAATGCCACTAGGATTGACACAATTGATTTGCTTGACTATAGGAGGACCTATCGATGTTGGAGTCATGAGAGAGATTCCCTTCAACTCAAAGTTTACGACCAAAGCCAACATTTGAGGATAGAGCAACAGTTCAGGCTATGGGCTTACGATATATTTTGTATGTGCCTGAGTTTCAGATGAACATGGGATTGGTGACTGCGCTAGCTGAGAGATGGCACTCAGAGACTTGCACTTTTCATTTGTCAATGGGTGAGATGATAGTCACCTTAGAGGATGTATACAAGATACTGAGGATACCGATCGATAGGGAGTTAGTTCCTTATGATCGAGAGGGAGACAGGGATGCACTGAGATGAGTGTTTTAGGATCTAGGACTAGAGATGAGGGTTGGACATGTAGCTTGGGATACCATGACAGTGATAGGATTGGCACTACCAACGGTGTTAGCAGGAGTGATTAGTGGGTTCTTGTGTCCGGATAGGGCGACACGAGGGTTGGCAATGGGATGGGGGAGGACACTGGAGACATTGGTGATAGAGCACACCAGGTTTGCATGGGGACTGTGTCTGCTAGCACACTTGTAAAATGAGCTGCATCAATTTGTGTATCATGGATCAGCAGGATTGGGATGCAGAGTGACATTGTTGTAGGTAGGGGCATATGAGCATCTGTCGGTTACACAACCAATACACTTCAGGGGCAGAGGAAACAAGCGTAGCTATGTGCATCTGTATGATATGATTACGTCTCAGCCACGGATTGGGAGACTGGAGTATTGGTGTCTGGTTATCGATGAGATAGATAGAGTGGTATGGAGGTCTTACCGGGACTGTGAGGAATGGGAGGATGATGTAGTGGAGTTGTCGTATGTATTCCAGAGCAGGTATCTGATTGGGAGGACACCATATGTTATTGAGAGGCAGCTGGTAGATAGGGTGAGCAGGCAGTTCGGTAGGATATAGAGGATGCCACGGGAGTTGGGGATGTATGCACGGACAATGAGGGATCAAGTGCATTTAGGGCCATTATTGTCTTATGATCAGGCAGTGACACAACTAGTAGAGATGATTCCCTTGCCTTGGGATATATGGCTGGATATAGAGGATGCAGGGATGGATGCAGAGTATACTACATATTGGGGAGGGCATCTATTTCCACGGCTGATGGATCTAGGGGAGCCAATAGAGGGAGACAGTGGAGGTGATGGAGATGATAGTGGAGATGGTGGAGGTAGAGGCCGACAGAGGAGGTGGGGCGCATTGGCAGAGAGGAGAGTGGCTCCAAGGAGAGAGGGTGGAGAGGAGAGACAGGCTCAACAGGGTCATGTAGTAAGGGGCAGAGGTGGATTGTCGTTACAGGTGCCAGCAACACAGGTTCCCAAACAGGTACGAGCTCCTAGACAAGGACAGGGTGAGGGGAGAGAGGAGGAGGAGGAGTTACTATCCTTGAGAGAGATCTGTCAGGGATAAGTAGAGGAGATCCAGGATCTAGAGAGGGAGACAGCTAGGCTCGAGAGATAGGTGAGGGACATTGAGTGAGAGAGGGATCATGTTATTTAGCACTATACAGAGGCTGAGACAGCACTGAGGGCAGGGAGGCAGGTAGCAGAGGACACAAGGGCCAGATATGCCTGTTCTGCAGGTAGGAGAGGAGATAGCTTATTAGTGAGACCTGTACTATGGAGTGGTACCACCAGATTAGTGGGCTAGGAGCTTTCAAAGACCTTCACAGACTGCGATGACCTCTGGAGGGAGAGACAGGAGACAGGCGTCTAGCGGTGGGGTCATGGGTCCTCCACCACCACCAGATAGAGGGGGCAGGAGAGATTATCCCGGGGTGGGTCCTTCCAGGACTTAGACTCCGTCGAGGTCAGCCGGCTCCGAGGGAGGGAGTTCATCATAGCCTTAGAGGGCTCCCTATGTATAAGTTTTGTACCATTTTGTATGATGATGTAGACACCTTCGGGTGATTGTAGCCATATATATTTTGACATCATTGTATCATGACACTTATAATTTTGAGATATATATATGAGATGATTCTTGCGGCAGCTATATGCATGTGTACCTATGTGATGTTGCTTCTATATGTGATGCATGTTTCTATGTGATGCTTATGATATGGATGCAAATATGTACATGATGAAATACAATATTTTTTGTTCTTTTATGTTTTTAATATGTTATGCCAATGTGCAAATGTGAATGTATGAAATGCAGATGAATATGATAATGCAAATAACTATTTGCATGATGAGAATGTAAAATGTGCTAACATGTGTTGTGTGCAGGATGTGATACAATTGTGATATCTATATGTATGTATGAAATGCTAATATGTGGTAGTGTAGGTGCAAACTACATGAGATGCAAATCTTTTTGGTGTGTCATTATACTCAGTCATGTGATAGCAGGCTACACGGACTTAGGGATGATGGAGGTCAATCAAGAAAGGGGGATGGAAGATAGAAGATATGAAAGTGAAAGAGCTTCTTGTACTATTATCATAATTGAGATTTATTATGGCAAATAGGTTATGACAATTGAGGTATATGTTCGACTCGAAAAGTCATTGTACCTGTTTGCATGGAGATCAGACAGTCACAAACAAAGAATGCCCTAGTTCACACTAGACTCACAGTGTCCTCATATCCTTGGACAAGTCATAGCATTACTAAGAGACAATCCACAGATAGCAAAGAAAAATAGGTGACGGTACCCCATCCTTGCCTTTCTAGTCAAAGACATCCTGAAGATAAAATCTCTAGTCAGAGACATCCCAGAAAAGATAAGAGACATGTCACCAAAAGATAAAATCAAAAGAAAATCAAGACTCGACACCAACATTCACTATAGTTCTCAAGTTCAGTGTCTCTTGTCACTTGTGTAAGTCTTATTTGATTGTGGTCACACTATTTACTTTCACAAAAGGATAGATAGCACTGAACCATAATGTTGTCTAAGTCTGTTGAAAAAAAATTGATTTGTTGAAGCCCATTGTTGTTGTTTTGTCTCATCTAAAACTGACTGAATCCATGAAACTGGTACTTTATTGCAGAGAAGATGAAACTTTATTGCGGATCTGTGGTGCAAGTGTTGCTTTATTGTGGATTGTGTGTGGATAGACTAAAGAAGACTGAAAGAAATTGTACTAGACTTAGAATTTGCCTTAGCCATAGATAGGAGCTGATTTATTATGGATGGAAAGGGGTGAAAAGGAAGGATTATTATGAATGGCTAACCAATCTTAGGTAGATCAATGACAAGCCATGATGAGAATGGGTAAGTTTATTATGGATGGATAGGCTGTGAATGCGTGCAAAGTGAAAGGATGAGATTGAATCCTGAAGGAGGGAGGAGCAAAGGCTCTACAAATGGCGTTGATAACCCAGTTTTCACCATGGTACTTGCCCAAGGCACCATCGAAGTGGTTTTCACCGTTGGACGAAAATGCTTTTTTCTTTACTTTTTTTATTTTTCTATTTTTTTGTGTCACTAGGCGCCTATTTGCCAGGTTTTCACCAAGTAACGATTTTTTATTTTATGATTTTTTTTTTTTTTGTATTTTTGCATTAAGATATTATAACAAGCTATGTGTAAAACCTGCAAAGGTGCATGTTATTGATAGGATCCTCCAAAGGTTAGCCCTTTTTGGTTGAGAGTTGATGTGCACTGGATTCATAGGTTGCGGTGATGATGTAAGGACCAAGCCAATTTGGTTAAAACTTGCCCTTCTCTCTGTCTTGCTGATTCTTAGGATTTTTTCTAAGAACTAAATCACCCACTTCAAATGTGTGAGGCTTTACCTTGTGATTGTAGCTGCATTGTTCCTCGACTAAATGATGTGTAGCTCGAGTGACTATCTTCCTTGATAAAGGAACTAAGATAGAACTACTAGCATGTGGACTACACAGGCCCGTACGCGTGTCACCTAAAGAAGTTTGGGAATCCCTAATAACAAAATCCTTCGAGGAAGTTCCATTAAAGGTCCATGATGTATCGCCAAAAGGGAAAGGATGCACGGAACAAGTGGATGAGTGATGAAGGCTTATGATTGTGAAAAGAAGTGAAAGTAGGATAGCATGATGGAGACTTAGGACCAACAAGTATGCTTTTTGACTTAAAATTGTAGAAATTTTGCCCCTAGTTATTTGATATTAGGGGAGATCAACTCTTGCTCTTTTTCTTTCATAGGATTTTTATCCTTGACCTTGATTTTTGCAGTGTCCAATAGCTTTTGATTTTGATTTGGACTAAAGGCCTTTTATTTATTATTGACTTTTAGATTTTCTTTTCAAATCTTGATTTTTCATCCCCAATGAGTAAGGGCTTTTCTGATTCTTGTTGATCCAAGTCTAGGAAAGGAGTGGAAATGGAATGAGTGGATGAAATGGTAAGGCTATATGAGTTCTCAAGAGGGATGGCAATATTCTCAATAGATTCTTCGTTGGAACCACTCTTAGGACTATTGATATCAAGAGTTGCTTGCACCACTAGAGGAGATTTGTATTCAGACTTAGTAGCCACAACACTAGGTGGTTCACACCCAATTCCTTAGGAGATATACTCACATGAAAGATATACTCACCACATCCCATTTCTTTATCCTTGAATTTTGCTTTTAGCTCTCCTTTCTTTGATGTAGAAGCTTTCAAGGATTCTGGATCAACATATGTTGATGAAGGAATAGCCTCTTGATTGACTGGGATTGTTATTTTTGATCTAGGTCATAGATTGTTGCAATATATGAATGGGTTCTGATCGCCCTTGACAGTCACTTGAACTCCATCGTGAGGAAACTTAATGCATTGGTGGTATGTAGATGGGACTGCCCTCATCTCATGAATTCATGGGTGTCCTAGCAATATGTTGTATGTGAGATCGAGGTCTAAGACTTGACAAACCACATCCTTCATAATTGACCCAACTCTGAGGGGCAAGGTAACTGTGCCTTTGGATGAACGCTCTTCATCATCATACCCTTGATGGTAATTTTGTTTGTAGCATTCACAACTTTATCTAAATATCCCAATTGTATTATTGTGTTCAAAGTACATATATTGAGACCAACTCCTCCATCTATCAAGACTTGTTTTATTCGATGTTTATGTAGGAAGGCTTCAATGTGTAAAGGTGCATTATGTGGTTGGATCACTGAGGCATCGACGGATTTAGTGAATGTAAGGGAGTGTGGAACGGAAAGGTATCCCACCATGGCTTGAAATTGGTCCACATTCAGATCAGTGGGGACAGTAGTGTCTCTCAAAGTTTTTTCAAGAATCGCTTTATGTGTGGGGGATATGCATAAGAGCTCAAGGATGGAGATAAGCACGGGCGTCCTCTCTAATTGTTCTACTAGGTCGTACTCAGGTTTTTCTGATGAGGAAGTGATGGTTTTAGTTGGAGCACCTTGCAAAGTGACCTTACCTCGAT
This sequence comes from Cryptomeria japonica, assembly GCF_030272615.1. NCBI lineage: Eukaryota > Viridiplantae > Streptophyta > Pinopsida > Cupressales > Cupressaceae > Cryptomeria > Cryptomeria japonica. Next base: position 159,752,385 of record NC_081411.1, read on the forward strand.
GAGTTGTGACATTACATTCAAAGGTAGATTCAAAAGAAGGTCCAATGCCTTTTAGGACAACCTTGGGTCTTTGGGTAGAAATTTCAGGCATTTTGTCCTTTATGATAATAGTATAAACATAATTTTCCATCGAAATGTAATTAATAGTTGAATCATAGTTATAAGACACTTTGGTATAGTTGGCTTGCTCATCTATGGCTTTGGCTTTTCCCTTGTCATGTTTAGGGAATGGTTCCTTAAACATCTCATGTTCTTGATTGGATGAATGTCCTTCGATCTCAATGTCACCTCTATCAATAAGATCTTGTATGATGTTCTTCAAGCGATGACAATTTCTTGTTTTATGTCCCTTGTTGTTATGCTACTCACAATACTCATCATCATTCCACCAATTTGGTTTTACCTTTGGCTCATATGGAGGCATATCTGGAATTGTTATTATCTTATTTGCCACTAGCTTCTTGAAAGTTGACTCAAGTGGTTCTCCCAACGAGGTGTATTTCCTTCATGGTTTTGAAGTTGTTTGAGTATTCACTTGATTGTTTGTAGAGCTTGATCCAGAAAAAACAATGTTGGATCGTACTGTATTGGCATCAACAACACCATCATTGACTGTGTCCTTGTTTTTATTCCAAAATCTTGGCTTGTCTTTTCCTTTAAAGTCCTCTTTGTTTTCTTTGAATATTTTGACGATGCCTTGTTCAATTAAGACCTTCTCTATTTCTAATCCTTTTTCAATGACATCCTTGAAAGTGGATAAACAAGCTTTTCTTAAGTCATAACCAATTTCTCTATGGACATTCTGGGTGAACAAATCTACCATTTGTTTTTGTGGAATTTCACAAGAGCATCTATTGGCTAGATTTCTCCATCTTTATAAAAATGATGAAAAAGATTCTCCATCCTTTTGTTTGTTGTTGCACAAAGTGGTGACCGATGTGTCTATCTCTATGTTGTATGAGAAATGTTGGATAAAAGCCTCTACTAGATCACCCCAAGACTTAATTCTAGGTGGGAGTTGGGAGAACCATTCCATAGCTTGATCACATAAGCTTTGTGGGAACAATCTCATCAAGTGTGTTTCTTCTAATGCTACCTCAATGCAAGCTGTGAAAAATTGTCTTATATGTGCCTTAGGTTCTCCTTTTCCTCTATACTTGTCAAAATTTGGTGTCACGAAATTTGTAGGAAAAGGAGGCATTGGAATGCTTTTTTCAAATGGATAGGGAAATATGTCTCTCATTGTGTAAGCTGGCTTTGGTGTATTTATGTCCTCCATTTTCTTTTGTAAGTCCTTAATTTGCTGCTCCAACTTGTTCTTAGGTGGAGATCGACTTCTTGGACCATATCCCATACCTGAGCCATCGGGTGGAGGCAAAGTATACTACATATATGGATTTGATCATACACATGTTCATATGGAGGAGGTTTATAGTGATGTTGCGTATAAGGACCACTTGGTATAGAGTCATGATGAGGAATGGAATATTTGTTTTATCCATGTATAACATACTCTACAAGCATGTCACGAGTTTGTTCTAATGTGTTGCCCCCAAATTTGACACAGGGTTTCCTTGTGTCCCAATTTTGATCATGCCTTTGGATATCCAATTATTTTGGTGGTTAGTCCTTAGCATTGGTATGTGATTGAGTATACTTTTTTGCATAAGACTTTCATAATGGTCTACAAAGGTAAGTATCATATGCTTGACCATGTGTATGGGGGACCTCAGGTTTTTGAAACAAAGATGAAGGTAATATAGGCACAAGATGTGGTCCTCTATTGCCTCCACTATTAGGCCTCCTTTGATCCATGTTGAGGTGAGCTTCTTGCAAAGGTCGATGTTCCATTATTTGAGACATGTCAAAATCATGAGAAATCTTGGCTCCACTTTGTGCCAGCACTTGTAAGAAGTATTGTCTATCTCTCCGCATTATTTCCTCAACCAATCAATTAAAACGGGGATCCATAATGGAGTCTTCCACTTCTGCAGAATGTATGAAAAAGTTGTCCATATTGTCATTGTGTGTATCATTGTTGTTTGTAGTGTCCATATTCTCAACATTTGGAATGTTTCTATAAGAATCCATGTCAGGTAATGTGGTATGATCGGAATTGAAAAAGAGATCATTGTCATATTCATAGGCACTCATGTTTGCGGACTCTTGAGCCTCTTTAGTTTCGCTCCTAGATTTTTGGGAACGAGTTTCAACCATGAACTAGGTATTGACCAAGATGTGTGAGACTAGATGAAAATGGAAAGAGTATGGAAGACCAAGAGTTGGATGGAATGTAAATGAATATGAGGTGTTCTTGCAATGTCCAAAGTGTAAGACCAAGTGTGTATGTGGTAGAGTAGGTGTGGCTTCCAAAGAGATGATAGTTTCTCTTGATGAGGTAAGTTGACCTTGACTCTAAGTAAGACCAAATGAGACCCAAAGGTGATAGACCTTGATGAGGGACCACTTAGCAAAATGTTGTTGTATGTAGTGTGTTGACAAAGCAAGATGAGGACAAACAAGTGACCTTTTGACTCAAGTTTAGACAAATTTGAATGTAATGCAAGATGTAAAGCAATGATGGACTTTGTGAGACCCAGAAATAGGCTGAATTCTAGATGAAAACCCAGAGAGATAACCTAGGAAGCTCAATAAGTCTGAAACTGACTGCTCTTGTTTGTTGGACTGCAAGTTTTCCAATTTTGAACATATATGTGCCTATATACTTCACAGGCGCGGTTAAACAACACAGGTGTTGTTCTATTCGACACAGACGCGTTTCTTAGATTTTGTGAATGTAATGTTGCTTAAGAGAACACAAACGCGTTTCTGAGAATTTTGTGAATGCGGTTTTGCTATGATAACACAGACGTGTTTCTGTCCTATAGAGACGTGGTTACAGGATACAGACGTGTTTCTAGCAGACACAGACGCGTTTCTAGAAACTAAGTGCAATTTTTCCAATTTTGTGAAGTTGCTTGTTGTGACCAAATCTGAATTTTTGACTATTTTTTCATGACAAGAGGACACAATTTTGATGAGGACTCAATGTTTGCAAGTGTTTAGACTCACAATGACTCCAAAGAAAGTGTGTTGTTTGATGTAAAAATGTTTTGCATACACTTGAAGATACAAAAGACAAAATGTTTTGATGTTTGATCTTGAATGTTTGAATGTTCAAAAAGAAGACAAACACAATTCATATGGTTGGCAAGGATAATAGTTGTTGATCCCACATGGGGTTTCCCCTGAGGCTACGCTATTCAGAGCGGATACTTAGATGCTTGACCCCACTGGCTCCACCCTCGGCACTCACTTCTTAGGGTAGCCAAGCAATAGTCCCCATGAAAACTCCTCGTGGCGAACTTTGTATCTCTACTAAGAACCGTATGTGTGTGGCCCGCTCCAGAGGTCCGACCTCCCACCCCAACAACTAGAAGGATTTTGGCTTTCTAAAACAAAAGGTGCTAGTAAGGGCATCCACTCATGTGGCCATACATGTGGCATTTTCAGCTTTGTAAATACAGAAGGCTCCCAACCAGTAGGGGTTACGCCCTACAACTGATCAAATAAATTTGATCAAACGGGTTTATGGGGAGACATAGTGTCGGTATGAACTAATCAACACATGTTACCCATGGCTTGCACCATGGATACAGTTATTTATAATGGTTCAGAAGAGGTGGGTTTTCCTCACTGCCACTTGGGTCATTCTCTCCTCACTAGTAGTCCTAATGACCACACGGGGAGATAGGCCCTCTAGAGATTAAACAAATAGAGCCTATTGCTCAAAACACAAAAGACACTGGTTCAATTTTAGTGCACCAATTGAAGTGTTTGGTAATCTATGAAAACAAGGCACCCAATGAAGATCAAAAAGCCTTGCCAAAGTTCTACAAAAAGATTTGTTAGTAGTTTTGCAGTAATACCCCTCCTGCAAGCACACAAGTTAGGTAAATTTTAGATCCAAAAGACTTTGTAGAATAGGGGCCTTCGACAATGCGATTTGCTTCAAGGACAAGTTGCACCAATTTTGTTAGCTAGATCACAAGATATAATCTCAAATAAACCAGATCTGAAACATTAAATGTAAGACAAAATGGAGAAAATGAAAACCCTAAATAAGGAAAAAAATTATTATTATTATTATTTTTTTGAAAACATAGACGCAATTCTACCCTACACAGATGCGGTTCCGGAACATAGATGCGTTTTAACACCTCACAGACGCGTTTTTGCAAAAAAAAAGCAAAATAGAAAATCATGCAGGACACAGACGCGACTAGATCTCACAAACGCACCTATAATGAAAGTCTTCAATATGGAAAATGAAAATATTGTCGGAAACACAGATGCGGTTCAGAGGTTCACATACGCAATTCGGGAACACAAACGTGACCCTGCAATTTGCAAAAAAATGAAATAATGTCGAAGACACAAACGTGATTCTAGATGTCACAGACGCGGCAGAAAAGAAAAAATGTGATCTCAAAATGCGCAAACGCAAAAAATGTCGAAAATGTCAGATCTGCAACTTCAAAAACACAAAATCTGCAACAAAAGATGTTAAATGCAAAAGGGACAAGAGTCCCATCGGACGTGCCAAAATGTTTATAGTAAAAATGGAAACAAAAATATTGAAAGACTAAAATGGATTCAACCACAAAACCCTAGCCTAACAATCAACAAAGATCCACCATAACATATGAAGATTACCTGAGACAATGCAAATCAAATAAAATCACAAAGATTATACCATCACATGTCCAATAGGGTTTGGATCTCCATTCTTCCTATCTCCATTGATCTTGCTTGATATATTTGCTCTTGGATTTTATATGTGCACAAGAGCTCAACAAAGAACAGAAATGTGGTTGATAGCTAGATCGCATATGAAAGTTTGAATGTTAGAAGGCTTTAAAAATCGATTAGGGTTGATAATGAGAGAAGTGTCCTCTTATATAGAAGATACTATAAGAAATGAAGGGATAAGATTGAGAGGTGTAAAAGATAAATGGTCGGTTATGATTAGAGGGTAGGTAGATGAAATAATAAAATAATGAGAGGGTAGGTAGTGTAGGAATTAAGAGATGAATGACATGTCATGAGTAGAAAGGGTTAATGAATTAATTAAATAAATAAAGATTAATTTAATTAATAGAGGAAGTGGGATCAATTCAATAAATAAAAGTATTTATCTAATTTAGGAAAAGGATAATTTAAATAAATAAATGTATTTATTTAAATGAGAAATAAGGCTAGAAGAGGATAAATGAATTAATTAAATAAATAAAGATTTATTTAATTAATAGAAGAATTAGGCTTAAATAATTAAATAAATAGAAATATTTATTTAATTAGACAGGACAATTTTAGGTGTCTACAGGTTCTTACCTATAAATATTGGGGCATAATTTGGACGTGCATGAGACATATGATTGGATGAGTTTGCAAGAGTTATGTTGTTAAAATTTCTGCAAAATATTTTATATTATGAATTTACATTGGTTCAAGTTTAGAGACTATATTTTTTCTTGAAAGGTTTTTCTTATGATAAAAATTACATCATTATGGTATATCAGATCTCTATTATGTTTTGTAAAACTATCTGATCATTGTTGTTACATATATCTTCTGTGAGGTTAGTGTGGGAAATATTTTTTTAATAAACCTACTTTTATGAGGTATCAAAGTATAATCAACTATTTTTTATAGGAGGTAAAAAACTATTTTTTGGAGTAATATCGGTTTAAGTGGTAATCATGTGTGTAAGATATTTTCCTAGCTAGGTTTAATGTAAACTATATAAGTGGGTGCACAACCCTTTCTAGGGTTGTTGTCCTAGACAATTTCTCTATAGTTGCTACTAGTGTTGGTAGCACATAAAGCATAATGGTCTAAGTACATTATGATCAAAGATGGATTGGTTTAACGATAAAAAAATTGAAGCTATGGAAGCTCAAAATGGAGTATTAGTTGATAGATAGAGATCTATGGGTAGTGTATCCATGAGTAAACAATTAGTCATGAAGGATGAATATTGAATTGTGTTATATTAGAAACATGGAAGATCAATTCATCTTTATTTGGTAGATTTAGTTCTTGTAAATGTTGTAGAAGAATTATCTACCGGAGACCTCTAAGAAAAGTTAATAAAATTACACCAAAACAAACCATTAGTAGACATGAGTTTTCTATGAAAATAACCTTTCATCCTTTAAGGATGTATAACATATATTTAGTTTTTAAGAACCTAAATGCATTTCATACCATTACAAGATAGCTATAGTAAATCTATGTAAAGATGGAGGAAGAAGATTGTTACATGATCCCATTATGATATTTTATAGACTCGTGATACAATCTAGTGATAGGCATTGAAATTACTACTTCAACTTTTTTGCTTTACAAGGTAGTGGATTCTTTTATCTCAAACTAGATGAGATAAAAGACTTGTGAAATAATTAAGGAATCACTAGTTTCTTGTGGATGGTTGAAGAAAAAAAAGAACAAGGATGAGGGTGGATCTAAGTACAAAGGGAGATCCAATTGTCCTAGTAAATCCAAGGTAATATGTTAAAAATTTAATGAGAGGTGCCATATCAAGGGGGGCTGATGATTCAAAAGTTTAAGCTTCTCAAGCTAAAGTTAATATAGTTCTTCCAACCCTTACACCACATGCATGCTAGGATACATTGACGATTCATCTAGTGCATCTTTTCACATGACTCCCCATGAAGAATGGTTTTCTAACTATGAAGAATTTGATGGTGAAAGTTCTTTTTGGTGACAATTGTTATATAATTATTAATGGGCATGACTGAGTCAAGATCATTTTTTTTATGGGACGATTGAAGATATTTTAGGAGTAACACATCCCAAGCTTAGCATGAAACCTCATATTTATTAGCAAGATGAATTATTCATGTATGCAAGTAGTCTTTAATAGTCATCGATGTAAGATGTTTTGTGGAGCTATGGTGATGACAAAGGAGGCTTGGATTGCAACTCTTTTTCACATTGATGATAGCATTTATAGTTAATGGAATTGTTTATTAGTACCTACAACAAAGTGATTTGCAACATTTGAGCTCATAAATTTGGTACTTGTAACATATATAACTATATAATTAGTAATGGATTAGTAGAACAAGGACTTGTAATAAAGGAACCTATAGCTAAACTAGTTGTTTTAAGTGGAAGTATCGCTAAGGTAATTACTATAAGTAGACCTATAGCCAAGGTAATTGCTACAATTTGCTTGTAAAAAATATAGGTGCTTCGAGTGAGCATGCATCCAAAGTAATTTTTGTAAAGGGACTTGCAATAAAGAAAAATATGATGTGGATTCCCGAACATGTTCTTGCATTAAAAAGAAAGTTGTTGATTGAAAAAACTACCTTGTCATAAGAGCACACATACCACATAGGTGAGGAAGGTCTAGTACCTTGAAAAGTAAAAATATTGTATAAGATTTGGTCAAATTTTCTCTTGATTTTGAATTTTATGAACATACGATTATGTTAAATAAAAAAATGATTAGTTTTACTTGAACTCTCATAATTATCATGAAATTTTGGATCTTATTCATTGTAATGTGTTTAGCCCATTTAAAGTGCCTTCACTCAAAAAATATTTGTATTATATTTATTTTGTTGATGAATTATCTAATATGATTTGGGCCAGGTCTTTATCTAGTTCAAAAAGTATAAGGCTCTTGTGCAACCAAACTAGCAAAAATATCAAGGTGTTGAGAACAAATAATGGAAGAGAATATTGTTCAAATGAATGATATATTCTACAAAGAGAATGGTATTGCATGATATAAGACAACCCCATAAAATGCTAAACTAAATGAAGCTATGGAAAGGATGAATAGGTCATTATTGGAGATAGATATCAATATATTCAATGTAATTGGTTTGAAATATAAATTATGGGTAGAGGTGATTAGTACCACATGTTACTTGATTAATAAGTCTTCTATATAAACAATCATGGACAAAACCCCTATGGGTGTTCAAATGGGGGAAAAAACCTCAGTTAAGCATATTCATATTTTTTTATTATCGAGCATATTTGTTGAGGTGTTCTCTAGTCATGATCAATTTTAGATAAAATTCACATCTAAATTTACCATTCTTGAAACATATTTATATTTTGCAACAAATTTGGTTATCCCAAGGCTTAAATTGTTAGTTCTTGATGTACTAGATTACTTATAGATTGATTTTATATTATTCACTAGGGCTTTTTATGGCTCAAGGTTCTAAGAACAAGATCAATTTATGAAACATTTATAAAGGTTCAACAAAATTGTATCCAAAACACATATATCAAATATTATTTTAACATACTTATAAATAGTATTATCATTTGGATTTGAATTTGAGATAATAATAAAATAAAAAAAGGAAAGGGAGAGGGAGAAAGGTTAGGAATCTAAATTTTTAAAAAAATTTCACAAATATACTCCAAAATTATCACAAAGTAACATTACAACTAATTTATGCTTCAATATAATTGACCATAATTACATATAAATGGTATAAAAATTAAAGAAATCTTTCAAATTGTGAAAGGAATCATAACATACCCAATTAATGGTGCAATGCTATATATTTCATAATATTGAAAAGGAATATGTACAATTCATATACAATGTATAAGGTATATGACTCAATTGACATTATACTTATAATTTGGCAAGTATACATGAACACCATTTATCGATCCATGTGAAAGAAAAAGACAAAGAAGACAATTATAATTCTTCATTATTCCCCATAAATATCAATAAATTTTGATGCCACTGAAAAGGAACAATCATTTTTTATAGAGACAAGGCACCAAAGTTAGTTACAAATCAATAGTTGAAAGTACACCCTAATAATAGATGTCCATAATTCAAAATGAATTGACATATTTAATAGTAGATGGTGATATCCCATGTGAACAAATAATCAACAAATATCCAATCACCTTGAATGTTCCACAAATAGCTTGCATATAGGAAGATGGAGGCAAGAATCTTGCAAGGGGAGAAGGAGACCAAAATTTAGCAAGACCGATTGAGGACCAAAGCTCCATAGAACTTAATACTTGTTTTGTAGTTTAGTTTTTTGTTTCAATAGTGATTCTTCCTTCGTTTGAGGCCTATCTTCTTCTATGGTCAAAAAAATAAATTAGAGCTTTATTTATGTCTCATATCTATCTTGATCTTACATAAAATTTCATCTCTACCTATAGGTTTTGTATGAGATGAAATATTTATGTATTCTAATTTTCTCATCCTTTCCTCTCTTTGATACTTATCCATGAAATTCATAGCTTCTACAACTCATTTCATTATTTATTCACCAATATTTTTAACCTTATCATCAAGAATATCATCTTGTATCTCCTTGAATTCTACTAATATGGAATATTCCTCCCCCACACCATTTGGATTATAGCATAGCCATGTTAAAATATTCAATAATAGTCAACAATTTAAACTTTAGGTCAATTGTTGACAAATTTAATTTTTTCATCTTGCCAATACACACCTTAATCAATTATTTTTCCCACTTCAATTTATCTATACATTTTTTGATATGTGGGATGGGTTTATTGGTCAAAATTCTCTCCCTCAAGAGAAATTGGCTACTCAAACTTTTTTATTGCTAGTATCTTGGACAAATCTATCTCATTTTTCTCTAATATTTTTTTGGAATCTTTTATAAACTTGGTTATCGTTTCCTCCAAAATTGGTCGCTTCTTCCCACTTCTCTGAAGCACGTGTAAGTATATCTTCTCCTTTTAATATCATCTTCATCATCCATTATTCTATGACTTTGCTATTGTTCTTTATTTTATCTAAGAGGCTTGTTCTTAGGAGAGTTGCACTAGAGCTACACAAATTATTTTGAAGAATGTAGAGAACAAATATGTTGCCTTAAATAAGCTTGCAATTCAACAATTGAATTCTTGAGCTACTATTTTTTATTTCATTGCTATCCTATTCTCTTATTGAGTACCCTAGATTACTAGTGAAAATTTTGATATTCATTGGGAGTTATTTCATGTTTGGCCTTTGAAATAGTAAGTGCATCAACTTGCTCCATTTGAGATTGTAAGGTATCCATAGGGATTTATGACAAGACCCTAGCCCTCTTTTTCAACTTAAGTGTTTCAATCTATTTTATTGCAATTTTTAAATCAATGGAAACAATTTATATTTTTATTTCTCCTAAATTTTATCTACTAACTATGCTAGAGTAGCAATTTACTGTCTAGTTCATTGAACTCATGGTATTTCTAACAGTCATTGTGGACCACTCCTTTCACTCTAGTGCCCACTTCACCTACATCCATACCCCACTCTTGATTGATCTTTTCTTATTATATCTTCCTAACCCATTTTAATCTCTACCTCTTGTTGATATAGTTATTTAATTTAAAGTTTTGTATCTCTCTCTTTGTTTGATTTACTTATTTACCTAAGCATATTTCCATCCTTATTCAATTCCCTAGGTTCCTTTTGTGCCTCTCACAATTATTTTCTTGAAAGATAATTAATACTAAAGACTAATTTGTGTTAGTCTCCTTATTAGTTTCTTGCACAATATGTTAAGATGAAAGGATATCTTGTTATTGCATCCCTTCAACTTCTTTTGTGATTTGAATAATATTTTCTTTGATTTCTCTTCTTTCTCAACATGTGTTTTCTCGCATTATTTTTTATAAAACTAGAGACTCTTCGCTTCTACTAATGTTCACCTCACCTCTAGATAATTTTCTAACCTCTAATTACTTAGTGATTCTAGTTGTATTTTTTAGGGAAGCAGGAGACATGAAAGTTGTTTTTTTATTAGTGAGGAGTTAGGGGTTAACGTCTCATGTCATTTCTCTTTTAGTGCTACTATTGGAGGTCTTTATTTTGGGGTAGACTCTTGAACTATTTGAGTTATAATTCATGTAGTTCTTTGTTCTTTGAGGAGAGATACAAGAGTCATTTCCTCAAGAGTTTTAGCTATAGTTACTATAAGGTATGGAAATAGGAGCTCACAAGTTTAGCTATGTAAATAACCTATTTAACACAGATTACTTTAAAAGGAGAATGAACTCAATAAATTTAACCTCGATTTTATTAGGAAGAGGGTTGAAGATAGATTTAATCCTACCCCTTTTGATTGTGTTGAAAATGTAATTGAAAGGATGTAAATTGAATGCTAGATCTAGGGTAAATGATGAAAAATTGATATAAAATTATATGAACAACAAGCTACATGTGCAGTATGGAGACATAGAGCTAGATCTGAGTAGAAGGGACATAGAGGAACATGCCTAAAATTAAACCTAAAATTGCAAGACCGGGATTCTTGGGGTGACTAAATCCTCTAGCTATTAGATGCTGACAAACAAGAAACTTTTGGAATCAAAATTCGCTCAAAATCTGTTCCTATAAGTTCATAAAAAATTTGTGGGAACGGATGCTCTAGGTGACTTTGTCCTCTACTTTTTGCTCTTGTAAAAGCTAAATCTGATCATTATCATATTCTTTATAGAAATCTTCATTTTTAGCTTCTTAATTTATCGCTTGTACACCAAAAAAGAAGGGAAATGGTGTTATTGATAGGGGTTTGCCTAAGTCAAACCTTGAGTTTGGAATTAACCCTTAAATTGAATTGAAACTGTAAATAGAAATACTTAAGTAAATGTTGAATGATATACCTCAAATTTGTTTTAATTGATGATGATGATGATGATGCAATTCTCTTTGAAAGTTATCACAACGTTCATGCAATAACATGACTTGACCTAGTCAAACACACATGCTGACATGAAGATTGATGTAGATTTTCTACTCCATGATGTTGAAATGCCTAAAGAATATGGTAGGATGAAATGTTCCCTTGAATTCTTGAAGATACTTAATGTCTCTTGATGTGTATGCACAAATGATGGGTGGAGGCGAGGTTATAAAAATGAATCAAAATGGTGCTCTTATATAAGGTTCCCAAGATAATTTATTGATTAGGTCGACCTCCAATAGTCAAATTGAGACACTGAGATCCAAAATCACTGAGAAGGGGAAATGCATTGACCTACCCAAAATAGGTCCCATTTAGGGAGGAATAGGACACCTCGAACACCATTGTCCTAGACTAGGATGCCCTAGGCGCTCAAATCCACCAAAAATAGGGCCAACAAGTGGGAGATGAGAATGCATATACCAAGGCACATGTTCAGTTCTACATGTAGAAATATGACATTAGTTTTGAGGTAAAAAAGGTTAGAAATAGACCTAAGAGAGAGCTAGGATGGGACACACTAAAGCAAGGGCACAAAAAAGTGGCGTACATTGTAAAAGGCTCCAATTTACTATGCTACAATTACTGTAGGTGATAGGTGAATTTCAACATTGGATGACTCTCTTGGTTATACAAATTTTGCTTCTAGACTTTTCTTTCCTTCATAAAGAAATCATAAAAATCCTATCCATTGTTCTTTGGTATCTCCTTTCTTTTTTTATAGACATACCTATTGTAGGTCAATGTGATTCCACATGCCTTTAATGCTTGAATACATGTATTTAGCCAATCAGTGGTGTTGTTTAGGATATATTATATTATTTATTTAATGGAGGATGTTTCTTTCTTAGACCAATCAGGATTTGAGATAGGGTCATTGAAAAGCTTATTTTATTCATAGCTTGAATTCATGACCTATTCATTATCCTAAAATTTCTATGGTATTGTATGTGTACCCATGTCCTCCTCACTTCATGATCATCAATACAATCTACCCATAAGTCCTCTATGTGGAATGTGTTTTGAAAAATATAAAATGTATTTCTTCATTCTTTTAAAAAGGTCATAGTTAGGTTTGGCCTCATCATAATGTTAAATAAATTTTGCAACTATAAACCAACATCAAATACCTTAGCACAACTAATGCTATTACAAGAATACCATCTAATAATAATGATAATTTTTACTCCTACCCTACACTTGAACTCTAAAAGCTTGTAAGATTTCATTAACTACCTTGAAAGTTCCAATAAGACCATTTTATCAATAGAGTTGTTGGGAAATTCGTAGGGATTGTTAGGAATCCCTTCTATTCTAATGTTAGTGAACTTTTGAAACTAAATTTAAACTAGTTTTCATGGTTATCAATGACACCTTATTCTTTTGTAAACAATCTTTGAGACTTGTCTCCTTTCATAGTCCCAACTAGTTATATTGAAAAATCATCATTCACCCTTCTATAATGTTTCAAGAAATCTTTGTATTCTAGTTGAGGATAGTTATCATAGACCAAATTTTATCTTGGCTTCAAGCCTATGGTATATGTTCTCTTCAAACTAATAAAGGTAGTTTTTATAGCTAATAAGTAGATCAAATATGAGGTCATGTAAAATTCACTTAAAAATTACTCATCTATTCATGTAGGTTGTCCTTGGCGGTTTTTTGCTAGTGTGACATGATTTGTCGTATTAAGATACGCTCAACGTAGAAATACATTCAAATATCAAAGTTGAATTAGTTGGAAGTCCCATAACTCGCCTCAATAGAGTTACAATACCGTGTATTTCCTGTTGATGGTCACATCTATATAGGCCTTTGGGGGCATTTTGGAAACATATTTATTTGGATGGTCCAAATATTTGATATTAATGAACCTTTTATATAGTTTTATTATATTATTGAATTGTTGTTTAGCATCCTCTTTATTTAAATGGCTAATTATAGTATAAAAATGACTGTTGAATGTACTTCTAATTATATCCATATCAAGGTAAAAGCAAATTATTCCCCTAACAATCACTTGTATTTTTTTGCATCATAATGCTTGATGCATTCTAATACCAATTTAAGACATTGTATGGATGTCCAGGGGAATGTTGTGGCTTTATTCAATCCATTTAACACTATCTTCCATGCCCATATTATTATATCTTGACTAGCCATTCTATAGTGGAAATACTCTATATTAACATGTCTAATATCTATGTCTAATATGAATCCCCATCCTGTAGTGGTTTGGGAGGGAGGATTCACGCTCCTAAATGTATATTCATACTCTTAGCTTTGTCACTTATTTAACTTGTTTGAAAAAAATCAATTGTCCTAGTAAAATGTATGTGACAGGAATGCTTGAAACTCTAGCAAAACTTCATTTTATTTGACTCTTGTAGACACTTAAAATAGGCATCACCTTTGTTCTCCACTTTTAACCTTATTGCACGTATAAACTTCTTTATTTTGCGCAACTATGTCCCATCTGTTGCTTGATTAGATTATTCCCTTGTCTACCCATTTCAGAGTTAGAACTGCATTTTTCCCTTAGCCTCATCCCTCTTACATTAGATCATCCCCTTGTCCCTTTTGTAGTATTTTTTTTCCTAATTGTGTTCTGATTAGGGTTTTTTGCCCTTAATTTGGCCCTCCCATTTAGCTTTTTTCACACCTATCTAGATTCTTCCCCTCTCTTTTCACTTGTGGTGAAAAAGTTGCATTTTGATCCCTTCTTCGGCCACCTTGCATTTTATTTTTTCCCTCTCACTTTAGTAGTGGTTATTTTGACCATTTTTTTGCATCTCAGTTTTAGGCTTTTTAGGGTTTCGTCGCTCCCTGCCTTTCATTTTCGATCTTGTTGGATCCCCTTTCCTACCCAGTCATATTCAAAAGTTTCATTTTTGACCTCTTTTATAGTTTCATGGTGTCGCATTTGTCCCTTCTCTGTTTGGTGACCCGCTTTGACTCGGTTTACTCGATATTGCTCAGTTTTACCTTGTTTGCCCTAATTTGCAGTTTTTCACTCAAATTGCCTCATTTCCCATCCAAACTTTCCCATTATTTCCAATTTCATCTATTTTGACCCAAATTGACTTAATTTGACCCCCTTTAGGTCCTCAGATGTTAGTTTGACTAATTTGCCCAATTAGATTTAATTCATCAATTAATTAAGCCCCTTTTACTAATTATTCTACCCTAATCTATCATCAAACCCTTTCCCCTTTTAAAATTAATTAAATAATATTGCATTATTTGATTAATTTTGATTTATCCCCTTTAATTAAACAATCTCAATTGATTAATTAAAGGTTCATTCATTTTAACCTATAGTTGAATAATTATTTTTAATTATTAAATTACCTAATTATGTCTTTGAATTAAATAAATATTTTTTATTTATTTAATTTTCTTAATTATCTTCTCGAATGAGGATAATATCTACTTTTTAATTTTTTTAAATGAAAATATCTTCCCAGTTTCGAAAATGGCAACTTTGTCTTGTGAATTTTCTTTGATTTTCGAAAATCCTAAATATCTCATTTTAATTCAATTTTTAATTCGAAAATGAGGTATGCATCCCCAAATATCTACTTTTTGCAATTTCGTCACTTTTTCCTTCTTCTCCTTCATCATTCCAAGAACAAAGGAGACATGAACAACAACATGGACAACATTGAAGTCAAACCAATCTTGTACCTCAACAACAAAATTAAACCTTCTTTCTCCCTCTTTTTGTCAATTTGTGCTTAAATTGGGATTTTGTTGGTCAAAATTTGAAAAATGAAGCTCGTCAAAAGTCTTGCACAGGGGCTCAAGATTAGTGCGCAGTTGGTCAAGATTAGTGCGCAGTTGGTCAATAATAGTGCGCAGTTGGTCATTTCCTGGGTAGTTGGCAAGTATAGTTGGATTCTTGAATCAACTTGGTCAATCAGTTAGATTAAAGTTTCATTTCACTTTCTTGGGTTACTAATCAGTTTCTTGCAACATTGTGGCATCCATGGGATGAAGATTGAAATTCATAAACTACTAATTTGTTTGATACAAAATGATTTTCAAAGAATGAATGTCAAACAAACTTTTTTGTAGCATAAATCATCACTGCTATCTTTTCAATTTGGTTTAAAATGGACGTGGGGCTGCCTTCTGATTAGAATAGCTCACATATTGCTATCTTTAAGGGCAATGAACTTTTGTCTTATATCTCTAGAGAACTTGCTTAATTTTTAGGGTGGGACCGCTATTGCATTGAGTACCTTTCCACTCACCTTTGGGGTCTTGGGAGAGAGGGAAAGGTGATAACGGCACCTATATTTTCTTTTGTAGTAGATGGGTATCCTTGACTGGGGATTTTATCACCTCGCAAGGGTATCTTGAATTGGTCCATGTTGGGTATATCGCCTCTCCCAGCGTGATCTCGAACGGTGTGTTTTTGAGCCACTATACAAAAAATTGGTCAAACAGTCAGAGTGTTGAGTGAATTTGACATATGTGGAGGCCTTCTTTGCACCGATAAGATCAATTAGAGCCTTAACTAGCTTGCTTCACAGATTCATTGTTGGACTGGACCCATCAGAAAATTATTACAAACTAACTTTTTTAGATTGTCAAAAACCTTCTACTTGTTGACTTAGGCGTTGTGATATGCGCACGTCGAAGAAACCCCTCATGTACCCTTCAACTTGAGATAGTAAATTTATTGGGATCTTCAGGTCCTTAGAAATTCGAAGCTTGGTATGCCCAAGAAGTGTGTGTCATGGAGGGGAGCCAGTGCTACCAAGCTTCAATCTATCCAACTAAATGTGGTATTCTGGGAAACGGGATTGAACAAGTATTGTCTTTGCCTAACCTAGGGTTGTACATGAATGTGTTCATTTCACAGTCAAAATCAAATGGCCATTCTATATGTTGTGTTTGTTGATTGCTTCAAAAATAATTAGATAAAACCTTTTCCAAAGGTCAAACACTTCTCGAAAACATTTCAAACGTTCCAAACAATCAAACAAGAAACTTGTCCAAATAGTCAAACTCAAACATTGCAAACGTCTCAAAACTATCTCCAAAATAAATAAAAACTATTTCAACCAAACATAGGTTTCATCTTAGATTTCCATATTATTATTATTACCCTTGGTTTAGGATTCATTCCCATATCATTGTCATTATCCCTTGGTTTAGGATTCATTTCCATATCATTGTCATTGTCCTTAGTTGGATTCATTCGCATATCATTATCATTATCCATTATCCTAAGTCTTAGAGTCATCTTTGCATTAATTTTCATATCATTTTAGTACCTTTTAGTGATCATTATCCTAGTATTGTTAAAAAAATCATTATTTATGTCAATCCCATATCATTTTAGAATAAGATTTTGCATAGTTTTAATCCTCATATGTCATAAGGTCAAATCATTATCTCCATTTTGCATTATCTTCAAAATTAGGGGTTTCCCTAGTCCAAGTCCAAAGTTGTCATACTATTCCATTTACGTTTCCCCTTAGCCCATATCATTTCTATCCTCATTTTAAATCATATCATTTTCTTAGTATAAATCTTCACATTTGTATTTAGTCTCCAAAATTAGATTTGTCAAACTTGAAGAATCAAATCTTTAGATCATATCCAAAGTCATTGTTAGGGATTCTTGAACTTAATCAACCCATGTCCTTTTATCAATAACCATATCTCATCAAACCTAGCTTAGTATCCAAGTGATAGGTGAGACTTTGTCAATTTGTCCTTTTGTCTTTTAAAGGTCTTGATTCTATTTTCAATCCCCTAGGGTATCTCTTTAGACTCGCACTCCTAAGGTTTTTCATAATCTTCAAAAACAACAAAAATATAGGTTGTATAATTTGTCACCTTAGTTACATTTCTCCATTTTCAAAACTCTCAAAATCCAAAAAATAGGGTCACATTTTACATCCCTTATTTGCATTGCATTTCATCCCTAAACTTGAAAAATCTCAAAAAAAGGCATATAGTGTAATGGCTGAAACAAGCTATCAAACTTCTAGGAGACAACATTCCCCGTATCAATCTTTCTACCCTCATGAGACTATGTTATTGCAACCAAACAATAAATCATGTTAATCTAACATGTACATGTCCCAAGGCATGCATCAAACTTATCAGGAACAAACAAGTGGCATGCTTATTTCTCCATACTTGAAGAGAAACTAGCTAAAGAAATAGAGATCTTGGAACAAAAAGTTAAAAAAAAAGTGAAAAGAATAGATCCCAAATGGCCAAACCATTTTGAAAATTCAGAGGTCCTAATATAAAATTAGAGCTAGTTGACATATGAGCTCTTATGACACAATCAAACACACCAACTCTCCTCTTGCAAATAAAAATGAGAAACTAATATCAACAACAAACACATTCAATTATGCAAGCAGACATCCAATATCAACCTCATAAACACCAATCTTATCAAAATGTTGGGCCAACATACCAAATGACACAACAACCCACCATCCAATGATATCAACTAGACCCACAATTTCAACAACTACAATGACAACATGTGCCACAATATCAACAACAAATGCCACAAGTTCTTGGGTTTCAACGTCAAATGATTCAACCAGGGGCACAACAACAAATATTGTTAGCGTCATTGCAACAACATGGGCAACAACAACATCATTCTTTACCAACAATGCAAGTCCAACAACCAGTCCAACAAACAACACAACTCCCAACACCACAAATTGTGCAAGCAAGTCAACCACTTCCAAGGTCACACACCATTACACAACCGATTTTGCCTCCAGTCGTATCACTTATCAGCAAACATCCTTCTATGTGTTCAAACACACCACCAAGTGTGTCCCAAACAAATGCAAGTATAATTACAAACACATCACCCTTTGGACATCGATCAAATGTAGTTAACATATCACCTATCACGCAACATGGTCAATCAATTAGTACCTTGCAACACACAAATGTCAAAGTGATATCACAAACAAGATCACCCAAACAACAAGAATACCAACCTACATTTCTCGACAGTTTGCTTCAACAACTAGGTTACATAGAGGAGGATAGTTCTAAACTTAATCATCTGCCCATGTCTAGCAATGGTTCATCCTTCCATAAAAAAAAAAGTAGCCTCCATATCTCCCGCCATTCCTTCATCCCCTAAAGTTTCACAAGAGTTCTCTATGCCATCTCTATCCAATGACAACCTCCCAAGGGCTATCCATAGTAGGTTTCCAATCTAATCTAGTTCATGATGCTAGTCCCTTCCATGTTTAGAAAATGTGAAACCCAATCACACCATATGCTCCCATTCCAAAGAGTCCCCTGCAAAGTCCATCACCCTCGTGTCAAAATATTGATTCCTTCCCAGAATACCCTAGACATTTGCAAAGCCCAACCCCATGTCAAGAGGATGATCCAAAGAATAAAGAAATAAGTCCTAAATAGACCGAGATCAAGATCTTACAACTTTCCCATTGCATCCAACATTTGACCAAGATCTCATTTCCTTTGATGATCCTATCATCCTTGACCATCCTATCCAAGGTGATCCTTTTCTGACTCAAGAATGCAATATCCTTCCAAGTCTTATCAACACTCTACTTCCTAAGCAAGATCATGACGTCCCTTTCATCCTTCCTAATGATTCCATTTATAAACAAGAGAAAATTACCCTTACAATGGAGTCTGATGATCCCTGTCCAAGTCAAGATCAAAATATCCCTTCACTTTCATGTATTGAACAAGATCCCATTATTCCTCTTGACCCCTATCAAGACCTCTCAATCCCTTCATCTCCACATCATACTCCTCCATGTCCCTCACAAGATTCCATCTCACCAAATGAACCTATTATTCCTCCTAGTTCCCCTCATGATCCCAACACCTCTACACAAGTTGTTCATGAACCCCTTACATATCAAATGGGATCCTCCACGTTTACCTAATCCGGTTTACTCCATCAGCCTATCATTTCTTCCATACCATATCCCCCTCAAAATAGACTCGTGTCTTGTTTCAAAAATAAAAAGTATCTCATTGGTAAAAAGATTTGTCAAAGCATGCATTATCAAGGCAAAGGGTTAGGCCTACATGAACAAGGCATTTTGGAACCTCTCCATATCAAAGTAAATCTTGATGGTCGTGGCCTTAGCTACATAGCTCACTCTCAAGATGTTGATGTTGATACCCCTGATAAATCCCACATCGATCCATCTAAGTCCAAAAATAAAAAGTATCCCATTGGTAAAAATATTTGTCAAAGCATGCATTATCAAGGCAAAGGGTTAGGCCTACATGAACAAAGCATTTTGAAACCCCTCCATATCAAAGAAAATCTTGATGGTCATGGACTTAGCTACATAGTTCATTCTCAAGGCATTTATACACCTGCTAAATCTCGCATCCATCCATCTAAGTCCAAAAATGCACATTCATCATCCCCATTTTTCATCCTCATATCCCAAAATCAAACCCTTCATCCCTTCCATCCATCTTAAGTCCATACATTCCTACATCCACTAGCTCTCCATCCATATATCCTGCCATAGATCAAGATAAACAAAGGTACACATCTCTGAGAACCTTCCCACCATCTACTTACATCAACCCATCCAAAATACCTTCCTATCATCCCTATCCACCCATAGATTCAATTCCCTTTGGAAGCAATTTGTATGCCAAGCATAATATCCACAAGTTTAAAAATCCACATGTATTTAAGGATCAACATGCCCCATCTAATCGACATGTGAAAAGAACAAAGCATAATATGATCCAAAAAGAAAGAGAAAAATAAATATTCAGAAGGCCACAAAGGACAATTTCAAAAAATAAAGTAATCAAAAGCCATATGGATTCCTAAATCCATTGTACAAGCAATGTGTTCCAAGGAACTAAAAAATAAAAAACTAGATGTGGATTCCCAAGCATATCCTCAAAGCACAGTTCCTAAAGAGAAATCAAAGTTGGCATTTGAAATCAGTATCCCTCCTTCTAAACACCTTCCACCTTTCAAATCCATTTTGGGTCCTTATATCCCAAAATGCATAACTATTCCTCCATTCAAATCTCCAAATTGAAAAACTCATTCTTCCTCCATCGATCCACCACCCCTCAAGGTGTGTGCGAATGTTGATCTTGCCATCATTTTCCTCCACTCATGCACAATTTTCCAACATCCCATCCATTATCCAACTTGTGTTTTACACCCTTTCATTCCTCTTTTACAATCCTTTGCATAAATCCCTATCTTATTTCATCCAATCATCCATTTCATTATCCTATTAATATATTTGAGCATACCTTCATAGCCATGGTCTATTGCAACACATGTTTCAGGGGTACCATCCAAACAAAAAGACGCTTGAGTCCTTCCTCCATGTCCTATCATGCATCCACTGTCTTCCGTGAAAAAGTAAAAAAAGTACAAATAAAAAATTTTGAAAAATTATCACAAACAAAGTGCAAAAAAAATTGAAAAAGGATCCAAAAAATAGTAAAGAGAAATACTTCATCCATTGGTGAAAACGTGGCAAACAAATGCCTTGCACAAGTACCATGATGAAAACTTGGCAAATAGGCGTCATGTGTAATCCTTCATCTTCTTGCATTCCATACTTGGGGGCAAGTTCCATTCAAGCTATCCTATCACATCCTATCTTACCGTCCTTCATTGTCCTTCATCCCTCATGTCCTTCATCCTCATCTGCATCCATATTCCCTTTTTCCATCTTTGATCTTGTCAATGCTAAAGATCTTCCTAAGTACCGCATGTCTTATCTGCTTCACCTTGTCCACATCCCTTTTGTCCATATTAGTTCCCTTATCATTCCCTAATCCTATTCATACCCCTTTTCTTATCCATTTTTTATCTTTCTTATCATATCCATGGCCTATTATTATCCTATCCAAATCCATCCCTTGATCTTGATATAAAACGAGGATGTAAAAATGCAAAAACATAATGGTTTCAGAAACCTCTTGACATGTCCCTTCGTATGGACCACACGCCATCTTGTACACCATGCTATCACCTTATCTTGTCATGTCCAACACCTTAGCTCAACATTGTTGGATAGTCCTTGGAAACCAAAAGCAACTTCAATGCCATCATAAGCTTCCATTATTTTAACTTCAATTACTGTTGTGGGAAAATTACCGAACCTATCGACTTCACTATGTTTTAGATATATAGTTCAAATAAATAGTTCTTCTCATGAAACCATCAAAATTAAATGATGACATCAACATGATGTCAACAATTGCTTTGAATGGATGATATCAACACAATGCCAAAAAAAGTTAAGGTTAGTGGGGATGACATCAACATAAAATAATGCAATTATCATCATTGTATGAGTAACGAGAAAGTTCAACTAAATTGGTTATGTATGCAATTCACAATTGTCTTGTTTAAGGATTTTATATAAAGAAATGATGCAATGATGATTCCATACGTGTATGATATGTAAAAATTTCCATGTGAACCTGCTTTATGTCGAGATGTTGGTGATCTTGTTCATATAGGCTTTGGATTCCCACAATCATTCAATTATGGCCTATAAGTGGTTATTTATGGGTTAAGTTAAATGAAATAAACCTATTGAATTTTGTTTGGTGTAGTTCAAATGGGTATTCAAACTCCATAAAATCTTTAAAGTATGTTGAAATGTTTAGCATAGCCAAATCATGTGGAAATACTTAAGTGAATTGGACTATGGTCTGATTGGAAGGGTAAAACTTCACAAGAAATTTTCTCTTTTACCTTAGTAACTTTTGGGAAACTTAAAAAAGAAGCATGGAATCATTTTGGATGCTCTATCTAACCATGATAAAATATTGGCATTAGAGTCAACTAATTTTGGTAATTTGAGTAATTTTGAAAATGTTGACAACTAAGACCAACCTAAACCTAAGCAAAAGAGAAAAGTGGTCTTTATTTTGCTAAAAAAAAAGAGGGGCATGTTGTGAAAAGGCATAATAATGAGAAATAGTCAAAGTTGGACTATAAGGCAATAAAACTTGTATCTTCACTAGTTTGGATAATGATATAAAAAGGTAATGTTGAAAGTGCCAAAAAAATTCACTCTCGGGGAGACTATGTGTCTTCTTTAAAGCCCAAGATCCTAGGGTTTTTGAAGGGTTTTAAAATTTGCTAAGGTTACTTTTATATGCCCCGGGATCTATTATGTTTTGCAGTTGATTGTCAATGGCCAGTGTCTAGATTATAAGTTGTCGCCCGAAGGGTTCTTGATCATAAGTTAACTGGCCCCATGTGTTAAGCTTCCTTATCAGGTCAGTCTCCTTAATAAAATTGTCTTAAAGCTTCATATTTTGCCCTTGATGCCTAGGTCCTGAGTTTAAAATGTCCTAGTGTATCCCTAGGCCATGACCCCTCTACCCTTTCTTTAAATCTCCACGTGCATGGAAATTTAACTTAAGTATCAACTCTAATATCTCTGGCCGCGCGGGATAGCGGGATCAACATTCAGGTGTTGAAGAATCTTGCCCCGCAATGGTCACTTGCCATTGTTTCAAGCCGCACGGGATAGTGAGAAGTGTTACTACAGATGGAAATTCTACCTTCGCATGACCTTCACACTTAAAAATTTGCCCATGCGGGCTAAGAATTTAGTTGACAAAACTGGAAACACTTACCCCACATGGTGTCATCTTAATGCAGTTGTAAGGATGATTAGGTCATCGTGCGGGGCAATGGGGACTAAGGAATGGTGTTGAATAATTTGCCCCACGAAGCTCACAGGTTGTGTTCATTAATGTTGCAAGCTAAAGATATAAGTGAGGAACAAGTGTGCCCGCTACCCCCCATGATTCTAGTAAAATATGAAGTCATCTTTACCTTGTGGGGGTTCAAGAAGAAAAGAATAAGCGTTGCAAGTTAAATATTAAGGGAAATTGGGTGGTCCCCACCATCTCGCGGAACTATTAATGATATTTTGCTAAGAGAGAAGATGGAGAATGCAGGAGCCCCATGTGCGGTAGCGGGAAGACTGAAGTGCCAGAAATATTCCTACCCTGCACCATTGAAAAGGGTCAACAGAGAGTGATGTGAGGGAAAAATGTTGACTATGTTGTCCCTGCCATCCGGTGGCAACAACAGAGAGCGATACCAATTGATTTTTCACTAAAGTGTGATGCTTGCATGGGCTAGAGGAAACAATGGTAACTCATAGAATTTTATGCCCCATAGGGTCTGAATACGAAGAAAAGAAGCGGTGTGGGAGAGGATGACTAGGGAATTTAGAACTCCCCGCTATCCTACAATTGACAAGAAACAAGGAGTGCGAAGCAAAGAAAAGCTAGAGAATGTAGAAGATGAACAAAGCGACTTGTGGGTTAGGGAGAACACATGAAGGGTAGACAAAGGCTACCCCACAAGGGTAAATCAAACTAGAAAAAGATGACGCATGGTAAAAGGAATTGAGTGGGATAGTTGTCCCCGTTATCTCGCAGTGATAGGGCACGATATGGAGAACAAACAGCAATAGATTATTTTAAGGCAGAAATTGACACAATGTAGGACATTGGGATGCATGAAGATGATGAGAAGGATTTTCCCTATGGGAGAGCAATCCAATTTAGAAAGGTGACGCAAGGTAATGAAGAAGAAGAAATATGGTTCTCCCCACTATCTTGCAGAAGGGAAACTTGAGAGACATTAAAGCTTTGAAATTTCAGAGTTATCAAAGGTGGTCAAGGATGATTTATTATGTGCCATGTCAGCAATGAAGGGACAATGAAGGGGTGATCTCAATCGTTCGCCCGTGTAATCAACAATCGAATTCAAACTTTGGAGCCACCAACCCAAGATGCCATGCACGTAGGAATTAATGGTGATCAATGTATGTATGATAAAAGAGAAATTCAAAGACATTTGCAAGCACACAACATTCAAAGAGAAACCAATGCGATTCCAAGGTGATTGAAGAGAAAACCAGTGCATCCAAAACAATTGAATTGAGTCCTAAAACTAGTAAGTTACTTGCAAAACCATATATTTTCATTTTGTAAGTCATGTCTTGTTATTTGGGAGGGTTTTTAGAAGAAAACTTTTGTTAATTTCCCTAGTTATGTGAAGGTCTTGTCTGTTTGAATTGTGTTTTTCTTTCTTCAAAAGCATTAAAATGGCGTCCTCCTTTGAAAGCACTCCCACCTCATTTGCTGCAAGACACAACCTGTAAGGACAAGCTCTTATGTCCTTGAAATCACCCATGCTACCTCGCTCACCAGAGTCCACCCCCTACTAGAGATTGTGAATGCACCTGCTATTAACCCTACCTTGCCTGATATTACCAATTTAGCCCCTGAAACTGAACCTAGTGCTCTGCCCAAGGAAAACCCTCATAAACCAAAAAGAAAGAGGGTAACCAAAATAATTGTGGTTTCTACTGAATAATAGTCATCAGATGAGCCTATCCCTCCTCCAAAAGCTAGGAATCCCACTCAAAAGAGGAGGAGAGTAGCCACAAAACCCTCTACCCAAAAGCCATCTACAAAAGCTTCATCTACTGATAATCCTCCCACTGAAGAGCAAAATCCACAAGGGGAGGCCTCAGAGCCTAAGAAGGGAAAAGCCCTTGCAAAGAAAGCCACACCTCAGGCTCCTAAGAAAACAAAGCAAACTCTTGCAGAAGGGGAGCAAGCTCCCACTCAATCTGAGCAATCTGCATAAGCTTCAGTCCCATTGGCTCCATCAAAGACTGCTAAGGAAATTTCAAAAGAAGTAGAGGAGAAAATTGAATAAATTGAGAAAAGAAAGAAGAGGGAAGGAAGGAGCCTCCGTCAGGACCTCCCTGAATTGTTTCATGGCTCAACCATGTAGGAGGGCATGAAGGCTGCATTTGGTGACCATGAATCTGTATGTAGAGATGCCCATACCAATGACAAGGGATGGGATATATTTTATTATTTTTATGGAAATAGAGATAAGTCTATCCCAATATCAAACCCACAGAGGCTCAATCTGGGGAAATTGGTGGTCCCCAATGTATTTGTGGAGCCAATTCTGATTAGAGAATTGGCTAAAAACTATCATCATCAGAGTATGGTAGTCAAAACAGTCACAGGTCATGTATTAGTTGATATATCAAAAGATGCTATAGTAGAGTGCTTCAATTTGGATAGGAGTGCTCTTAAAAGGATAAATAAGGAGAGGTTAAAGAAGGAATACCATGCCAAGAGGGACTTCTATAGACATAAGATTTTCCTCTATTTTTGAAGAGATTGTACAAAGCAGGAAAGAACTACCTCATGGACTCAGAGAAAGAACCACTTGATTTGACCCTTTTTGAGGATTATTTCACAATAACTTACTATGCTCTTTGCTAGATTTTGGGAGAAGATTGCAAACTGACAGTAATGCCAGTGGATTATATGATGATGGCAATAAAAATCCAACATGCAGATACAAATGAATTATATGATTTTGCGGATAGTATTTAGGAGTAATTGCATGAGGGATTGATCAAGGCAAGGAACCTCAAAGAAGGTTTAAAATTCAAGCACTATTCATTGTTATGCCCCCTAATTCTTTACCAGAATAGGACAAGTTGGGAGGAATCCTTGAAGGTGAATCTTTTTGAGACAAACACACATAGGAGATGGCCAATACAGAGATGGACCCAAGTGTGCGACAAGGGGTCCAAATATTCAGATTACTGCACATTCTTTAATTGCTTTGTCATGAGAATTTTGACGATGATGGGAGTCAAATTAACCAGGCTCCCAAAGGACATAGTACAGGTTTTAAGGGTCAGAAGTGTCAAAGCCGACAATGTAGAATATCTTGAGTGTGCCTTCACCCATAATTTTAGTGATTTCTTCTTTTACTCCAACTGTACATTAATAAGGGGTGTATGGATGAAATCAAGCACCTCATATGTTGCCCATCACAGTCACACCTAGGCTCACATTCATTGAATTCATCTGGAAAATATTGTGGTAAGAAAAGGACCAAATAAGAACATAAAAGAAGGGGCAACACCTTCCCCGAATGGTAAGATACAATGAATTCAATGTAGGGCGTGACACCCTTGATAAGGTACAAGAATTCCTTGTCAATAATTACGGACTCAAAGTGGGTCAAGAAAAACATTATGACCCTGAGGGCTATATAAATGATGTTAGAACAAATAAGTTGAGGGTGAGGGGTTTCAATCACCATTTTGATGAGGGGGGATATTTAATTAGAAATGCATACCCCTTTGAGGCCCTGTAAAGGAGGAAGTGGAACTATTTGAGTAAATTGGAGAGGGAGGGGAAAGAAGAGGACCCTGAACTCTAGGAATTTTTTGCTAACATTCTCAATGAATTTGCTAGGATGTCTTGAAAGGTCAGAAGTTTTGATAAATTGATTGAAGATGAGTTGGCCCGGAGGTAGGCCAAAAAACCTGGTATGGTGGAAGAGGATAGACCTACATTTGAACCTTCAATATAATACAAGGTGAAAGAAGTTTTGATAGGTGAATCCTCTCAAGGTACACCTCAACAAGAAACTCAAGGAGATGGACAACCAGGTCCCAAGATAATAAGGAAGGTGGAGAAAGGAAAAGCAAATATTTATGACTTTGTCGATATCATTGTTGAAGAAATTGACACTAGTGTGCCACCACCTTCCCTCATGATGCATTCAGAGAGGATGAGGTTGTTGAAGTATTGATAGACTTGGACAAGGAAATCATCCCAAGTGTGTTCCCTAAAGATGAAGTTATAGATGAGAGTGTCATTGCCTCTTTTTTTTTTTTTGTCTTATGACAATTTTGTTAATTCGGATGAATTAAAATATTTTTGGTTAAGGGAGAAGCTTAAATATTTATCTAAAGAAGAATTTTTATTTTTTTATAAGAATAGCATTAGGTGCACTCCCAAGGAAGGAAGGGAGCTAGTTAAGAAGAGTGGCATTCTCTTAGTGCCAAGATGGGACCTTGAGAAGATTTTTGTTCTTGAACAAATAATGAGGCAAGAAGACCCCATATATGGATAGGAATTCAGAGAGCATGGGTCTGGAGTCAACCCAAGAATAAAAATCTTTGTTGTGTGGTCTAAGGCTCCCAACATAGACAAGGCTTTGATTTTTAGGGGGATGGAGCATAAAACAAGTGATGTAGTGGTAAGGACTCTTGCTAATACAATTGCATCAAAGGCAACCACTGTGTCTATGCATGTTGCACATTTTGCCAAGATGGTCGTAGAAGAGCAGGAGAAGCAACACGAGAGGCTTAAGGCCTTACATGTGGCTCAGAATGTTGATCATAGAGGACTCTTCATTGAGAATGCAAAGTTGAAAAATGACTTGGCTTAGTGTGACTCAGCGTTTGCAGTGGGTCCCAATCTTAAGGAGCTTGAGAAGATGAAAGAAGAATTGCAAAAGGAAAAGGAAGAGGCTAAAAAGAAACATTTGGACATAAAGGAAATCTACAATATTGTAGATTTCAAATAGGGTCCTAGGCTACTTGGATGAGGTCTATGCCTCTTATTCTTTCGTATCACAATTATGTGATTAGGTCAACAACATTCTTTCATTTTTTCAACCAATTGGGAGTGTTTGGTTTCCTAAGGGTCAACAATTGAAAGAAATTCTTTTAACAATAAAAAATGACCCCAAGGTACCACAAATTATGGGGACCGCATGGAAGAATATCAATTTATTGATTAAAGAACTCCCCTATGTGGAGGAAGAAAATAAGGCTCCGATAGATAAGATTGAATCATTCAAAGGCTTGTAGAAATGGGACATTCCCCTAATTTTGACAGAGGAAGGATAAATGAAAGATCTCCCCAGATGGAGAGAAGATTTATAGTTGTAGGTAATAAGGTTCTAGATGCATTATCTAGGGAACCTAACCAAGAGAATGCCTACCACATGATTATTGATAAAATTATTGATGTAGATTCTCTCTATCATAAATTTTCATTGGAGATTTAAACCATGCCCTCTCCAAGGGTAAAAGAAGAAATGAATAAATTACAGGGTCTGAGATCTTTTTCTTGGCCAACAAATGATGTTGACATCTGGAAAAAATATTTCTCCCTAGAAGAATGCGTGCTTGAGGAAGAGGAGTAGGCGGGATTGTATCTCTTTTGGTATTTTCCTTTTTGTTTCTCCCCTTGCAGGTTGGTATTTTTGGCGAGATGATATAAATGTCCAACCACTTCCTACAAATCAAGGTGGATTAGATTCAACTTTGAGATCTTGATCATTAATGTAGTCAGTGCAAGTGCAAAACTTGTTACCTGATAGATTTCATCAGAGGTGCAGCTCCAGGCTCCACTTGACATCCTTGCAGAAAGCTGAAATAAATGAAGTCTGAAGATCTATATGTAAAAGATTTTGAGCTACTTGATAGCATTTTTTTGTAAATGGAATAGCTAGGATTTTGACAAGTGTCACAATCGACCTGAAGATTGATTTGCTCCCTTAGTGTTATAAAAGGGAATTTGGGGCCATTGTGACGAGGTTCTGATTCAAAGAATTTTATGAAGTAGTATGTAATAGGCCAGAATTAATACAGAGAAGGGTGAACATTTCCTTACTAGAGATGTCCATTTGAAATGTAAACTTGTATTTTGAAAGATTAATGAATGAAGATCATTTTCTGGTTGCCTCATATTTTATGTCCATATGTTGCATGAGCTTTTATATTAATGATATTCAAGTTTGTCTTCCTCAAATAGGAATGTGTAATCTGAATGTGGGTCTCTTTTAATGAAGGAGTTAAAGTCTGTATTTAGATTACTACAACTTGTGTTTAATAGAAAATATTAGTCTAACTGTTATGGTTTTCAAAACAAATTGTGCAAGTCATAATATGTTTGTGTGCTTAATGAGTACGTTTCATTCCAAGTGTTGATATTATTGGACTTTGTTCACCCTAGGCAGACACTGATCAAGCTAAGATCTCATAACCATTCTTATTTCACCTTTCATATCTCTTTTTTTCTTTAACATTCTTATTTCACCTTTTATATTTTTGCAATAGGAGTAGTTTTATCTTAGATAGTCAATCTCAATGCAAGCATGTAATGTATAAATCAAGTTTGTAGCCAAAGATGGAGGTTTATCTTTCTTTCCTTGATATATTTTCATTGAGATATCTAATTTATATAACAATGTCAACCCATGAGTAGGTTTGAAAATCATTAGGCACTATTAAGGTCTACTTGCCTTGGTCTTGCAGAGCCAAAAGTGTAGAAGATTGTGTAGACGTATAAAAATGACCACATTCCTAAGTGAATATTTAATATTCATTTTAACCTCATTCCTCTATTTAATTAAATTCTTTATATTCATCTATTTGATTAAATGAATTATTTAATTTATTTAATTAAGTTCACCTAAGCCTTTCATAGCCTTTAATTAAATAAATCACTTTATTTAATTAATTCCCCTTCCTCTCCTTTTAATTAAATTTACATTTAATTAAATTAATCCTTACAAGTAAATAAATCTTGTATACACCTAAAAATGGTCTAAAGATAATTAATTGAATAAGCAATTATTTAATTAATCCTTCTTCCCAATTTAATTGAATTCGTTAACAATTTGATTAAATTCTCCCACTCATCTACTTATTAATAAATCTAAGGAATTATTTAATAGGTTCATTTCAATAGTTCCCTTTAATTAATTAATTCAAATTAATTAATTCCTCCTCATCAAATTCATTTCTTCTAAATCCCCTAATTAATTAAAACAAATCAATTTATGAGTTGTTGAAAGTTAATTAGCCTTTTCCTATTATTTGAATTTTTAAATTCAAATTCCTCACATGCCTCCTAACTTCTAACCACCTAACCTAACCACTCTTAAACCTAACCCATTCCATCTAACCCCGGGTTTAATTAACCCCTTCTTAGCTTGCACATCCTAACCTCCTTATCCTAACCTCCCATGGTGTGGATACTCTCCCCTTGAGACACATGTCATTCTTGGGCCACATGTCTCCCCTCTTGGACACTTGCCCTCTCATGAGCAAAGCTCCTTGACAATTGTCACCATAGAGATGACAAGTGTCCCCTTTCCTCCAACCTCTTCTCCAACCACCTCCAATTGTCCCCTTTAATCCAACCTCTTCTCCAACCACCTCCAATTTTACCCTTGATATCTTCAGATTCAATCTTGACCGCTGATTCCTGCCACCTCACCCTTGGCCTTGAAAATCCTATAAATATCTCCCATGTTGGAGCACAAATCATCCCATCTCATTTTCATCTTAGGCATTGTTACTATAGGCATATTGATCTTAGCAGTATCATTTAAGCATTGTTATTATAGGCAATTGTATTTTAGATCTAGCTTAATTTGCTTGTTTTCTAGCATAATTGTTGAATCATATAGCTTAATCATCATCATTTATAGCTTAAATGCATCATTATAATCTCAAATCCTCTTTCTAGGTGTAGTCAAGTCACTGGAATTTGCTTATCTAGATCTGAGAGCAAATCTACACTCACATCTCTTAGGAGGCGATAGATCGATTTGTCATGGTTTTATATTTCTTTATTTTAAATTTGTTAACCATGCTTGTAATGATCTATTGAGTGTTTGTGTTGTAGTTGCCGGTATCACACTTCACAGGCATAACATTTTGGCGCCTACCGTGGGGCCGAAATGATCATTTTTGGCCTCTCAAGCTTCATCAAACCTTCCTCTCTGACCGGGTCTGAATCAAAATCTCGTACGAGTTCATTTCCAGCTTTGTACGAGCTCCTTTTCATGCTTGGACGATAATAATTTTTGACTTGTATGACCTTATGAATTTTTGTACGAGCTTGTTCCTGCACTTGCACGAGCTCAGAAGGATTGTCGTACGACCTGGCAAAATCGTGTCGTACGACTTGCTGCTTCTGTGATTTTAAAATAGACTGCATTTTAGGGTTTTCATGCTTAAATTCGATTACTACTAATGCTAGCCTTGGTCTGTTTGTGATCTTTTTGGCAGCCTAACTAGTTTTTGCAAGACATTGTCGAAGATTATGCTTGTCAAAGACTCATTGCATAAAAACACATCATGACTACTAATGAATTTGTTTTGCAGGTTGCTTAGGAAGCCTCAACTAAACTTTTTGTCTTCTTTAAACTTTCTAGGAACACTTGTTTTTGATAAGGAAATGAACAATCATGTATTTTGTGTTGTGATGATAGGCGATTATGCTCTCACCTTTCTTAGGTGATTGGAAAGCAAGACTCATCCTTTGCTTTTATTAGTGCATATCTTTAGCGGGCCTGCCCTCCCGAGGAGCTAATAACTCTTATTCATTAAGGTCGGTGAGAGGAGAACAACCTAAGTGGAAATGACTAATGTCAAGTAATCCAACCCACTATAAAATAAACGTGATTTGATGAAAATCAATTCAACGGCAGTGCTCGGGAATAGCTCTCCTTCGTACCTTTGGGTATATCAAACCTTGGTTTTCAAGGCTAGGATACCTCTTAATTGAGTTTATACCTTGACACACCGAATGAATCCCTTACTAGTTCCAAATTAAAATTAGAAGCTACTCGATTCACCTCTAAAAGGGGGATAATCTTTGTACAAGAGAAATAGTAACTCTCCCAAGACACTTGCCATATCGTGCCCCCATTAGCATTTGGATTCGGATAATACGACGTTGAGAATCCATTGTGTGAGACTCAGCGGCCGTATTCTGATTAGCTATTGGGTGTATACCTAAGTTTGCAAGCAAAGGTTTTCTCTCTCAGCCAACTTCCTTAGGGTTTAGCATGCTTGTGGTCACTTATCATATCACGTGTTTGTTGTGTATTCATCCCTAAATCGAAAAATCGAACATCTAAAATTGGAAAAAACATAAGCAAAACATCAAACTTCATTGATCAAAATTCGACCAAACAAACATATTTGTCTCTAAACTATTCTCGGTCGTACGAGGCATTTATCCTGTCGTATGGCTTAGTAAAGTTTGTCGTACAAGCGGGTTATTTGTCGTATGACATTCATCTTTTGTCTTATGGCTTAATAGGTTTTGGCATACGAGCTTGTGCTTTTTCATATGAATTTCCTAGTTTGTCGTATGGTCTTGTATGTATTGTCATTTGGGGCTGTATAGTCTATCGTACGAATCTCTGTATCTGTCAGTCCAAAACTATCTTTTTGCATGCCCTTTTCAGATTTGTCATTCTTGCTTGATCAATTTACACTGAGCATAAACACATGTTATCTGTTGCTTGTGCTTAGATTGTCTTCTTGGTTCGCTTGGTCAAGTTATCATCTGTCAAATCAGATTCTGGAAATAGACACCTCAAGATTTTCAAGTAATCCCCCTCAACAAGTTCAAGATCTAAACATCTCAAAGTGCATTATCACCCTCTTTGGTAAACTGATCACTCAAACATAGTTTCTCATTAGGATCTATCATCCTCTATCACAAAACTACAACGTTTGGTCGAGATAATCTTATCCCGCATCATAGGATATATCGTTCCTATTGGACTTGGATTTTACCAAAATCATCGTTGCACTCCAAAAACTGAAGATCGAAAAACTTGCAAACTTTTAAACACTTGAATCCTCTTTTCGTGTCATATCACTCTATCATATCTACCTTGACAGTTGATCACTTATGAAAATGACTTTTAGACAATCGAATCCTGGCACAATATCAAATGCACGTGCATGCTCATTTTAACTAGGGCTTAGAGATGAAAAATTGTAGAAACAGAAAGAGAAACATTTGAAATAATTGAAGATCATAGAAACATGGAACACAAAGATGAAATACAAGTTGAAGAGGAAATAACGGAACAACATGTCTAAGACATCAAAAAGGATTCTCAATTTGATAAATTTATGAAGAAAATATTGGAGGAAGAAAAAGAAAGATATTTCCTAATGTTAGCAAAATCTGGTGCTACACTCCCCAAAGATTTTGATGTGAACAAATTGACATAAAAGAAAAGTGACCCCCCCTTAATAATGAACAATATGAGGATATTTTTGGTCTCAAAAATAATGACACGTCAATTCCTAATGACACTAGAACCAATGAGGAAACTTGCACTCCCAAAAGAGATGACATAGAAACTCTAAATAACATTCCATCCAATGAGGACAAAAGAAGGGATAGAGATGATATAGGAAGAGATCAAGACCCTCCTAGAAGGCAAAAACATGGTTATACAAGAACAAATCATGTTGATAATCCTATCACAACTCTCACACAACAAATACAAACACTGCAAACACAAATTCAAGCTATGCAGCGAGGAAATGTTAGAAGATACTGACTTCAAGAAATTTGTCCTTATCCATTCGATAGGAATCTAAACATGATACAATTTCCTATAGGTTTTGAAACTCCTAGATATGAAAAATATGATGGAAGCATTGATCCCCAATATCATATACAAGAATTTTGCACAATGAGTATGGAGTTTGCACATGAGGATACCTACTTGATGAGATTATTTCCAAAAAGCTTAACTAGACTAGCTATGGAATGGTTCTCCAAACTTCCCCGCGGAATCAGATCATTCTCAGAATTGGTGGATAAGTTTGTTTCACAATACTCTTACAACATACAACATGAAATAACAATGTTAGACCTATGTAACGCCAAACAAAAGAGTGGAGAACCATTCATAACATTTTTACAAAGATGGAGACGGTTAGCTTCACTTTATCCTCGTACAGTGCCAAAATATGAAAAAATGGATATATTCATCGACAACTTAAATGATAAAATGAGTTACCATCTGAAAATGAAAGAAAATAAAAGTTTTGGAAAAATGATTGATAATGGAATCAGAATGGAGGAAGCCATGATAAAGAAGGGTGAGTTAAAAATATTCAAAGAAGGAATTCATCCTGCTAACAACACTAACAACAATAACAATGATAAGCCAAAGTTTTGGAATAGAAATCGAAATATCGTCAATGATGGGATAGTAGATAACAACAATATAAAACCAAAACAACCAGTTTTCAATTTATCCACTCACTCAACAACGGCTCAGCAAAACAACAATCACCAAAAATCAACAATCAAAAATTTCTTTCGAAGACAATTTACCAACATTGGTGAACCCCTTGGATCCGCATTAAAAACACTTCTCGCAAACAAATTAATTACATTGCCAGAAGCAAGAAACTAAAAAACTCAAGTGAAACCCGCTTGGTGGAACGACAACCATTATTGCGATTTTCATCAAAACAAAGGACATCACACAAATAATTGTCAACGGTTGAAACATGTCATCCAAGATTTGATTGATAGTGGAATAATAACTGTAGATGGACTTATGACAAATGAATCTCATACAACTTTTAAAACTTCGCTTCCAAACTATGAGAAGGGTGAATCATCAACAACACATAATGGTAAGGGTAAAGCAAAGGTAAACTACACTCATACATATGATAATGTGGTAAATGTGATTGTAGTTAAAGAAAAGCAACATCAAGAACCTGCTCGTGCTATCACAAGAAGCAAAGTTAAAGTTGTTTTGTCAGGCCCTACCCCTAACATGTCATCCACTAAAAAACAATATAGTCTAGTGGATCAATTACAGAAAATGCTCGCGCAAATATCCATCTTAGAACTTTTAAAGCTTTCACTTGCACACAAAGAAATTCTTGAATGAGCATTAGTCGATACGACAGTGTCTAAAGACCTTGATATAGATCAATTCCAAACTATGGTGGGACACCTCACAACCCCTCACTACTTATCCTTCACTAAAGAAGACGACTTGTCCTTGCAACATCCCCATAATGCTCCCTTGCATATCAAAGTACTCATTCATAAGACACGAGTTAAATGTGTCCTAATAGATGGAGGAGTTGGCTTAAACATTTGCTCATTGAGTCTTGTTTATGCTCTAGGTTATTCAAAAATTGTAGTTGATTCCCGAAAAAATATTACCATCAAAGCATATGATGAAGAAGAACGTTCCTATAAAGGAGTGGTGATATTACCCATTAGAGTGGGACCTTTGCAGAAAGATACAACATGCCAAGTTCTATACTTGGACTTATCATACAACATACTCTTGGGAAGACCCTGGATTCATGGCATACAAGTTGTACCATCAATATATCATCAGTGCCTAAAATTTCCCTACAATGGGCAGGAAATCACGATCTCAGCAGTTTCAAATCCATTTTAGTACTGCAGTAACCTCAAACCAGCTCAAGAGGTCATTGTTCCTCATAACAGGGAGGCATCATCTTAAAAAACACAATCCAAAGAAAAATCATTTGCCTCAATTTTGTCAAGTATGGAAAAACAAATGCAGCTAAGAGATCGAGGGAACAAATAATATTCAATATCCCAATTACCACTATCTCCTAAATCCTATGGAAAACCGTCAAAATCTAAACAACAACCAATTGTGAGACATCTGCCAATATTTGATGGAGCATTTGTTAGTGCTAGGACCTTGTCAGAGGAAACAAAAGACAAAGATGTGCTACAGTGGCTATACAAAGATGAAGATGTCCAACAAAAGAGCAACAATGTCAGAATACCTATAATACAATATGGAAAAGGATTTAACATTCTTCAAAAAATGGGATACACTGGAACAGGTTCTATAGGAAAACGAAAAGAAGGTATCTCAGAACCTATTCAACCTCACACTCAACAAGCTACAAAGAAAGTGGGCTTAGGGTATGTACAAGCTATTCTACCAGAAGACACATCTTCTAGCCAACCAAAAAAAGAATATGAAAACAAACAAGAACAACTTGTAATTGAAAGGAAGCAACAAGCACAAACAATGAAATGGCAAAAGAAGTAGGCTTCAAATCAACAAGAGAAACAAACCAATGATATCTCCCAAGCAACATTAATTCTGAATCAAAACAAGACAG
This sequence comes from Cryptomeria japonica, assembly GCF_030272615.1. Taxonomy (NCBI): domain Eukaryota; kingdom Viridiplantae; phylum Streptophyta; class Pinopsida; order Cupressales; family Cupressaceae; genus Cryptomeria; species Cryptomeria japonica. The sequence continues at coordinate 159,789,013 of NC_081411.1, forward strand.
GAGCTAATACAAGTCAAGCAAAGCTCATAGCAAGGTTGACATAACTCAATCTTAGTCCAAAAGAAGTTGAATATGAAAGAAGAAAAGGTATAGCAAGAAAAGCAGAAGAAACAAATCACATATTGTATGAACAAATTTGTAGATTACAAGATACAAGTGAGACTGATTCTAATGAATGGGAATGGGATTCCTATCACTCTGAAGAATCAGCTGAAGAAAATTGCTTTGAAGAAGATATAGGAGTCGATGTAGTTCACATTTACGTAGGACAAATGTCAGGAACTAGCCCACTTGAATTAGAATCACATTCGGTTGACTTGGACTTAATCGGGGATGATCAGGAGCTCCTTGCATGAGGTCATTCTGATGAGAGTATTGTACTAGACATTAACATACATATCGAAAACTTTGACACATCTATCATGACCCTTGATATCCTCGAACCATCTCAACCTGATGACCCCTTACCTCTACTCCACCTTGAACTTATTGATTGGAAAAATGAAAAACATACTACCATTGATACCTTTCCTAATGACCAGGCCATATCTGTATATCTTAATGCTATCGAACCAACAACAACTTTCATCAGGAATTTCAACAACGCATCTTCCAGTCATGTGGATGCCAAATCTCCTAGTCACAAAAGTGAAAATAAAGAAAAGAATATCAGGTCTGATGTTGAAATCCATTTATTGGCAACATTACATCAGGAAAAAGTAAAAATAAAGGACGCATCTAACGGTGAAAACCTCCTCGAGGCGCTAAAAGATGGGAGATTTGATACTTTACCTATGCACTATCAAGAAATGTCATCCATTTTGATCGAACCAACAGAAGCGGTTAACATTGGGACAACAGATCAACCAAAGATTGTTCATCCAACGACTTCTTTGTCTATGCAAGAAATGCAACAAGATATGAAATTCTTCAAACAAAGGCAAATCAATTTCGCCTGGTCCTATGCAGACATGCCAGGGTTGGATCTAGTGCTTATTATGCATCACCTAAATGTCAGTCTAGGAGCCAAACCAGTTAAACAAAAGTTAAGGAAGATGCATCCTTATATTGCTTTTCTAGTCAAAGTAGAACTAAAGAAATTACTAGATGTCGGATTCATTAGACCTGTTGCCTATCCTTAATGGGTATCAAACATTGTTCCTGTGTCCAAACCAAACAAAAGTATCAGAGTATGCACAGACTTTAGAGATCTTAATAATGCTTGTCCAAAGGATGATTTTCCTTTGTCTAACATTGACATCATTGTAGATTTAATTGCTGGACACTCCATGTTTTCTCTAATGAATGGTTTCTCCTGATACAATCAGATTAAAATAGCACCCAAAGATTAAGAAAAGACAACTTTCACATGTCCATGGGGTACTTTCTGCTGGAACATCATGCCTTTTGGATTAAATAATGTAGGTGCTACATATCAAAGAGCTATGACAACTATATTTCATGACATGATGCATACATTCATGGAAGACTATGTGGATGTCATATTGGCCAAATCCTACAATAGAGAAGAACATATAGGGATACTGGAAAAGATATTTGACCGGTTAGAACAATACAAGCTACAGCTAAACCCTAAGAAATGTGCCTTTGGTGTTACTTTCGATAAGCTATTGGGATATATTGTTTCAGCTAGAGGTATCAAAGTGGATCCATCTAAGGTCAAAGCAATCATGGAAATGGCATCTCCCCGGAATATCAGTCAACTCAGATCCCTCCAAGGAAAACTACAGCCAATCAGAAGATTTGTTGCTCAACTAGTTGATAAATGCCAACCATTTACTCATCTCTTACATAAAAAAGTTGATTTCAAGTGGGACCATCAATGTGAGGATGCATTCAACAAGATCAAGGCCTATCTCATGCAACCACCCGTCCTAATGTCACCAATTCTAGGAAAGCCATTGTTACTTTATGTATCAACCATCGAAGCATCATTATGAGTTCTTCTTGCACAACATGACAATGAAGGAAAAGAATGAGCCATCTACTACATCAACAAAACATTAGTAGGATACGAGATTACCTATTCACCAACAGAAAAAACATGCTTGGCAGTAGTTTTTGCTTCTCAAAAATTACGACACTATCTACTATCTCACTCCATCAAGTTGATTGCTAAAATCGATCCATTGAAGTATTTGCTCAACAAGGCAACATTAACAGGATGACTAGCAAAATGGATCATGATTCTAAGCGAGTTTGATATTGAGTATGTTGATAGAAAAGCTATAAAAGGGCAAGTCGTTGCAGACCAACTAGCAGAGGCATCGCTTCAAGATGATCATCCTTTACTCATTGAATTTCCCGATGTTGATATCCTAAAGATCACCACAAAAACATGGCAATTATACTTTGATGGTTCATATACACAACATGGGTCAGGAGCAGGCATTTTTTTAATCATACCACAAGGTCATACAATTCTGAAAGCATACAAATTAAGTTTTCCTTGTACCAACAATACAAAAAAATATGAAGCTTTGGTTACAGGGATCAAAATGGCTATGGAATGGAACATTACACAACTTCAAGTCTTTGGAGACTCTTAGCTCGTCATTAATCAAATTAATGGCGATTACCAAACAAAGGATGAAAAATTAATGCCTTATAAGAAGATAGTTGATGATGTCTAGAAATATTTTGTAGAAATAACTTTTCAGCAAATTCCAAGGAATGACAACAAAGCAGCAGATGCCATGGCAACACTTGCTTCTCTACTTCAGACACAAGAAAATCAAGAGCGTTACAAATTCTTGGTGGAAGAGTTGTTTTACCCTGCTTATAATTGTCCCGATTCCCAAACTATTTGTCACCTTGTTGGGCATGATTCCTCCCGCTATGGCCAAACTTACACATACCTGAAAGATAACACCCTACCTCCTGACATATTGAAGAAACAAAAGAGAAACTTTATTCGCCAATCCTCCCATTATACTCTCATTGTGGATACCCTATTTAAACGAGGTCAAGACGGTACTCTTTTAAGATGTCTCGAACAAGAAGAATCTGAGAAGGCCTTACATGAAGTCCATAATGGCATTTGTGGCACTCATTCAAGTGGTCTTACCCTTTCGAAAAAACTCATACACTTGGGCTATTATTGGCTAACTATGGAACGAGATTCTTTTCAAATAGCCAGAACATGCAAATAATATCAGATCCATGGAAACTTGATTCATGCACCAGCACAAGAACTTCATGCTTTAGCAACATCTTGGCCTTTCTGTCAATGAGGTCTTGATCTAGTAGGAAAGATAAATCCTTCTTCATCCAATGGTCACAAATTCATTCTTGTAGCTACAAAATATTTCACAAAATGGATTGAGGTAGTACCTCTCATCAATATCACAGGAAAACAAATTGTTGCATTTATCTTGAACTCTATCATCTGTCGCTATGGAATACCCATGACCATTATCACTGATAATGGGCGACTGTTCAAGAATCAGGATGTACAAGAGCTATGTGAGAAATTCAAGATCCAACATAGATTTTCCACACCCTACCATCCACAAGGAGATGGACAAGTCGAAGCATCAAACAAAACCATTCTGAAAATCCTCAAAAAGACAGTGAATGATGCTGGCAGAGATTGGCATGTTCAATTGAACCCTGCTCTATGGGCCTATCGTACTAGTATCCGCACACCAACAGGTGCCACACCTTTCTCTCTTGTTTATGGACCAGAAGCAATACTGCCAATCGAAGTAGAGATACCTTCTCTCCGAGTATCATTAAAAGGTCTTATCTCAGATGAAGAACAACGAGTATCTAGACTGCAAGAGTTAGAATTGATTCATGAACGAAGACAAAATGCCTTTGATCATTTAAAGGTATATCAACAAAGGATGTGTTGCAGTTACAATCATAAGGTCAAAACAAGAGCATTTCAAGTTGAAGAACTAGTACTCAAAGAAAATCCATGCAACCAAGCAAATCGAGAAAAGAAAGGGAAGTTTGAACCAAATTGGTTAGGACCATTTCTGGTCACAACAGTATTTGGGTCAGGAGCATATCAACTATCTACACAGGATAGGGATCAGCTCAAGGAACTAATCAATAGCATGCATTTGAAGAAGTTTTATGTCTGAAAAATCAGAAAAATCCAAAAACAGTGAAAAATTAGAAAAAACCCAAAACAGTGAATTTAAAAAAAAAAAAAAAAAATATGAGAAAAAGTGCAATAAAAACCGATGGTGAAAACCTGGCAAACAGGCACTATCTGTCCGCTAGCTCTTCCATCTATTAGTTCATGCATCTTTCGGCTTGCATTCATTTTCCATCATAAGCCTTTGTACATACGCGAACATCACAACTGATTTCTCGTCATGGTTTGGATCATTGGGTATATCACAATGACTTTGTTTCTAGGCTTGGGGCAAAATCCTACACCTAGCCAGGGGCAAAATTTACGATCATTTTGAGCTTAATCAAACAGGTAAACCAATAGTTAGACAACACTTGGCAAACGAAAACACTGAGACACATCCAACGTTGAACATGAGATCACATTGTTAACTATCAAGCTATCACATGTCAATCTAAGCAGATCTCACATTTTTTAATGGATGATATCTTTTGGATACTGCTTTCAGCACTTTGGTTCAACTTTACTAACTTGATTTTCGCTATCATGATTTCTGAGTACCTCCATGATGTCTTTGACTAGAGGAACAAGGAAGGAACATGATATTTTTCTTGTTTACTGTTTGTAAATTAATCATTAGTAGGTGCAAATTTGTCTCAGGACATGATCATCAGAGTATCATCAAAGATATTTTTGATTTGCATATACTAATGGTTAATACTGCCTATTTTACGTAAGCAACACTCAGGTCATCTTGGTTTAATTATACCTCGATGCTTGTACTAACTTGCAATATCAAAATCTAGGAAAGAAGTGCTCAAGTCATCATGGTTTGATTATACCATCAATGTTTGCACTCACTTCCCACATTTCCAAAAGCTCAATGATGACAAAAAGAAATACCCAGTGATTGGTCCAATCGTAGCTTTGCATTTCATTAGCATTCGCATTGGCATTTAGCTTGCATTTCATTCTTGCATGGGATCCCAAAGCTTATCTTATCCAAGGTCAAATCTATCGCAAAAATCATCAATGTATCATCATAGGTATATACACCATCAGAATAAAGACTCATCTCTCTCAAATATTGTCAACCCAACGCAAATCTTATGCTACCCCCCTCAAATGCACCAAAATCAGCATATCTAAATCATCCTGCAACCTGATATCAACAAAATGTCAGTTCTTTATCCAATCAACCTTATCCATCCTATCAATTGATCACATCTGATCTATTCTATCATGTCCTATACAGGATGTATCTTTCCTAGAGCCAGACATTCTGATGAAGTCTTATACAGGATATATCGTTCCTGAAACCAGATGCTTTTGATCATCCTTGTCTTATACATGAGGTATCTTTCCTAAAACTAGACTAAATCTAGATCTTATCAAACTAATTGAACCTGTTGAAATTTATCAAACTCCATCAATCATCAAGAACCACATGATCGTGATCAAAGAACACACACTTTCATCAATCAAGGTTGCAGAATCAAATCTTTTCTCATCAGGACATCAATTTCGCAATCATCCAATCACTCCAACAGTCAATTATCTCAATTGATCTCCCGAGGGGGCATCATTGTACCACAATTTATCAATCAATGTCTGGGGCATCCTATCAAACCAATATCAACATCAAAAGAAAAATTATTCTTTGAATCAATGTGTCATCACACCTCGCTTCAAAGAGGAGCAAAATGTATACACCTAAAAATGGTCTGAAGATAATTAATTGAATAAGCAATTATTTAATTAATCTTCCTTTCCAATTTAATTGAATTCATTAACAATTTGATTAAATTCTTCCACTCATCTGCTTATTAATAAATCTAAGGATTTATTTAATAGGTTCATTTCAATAGTCCCCTTTAATTAGTTAATTCAAATTAACTAATTCCCCCTCGTCAAATTCATTTCTTCTAAATCCCCTAATTAATTAAAACAAATCAATTTATGAGTTGTTGAAAGTTAATTAGCCTTTTCTTATTATTTGAATTTTTAAATTCAAATTCCCCATATGCCTCCTAACTTCTAACCACCTAACCTAACAACTCCTAAACCTAACCCATTCCATCTAACCCTGGGTTTAATTAACCCCATCTTAGCTTGCACATCCTAACCTCCTTATCCTAACTTCCTATGGTGTGTATACTCTTCCCTTGAGACACATGGCATTCTTGGGCCACATGTCTCCCCTCTTGGACACTTGCCCTCTCATGAGCAAAGCTCCTTGACACTTGTCACCACATAGATGACAAGTGTCCCCTTTCCTCCAACCTCTTCTCCAACCACCTCCAATTTCACCCTTGATATCTTCAAATTCAATCTTAACCATTGATTCTTGCCACCTCATCTCTGGCCTTGGAAATCCTATAAATATCCCCCATGTTGGAGCACAAATCATCCCATCTCATTTGCATCTTATGCATTGTTACTATAGGCATATTGATCATAGAAGTATCATTTAAGAATTATTATTATAGGCAATTGTATTTTAGATCTAGCTTAATTTGCTTATTTTCTAGCATAATTGTTGAATCATGTAGCTTAATCATCATCATTTCTAGCTTAAATGCATCATTATCATCTCAAATCCTCCATCTAGGTGTAGTCAAGTCACTGGAATTTGCTTATCCAAATCTGAGAGCAAATCCACACTCACATCTCTTAGGAGGCGATAGATCGATTTGTCATGGTTTTATATTTCTTTGTTTTAAATTTTCTTTGTTTTAAATTTTCTAAGCATGCTTGTAATGATCTATTGAGTGTTTGTGTTGCAGTTGTAGGTATCACACTTCACAGAAATGACAAATCTAATTTATTTATTTTAATCTCCCACTTGTATTTATGAAATTTACATCTATTTTTGTTGAAATAAAGTAATTTATTTTAATTAAAATTTCCCTCCATCTAATTGTAAAATCCTACATCTCCCACTTGCTCCTCTAAACCCCCTTCTAGATTCTTCTAATAACTTCTAATTTAGCCTAATCCATCTCCTAAATATTGTCACATCCCTAAGCAAAGGGAAGTCATTTCTCAAACCCTCAAAGTCTTTGAAAATCATTAAAGCTTTATGTCTTCAACAAGTTAACCCTCAAAGTCTTTCTAACCATTAATGATTAACTCAACCTTCTTGCATGATTAGAGACTTTCTCTCTAACTCAACCTTCATCTGACCCAAGGGTCTCATCAAGCATTCATTGCTTTGACCATGGTTATCCCTTTAACCCTTGCACAAGAGTTTATCCTTTGGGTAAAAGCTTTATCTAATGGATAACCCTAACCTAACCTCAACCCTTGCCTCCTAAGGTAACCATCATGTCTTCTCAAGAACTTAATGCTTCTTACATCTCCTCTCAAGCAACCTCTTGTTGACAATTGTCACCATTTCATTGGTGAGAATTGTAAACACGGATTGATAACTTTCAATCCCAGCCCTTGTTAAGATTATCCAATCTTGACCATCCATTGCCCTATTTTTCCTATAAATAGAGCTCCCATTCTTCATTTTCAATATCCAAGTCTTTAGTATCAAACTTATAGAAATTTTGCTAAATATATCCAAGTTTCATGCATATAATCTATAGTCATTTTAGTCAAGCATTTAGCCTCTCTTTGATAGAAATAATCTTAAATAGCATTTTAAGAAGCATTTCCATTATCATAGCACATTCATATTAGACTAATATATCATGCTAGGATAGGTTTTACTAATCCTTTATCTTATCATCATATCCATGCTAGTTTAAATCATATTAGATTTAATATCATGCATAACTAGGAATGCATTCATATTAAGTTGATCAAATATCACTCATTCTCGGAGTTGTCATTCCTAAGTCACTTTGCTCAGTGATCTGAGAGCAAAGGCATTGACTTGAGGGATCCTGTGAGATAGAGAAAAATGGAACATCCCTTGGGGAGTTGAGCTATTCAATATAGCTCCAAAACTTGCACCAAGAGTGCCATTGGTGTGTGGACCTTTTTGAAACCGAATTTCTCGTTTCATTGCACCACTTTTCCCGCACACAGATTGTAGTCATAGTGACTGAATCTTGTTCGTTGGCCAAATCCAACCTTGAACCTATTGATAAGAATGTGGCTAAATCCTTAGGGTTTGGGGATCTGTTGATTTGGGAACCAACAGGTACAACCTATGAGGTCTAATGACTACAAATGCACTGCATAGTTTTAATGTAATCCTCAAAGCGATCCAACCTTATCTTAGAGTTAAATAACTAGATGGATCATAAATTCTATTGTGCAGTTACAACAAAAGATTGATGGAATTGGACCCAAAGCTATTAAACCAAATATTTAAGTTAAATATAATGAGAATGATAGTACTCAAAGCACTTTGATTTTAAAGGAGGAAGAATAGGTCCACCTCAAACTTTGAGGAGCTCTACTCAAGAGGTATCTAGAAAGGTATAACCCACCTAATTTTAGATGGAATTTTTTTTCTTGAATGCTAACATTGATGAGCCTCAAACTATGAATTAGGCAATGAAAATAAGTAATTGTGAGCCTTGGGATTTAGCCATGGATGATGAGATAGTTGCCTTGAAAAATAATGACACTTGAGACTTGGCTCAATTATTGAAGAAGTTGGAAAACAATAGTTTAGATGGCAGTGTTGAGAAGTATAAGACGAGGTTGATTAAAAAGGGATATTCCTAGGTCGAGGGAACTCATTTTGATGATATTTCCTCTCGAGTTTCTACGATGTCATCCATTTAGTTTCTTCTATTTGTTATAATAAATTTTAATCTTGAGATTGAGTAGATGGATGTAAATAAAATGTTCCTATACGATGATCTAGAATAAGAAATCTTCATGACATAGCTTGAGCACAATATGATAAAAGATAAGGAGTCATTAGTTTCATAGTGAAGAAATATCTATATTGTCTAAAAAATTCTCTTAGAATGTGGTATACAAAATTGATTAATACATTTTGATGATGGGATTTTTAATGTCCAAACCAAATCATTCTACATATTAAGATGAGGGTTGAAGTTGGGGTTTAAAGTTGAGATTTTGGTTTTAAAAATACAAAGATTATACTACAAGAAATTCTTCATTGTAATGCACTTATTTTTATTAAATTCTATTACACAACTTCAAATTAATTTGGTTGCACAATATTATTCTAAAACTTTGAAATACTTAACTTTGGAGAGAGATTGGAGGATGCTTTTCAAATAGATACATTTTAAAAATTATGAATCCAAAACTCAACATACACACACATATACACATGCATATCTTCAAAACTAAAAGGCTCGTATGTGAATAGACTCATTCTTTACATATTGATTGAGATTAATAAAAACATAGATAGCCTTGTCTATAGTAATCGATAATGAGAATTGTGTGACGCGTATTATGAGAAAATGTCTAAGTGCCTTTTTGGCCCCCCATTAAGCCAACACAATTTGTCTTCCTCCATTTTGACAAGCCTTAACTAATAAATGTTTAATGATACACATGAAATGAGATTGAAATACCATAGTAACAAGACCAACAATTGTCGTGTTTAATATAAAAGAGAAATACACATAAAAAGGAACCATTTTCCTCTACATAATGACCATGTTGTACTAGTCAAGTCTCTTTATTTCTTCTTTTGCATGCCCTCAAGGTGTTGAAGCACACTTAGGCAAGCTCTCCACATTTCACGTGTCATGGCAGAGGAGAGGGTCCATGTCCTCTAACATGCCCCACCAATTATATAATAATAATTATTGTTCTTACTCTTTAACTTTATTCTTTTTCAGTTGTTGTCAATACTTGTGTTCTATTGCAGTCTCTTCATCAATATTTTCTTTAATGTTACCTATTTTAACTTTACCCTCCATAGACCAAGAGTCACAACAATTGTGGAAGACTAAGAGTCACAACTTTGAATTCCATATTAGATGTCCCTTTGGGATTTGAACTTTGATCTCCATAATAAGAACTCAATGCTTTAAGCAATAGAACACAACCCCTTGAACATTCTATGTGACATTTGATAACAGTAAACAAAACTCAACTCCATATAACCATTTGATGAGAGAAACAACCACCTTTAAAAGTGAATGAAAAAAAATCAAATCCTTTGATAATAAAATAAAAACAATCGCCTATTAATGATTTAATTTCAATTAGATCAACCTATAATTTATTTTTAACTCCTCTAAGCTTCTCCATTCACCCAAAACTACTTCTAGGTTTACAGGCATTCTATATATAAATTAGAATCCGCATACTATTGCACTTGAAGGTATCGTTGCGCTTAATCATGTGATTTTTATGTTTACTACTTTCAATTCGAATCTTCTAATACTGAACGTTGCTTCCGGCCCTTCAACCAGAGTCGACAACTTTCACATCCGTTTTTCAACACTTATTTTCAGTACTTCCGGCCACTTCGGTGGTAAAGTCACCAGTAATCCTCGTTTTTAACATAGGTTTTTGAAAGTATCTGTATTCGTTATCACTAAACCTAAACAAACTACCGTGTTTTGCAATTTTTAAGCTTTCTCAAAATTAAGGCCGTTGTTTGTATTGGTTATTTTAAGGTTGGTGTATTTGCAGCCGAGAAGCAAAAGGAAGGACAGCTGAGCAAACCCAATAACAATGCCAGAGGAAGCTGATGTGGGTATTCTGTACTATACTAGCAACCTTCCTGGATTCCGAGGAGTGCTTAAACAGAGGTCTGTTAAAAATCTGTACCTAATTATATTGAATATAAATGTCTCTATGCATGCTTGTGAATATAAATTTTACATTTAAGTACCAAGGTAGTGTCCAGAAGACTGCATTGTATTCCTTTATACTTCCACGTCATAAAAAAGATATCAGAGATTTGATTCCAGTATAAGATGCTTTGGTCAGAGTGGTGACTACTCTACTTCTTTGAGTGAGATGCATACCAGCAGCCTTTTATAATTTTGAGCTTGATATCGTGGGTTTTAAAAAGGAATGGTATTTTAAAGGTCTACAATACCTTACACATTGTGCAGCTAACTGTGCTTATATTTTTGAGCTTGGGATTGTGGGCTAAAACAGAAAATATACCTTTAAGGTTTAAGATACCTTACACACTTTGTACCTCACTGTGCTTATATGACATGGTAGCTTACAACATACAAGACTATTTAGCTCACCTGATCGTGCTTAGACTATGCATTGCCAATACCCTGCCCCCTCAGGATCTGAATCTCTTCCTCACTCACTCAAGCAAAAGGTCCTATGTGGGTCTTACACTGTGTTGTGCGTTGCACACGCCCCCTGTCGCCGACAGGGTCCCCCTTTCCATGGTTTGAGTTTTTTGATCGTCATCCCGAGAATCGAATCAGAGTTTCTCGTGTCTCCTCGAGCGAGTTCGTGATCAGTCCGTAAGCTGATCAACGTTGGAGTAATGAACCAATGAGCCCTTTTGACTGATCTGGCTTTCGGGCGTAAATACCGAGAGTTTGTTCCAAAATTTCAAAACTTAACGCAATACAAGCATCTTTTCGGACTTCAGGTCCGAACTTGGCGAAAGTCAAGATCAACAAAGTTAAGTTTTAAAACGTTGTGCACTCCCCCCTTTTTGGATGTAAGCATCCGAAGGTGAAAATTCAAAAAAATTTGAAAGCATAAGGTGGCAATCGCATTCCGGACCCTAGGTCCGAAATTTCCAAAAAATTAAAGTTTCAAAACATAACACTACCCAACAACGTTTTCGGACCTTAGGTCCGAATTTTAGTGAAGGTTAAGTTTAAAACACAGTGCAATAGTATACTTCGGACCCCCGTGTCCGAATAACACAAGCTGTTAAGTTCTAAAAAAAACATATCAAACAGCGTCTTCGGACCCTAGGCTCCGAAAAGAGACAAAGTTAAAGTTTTTTTTAGCAACGTCAAAAAACCACGTTTCGGACCCCCGCGTCCGAATATCGACCAAAGGCGAAGTTGAAGTTTTAAAAAGAAAAAAAAAAAAACGCACATCACCGCATTTCGGACCCTAAGCTCCGAAAAAGGCAAAGAGAAGTTTTAAAACATTGTGCGAACACCGCATTTCGGACCTTAAGCTCCGAACTTCAACAAAGTGAAGTTTTAAAAGTTAAAGCATTGTGCGAACATCGCATTTCGGACCTTAAGCTCCGAACTTCAACAAAGTGAAGTTTTAAAAGTTAAAGCATTGTGCGAACATCGCATTTCGGACCCTAAGCTCCGAAAAAGGGAAAGTGAAGTTTTAAAAGTTTTAAAACATTGTGCGAACACCGCATTTCGGACCCTAAGCTCCGAAAAAGGCAAAGAGAAGTTTTAAAACATTGTGCGAACACCGCATTTCGGACCTTAAGCTCCGAACTTCAACAAAGTGAAGTTTTAAAAGTTTTAAAACATTGTGCGAACACCGCATTTCGGACCCTAAGCTCCGAAAAAGGCAAAGAGAAGTTAAAGCATTGTGCGAACATCGCATTTCGGACCCTAAGCTCCGAAAAAGGGAAAGTGAAGTTTTAAAAGTTAAAGCATTGTGCGAACATCGCATTTCGGACCCTAAGCTCCGAAAGGGCAAAGTGAAAGTTTAAAAACGAAACAGGGCGCGATTATCGTTTTCGGACCCTAAGCCTCGAGCGCCGGCGAAAGTCGAGGAAATTAACACTGTGCGATCGCATTTCGGACTTTAGGTCCGAACCAAAACGAGGGCAAAGCCGAGTTTAAAATCCAACGCATCTCCTCTTCGGGCTAAAGATCCGAACTTTGGCACGCGAAGGCACAGTTTGTAACACAAGGCCAGGGCAAGCAGAAAACGCAGAAAACGAAGTCCTAAAAGAAAGCGAAGTTTTAGCGTAGAAGGCACAGTTTTGACAGCGCAAACCACACCCCTTACCCCAGGTCCGAAGTCCGCGAAGGCTAAATCAAGAAGCCTCCAATTTGTCAAAATTCAAAGAATGCGATTCAAAATTTGAAAGAACTCTTAAATCCGAAAACAAGGAGGTAAGACACCGCATCATCCTCCCATCAACCATTTAAAATTCAGGTTGCTAGGCACAGAACCATGTGAAATTGATAAATCCTCTTTCATCCTCCAAACCGCGAAAATTTAAACAGGAAGGATAACCGTTGGGATTCAAATTTTGCAGGATCATCCGCTCGCCCCGCGCAACAAGGTCGGGCAATCACCTATCATTCGCTCCAATCAGGTAAGTACGCCTTATCGCGTACGGTCATTTAAAATGTATGAATCAAATAAGCAAATACGCAAAATTTGAAATGCTTAGAGTCTGCATCTCCGTTATGCGAACATCCAAAATTTAGGACTTATTCCCGGAGTTTGGCCGAAAACTGCATCTCTTTTCAAAATTCTCATGTTTTGCCTTTGTTAAAATTAATCCAAAAAATTCGAGAGTAAGAATGCTTAGTCATAAATCTTCAGGAATATGATGCTGTAGAAGTTAATCAGATTGTTAGCCCAGAGTGATATTTAAACTAATCTCGGTCTGTTGAAACACTTCTGTTATTATCTAACCCGCATCGTCATTCTCGTGTCACCTTGTAATCCGTGTCTGGCTGTGCAGGATAAATGCCTAAATCAGCGGCAGAATCATCAAAAACACCCGTTGCAGCAGAAACCTCACGAGCATCCAAATCAGACATCCCACGGAAAGTTGAAAGAATGAAGTATCAGTATCAGAGGGGAGGGTTAAGAGAGTCAAAGGTCCAGAGTATCTGGGACAACATTGGTGACACCGACCTTGGCCACATTGATATTCAGGATTTCAGGGATCGGGTCTTCTCACCCAATGCATATGGCAGGCCTAGGCAAATGCTGGAAAGTGGCATCGCCCAAGCAGCAGGTTTTCCTCCAGCAATCCAGAACTATGAATTAGTAGTGGAAGCTGCTCGACATTACGAGCCAAAGTCCAGATTAGTGCTTCTGGAAGATATCACTATTGCCGACTTCTCCCCTGAGGCTATCGGCGATGCATTTGATATCCCCTTTCCAAATAATCCCATAGCTACAACAATGGACGAGGCACAGGGGGCGTATGATATGAACCCAGCTCGATGCAGGGCACTAATTAACGAAGAATGGTTCAAAGAAAAAAGGCCTTCAAGCACCAGGATTGTGAAAAAGACCCCCAGAAGTGACTTTCATAATGAACATGGCGATATGGTCACCTTACTTAGCCGAGTCATGGGACTCCCTAAGTCCAACTACTTTGAAGAATGGATGTTCTATTTTACAGAACAGGTCTTTGCCGGAAAGTCTAAGTTTGACTGGGCTCAGATCATAAGTGATAACATCCACGCTCAGCTGATTGAGCTTGAGACAAAGAAGTATTTCACCATGACCTCCTATTTGGTCTATATGTTCGCAAAGAACCAGCCACTGCCAGGATTAATAATGAAAGGTGAGATCGGGAATGGGCCTGGTCAGGTAAAGGTTTATGATTGCTACCCGCAGCTGCACTACCAGGATATAGCTCAAAGGGAAAAGAGCAGCCCGGCTTACGCGGTTGGACAGTACGAACGTGTCAACGACGCCTTCACAATGCGCCTAATCAGGCTAATGCAGGGAGGGTTACACATAAGGCTCTCGGAGCAAGCTACCATTTTAGTGCAGAGGTATGGGGCCTGGTTTATTCAGTTCCCAAGATTCTCCTACATCCGAATTGCTGGCTTCGAAGGTGCCCCCCTTCGACTTCCGCGGTACCCAACCGATAAAGTAGTCCTCATGGAAGTGGCAAGGCAATCACGCCCTGCCGGCATATTATTACGAGAAAGCAAGCAAGCTGGATTCGCATTTCCAATGATCATAGGCAACCATGATGTCCAATTGAGAACTCCCACCCTAGCAGAAGAGTCCCTTGCAGAGCTAGCCTCTTATGGCCTACAGGAACATTTCCCAAGAAAATGTTTTGATCATGACAATTTGGCAAAGAGAGCTTACGGTAGGCGCTACAGAGCAAAGGAGTCAATTGAAGATTACTGGAAAAATTGCTCCGATGACTACGAAGTCAGGCGACGGGAATATTCTAGATTGAGTGTGCAGCAAATGCGACTCTTTGAGTACCGTCGGGTCCCGGATCAGCTCACAGACTCGGGGAATTGTCTCCAAGTCCGGGAATTCGAAGCAGTGAGGCATCTCTTGCCAGGCGTTGATTGGTCTCAAGACCCAATCACGGATTTCGAAGCAGTCATGGCAGCCCCGACAAGATACACAGATCAATGGTTACAACACCAGATCGAGAGGCTAGTCCATGAAGGGGTCCAGTTTACTTACCATCTGATGGGCAATTTCGACTCTCAGTCTTCCGAAGATGAAAGGACATCAGCTGAAAAACCAGAGAAAAGGAAGAAAACTAAGGCTTGCAGAGGGACTCGGACGTCCAAGAGAACAAGGAGGGAGAAGATTCCCATAAGAAGGCCAGAGACCACTTCATCTTCAGACCCCAGTTCGCCCGATGGTGCCATAGATTTGGATTGCATACCTGCTCCGCCTTCCCAGAGCGACATAGAGGCATTCCAAGCCAATGATCCTCCTGCTCCAGATATGCCGGACACCGAGCAAAAGGGCCCCAATCCGACTAAGCCGGGTGACCAGATAGAGGAAGGAGAAATCCCATCCACCCAGGGGATCGAAGTGCATGAACCTACCCAGCAGAGCCGCCATGAATTACTACTCCTCCATGCAGCCAAGGACGACTCAACTGTCGAAGGGGAACAAAGAACAGACGAGATCCATGAGCTCGAGGGAACCAAGGAGCCACCATCACAGGAAGATATCAGACAATTATTCAGTGAGATAGGGGAGAACTCAGATGCAAACAAAGAGCTTCCTCCTTCTTCCACCCCTCCGATGGCGGGACAGCTGTTAATTTGTGATCAGCCAGTTGAAAGTATGGGAGCACAAGGTGCTAACTTAACCCTATCCTCAACCCAGACGGTGCCTCAAGAGTGGCTGATCGCCAGAGCTCAGCGTAGAGCCGCCACCAAGGCGCCCATCGATCTTGAAGACATCTTCTCACGAATGGATCAAACAAAAGCAAAAGGGAAGAAGAAACCGAGAACATACTCTAAGATAACCAAGGATGGGCAAAGGAACCGCACTCTTCATATTGCTACCCCGCCCGTAAACAAGCTAGCAGATCAAATAACCCTGGCAGATTATAGCATTACGACTGTCCCCATCGGACGAGCTACAAAAGAGCAAGAAAAGGAGGAATTTAAGGACTCGGTGCAAAACATACTCAGACAGCTCGAGGAAATCACGGCTGAAAAGGACATGTATCGAGCCCGTGCTGAACAAGCTGAGGGATACATCGATAAGCTCCTACGGCCACTACACAACCCCTCTGAATCCCATATTCCCCCAATGGCATTGGCGCAGAGGACCACAACTGAATTTGAAGGAATCCGGGATACCGCAAAGGCCGTTAAGGAATGGGTGCAAGACATCAAGAAAAAGGGAGAACGGATCCTCAAAGAAGTAAAGGAAATGGCTCTCCATCGAGAGCTCACTCTCGTCAGGTTGTTGGAAGTAAAGAGAGAATCCCTTCACATGCATGAAGTAGCGGCCTCTACCCTTCCCCTCCTAAGAGCTCTTTTCTGGACACATACACAAATTCCCACACTGCCTGACATCTTGAGTCCCCATAGCATCAGTGTTCTCAAGGAATGGTATTGGACCGTCACCATGAAGAACGATGCCCAGGAAATTATTGACAAAGAAAATGACCTGTCCGACAGTGTAATCCGGCCGGATTGGGAGGGAAGATTGGGAGCAGATAAGGCTTCTTATTCCATTGAAGACTTAAGTTTTGCTGGTCAGTTCCATTCAGACATATTATGCTTCGAGCGTAATCGCTCCAGCTGGAAGGACGGTTTAAGGCACGTGGACCAGTATCTCGAAGGCATGCAATACAAAATTCGCCACCCTCCCATGCCCCCTTTTAATCCCCTCTTCCAATTATGCATCGAGTTTCAGGAATATGTCCGCGAGGAACGAGCAGCAGGTCGTGATTTATGGCGAGAATACCTGCATGGCGAAGACCAGTTTCTGCAAAAGGAATGTGAAACCAGAATAGAGAAAGCAGTTTCTCAAAAATGCTTTTTTCCCTCCAAGTCTTAAAAAGTGCACTTTTGTCCCAAAAGGGTGACAGTTGACTTTTGGTCAACATATTGTAAAGTTTTTTGTGCACCTCCCCTTTTTGGATTATTTCAAAGTTGTAATTATCCTTTGGTAGTTATTGCTCCTTTTGAGTAGTTGTAGATATTTATCTCCCTATTTATGAGTGTGGGTCCCTCTTTTTGTAAGGATGAATCTGGGCCACTTGTTTAGATTAGATCTTGGCCATTCATCCATTTTTGGAAACCTATTTAAGGGGACTGGTTTTCCCTCATTTAAGAGGAAGTTCTTGAATTGTTGCGAAAGCTCTGAAGAAATTTTGCAGGAATTAATACAATGGATTGAAATTACCTTCAAATTTCCTTGTGAGTGCATGGTCTCCTTCTTCATTTAAATTAGAAAGCTTTTAATTATGTCTGTTCATTTTACACAGCAGTTCTTACCAAGCATCTGATAGAATCTCCACAGTCCATACCATTAGAGGATAGCTGATTGCTTTTCTTTCCTTTCTGCATGGTTAATCTGGGCTATTTTATGATTCAGTTCGATTATCAAAAGTACACATATCATGAATATAGAAGTTCTAATATTGTATTTGGTAATATGAAAATCTGGTTTCTCCTTTGAAGATTGCACTAAGTTTATGCAAACATTGTGTCTGAATGACTGATGATGCTTAACCTGGTTTCCTGGAGGTGTCTGTCTGCTTGGGTAAATCTGTTGTCCTAGTTAATATTTACTGTTCTCTCTCTCTACCCTTCCTTTCTTTTCCCCCAATTTTATCCCTTTTTTTTAGAAATCCAGTCTTGCTAAATCAGCTTCAAATAAATCAACATCACCTGAAAGAAAACCAAAAGAGGTCCTTGGGAATTCGCATATGAAATTACTAATCAAACGTAAGCCCCCTTGTGTTTCTAGCATAAACACATAAAGCCACTGAGAGATCCCGCAGTCAAGACCTGACAAAAGAAACCTTGAGGTAGTCTCCTTTGATCAAACTTAGAAAACAGCATTAGAGACTTCCTTATCTCAAGAGAGAGTAGGATAATCAGTCGGCTATTCTATTCTGCGTTGGCCGTATGGAGTTTGCAGCAATGCGATTTCAGACACGTCAACACACTGGCATGCCCAAACATTAACCAACTCTTATCATAACGTATTTGTTCAAATCTTGGCCGCAGAGACCTTTTTAGAGTAGTCTATACACACTGGTTACCAGATGCTGACAATCCTGGAAACATGGTGAGTACATCTAATCACAGGAGGAGTCATCTCATGCCCAGGAATAATAAAATCCCACCATTATTATTTCTAATTTTTCCTTTACAGACGCTACTCCATGTTTTTCATACACGGAGTTGGTATGCCCATTTAGGGCTCAGGCTGAGACTCGGTCAATGTTTTTTAAGCAAAACGTGGCAAATTAAATTCATCAAAAGTCAATCAAGATGCTATAAACGTGCTGTTCTTTTGCATTTTTTGCAGAAAAGAAGTTTAGATGTTAATATAGGGGAAAAAATCAGCAGCTTATCGCATATTATGGTTTTAGAAAAAATACCTATTCTTTTAGGTGATCCATAAACTAGGATGGATATGCCATTCTATAGCTTCACAAATTACAGACAAAATAGAATTGAAGTAATGTGACATTTTAAAACGAACAAGTGAGCATGAGGGAATAAGAACTAGCAATAAATGATTGGAAGACACAAGGATTACCTTGGAGAAACTTGATTTCCAGGGAAAAGCTATAGCAAGTGTGAGGTCTAATGGCCTTCTCATCCATTATCTCCAAATGATTGCAATATTAGGCCTCTTGGTTATACAACAAGAAAGAACATGCAGTGTCATGCTCCTAAGATCAGTCGTTAACTCTCACACTTCCCTCTTTGTTTTGCTACAGCCTAGTTATGGTCAGGATTTCTCACTCAAGGACCGATTTCTTCAATTTTTTATCACCTATACATCTCTTGGGATGCTTTGGATAGCTTATTTTCAAAGTTACCCCGAGTTTCCAGGACGGGGACGGCAGGGGACGGCGGGACGCGTTTCCGGGACAGCAAATTTGACGGCAAAGGGGACGGCAAAGGGGACGGCTATATAAAATATAGGAAAAATTTAAAATATATAGGAAAATTTCAAAATTCTAAATGTTCATATGAAAACATGGATAAAGCATGCATACATACATTATATTCATATGAAAACAATAAAACATGGATATAGCATGTGTATGATACTATGAAAAGTTGAAAACATTTTAGAATGTAAATTCTGAACATACAACATTGTTAATACTCAATAAACAATATGCAATTATGCATTCATAAATCAGAATTTCAATTCATTCACATTGTCAATATGCATATCAATAGACTCAGAGGTTAAATTTTTCCTACTTCTATCGATGCAGTTTCCCCCCATATTTTTCAACGGGGGTTTGGGGGCAGCGCCCCCAAGGTGGGGTCAAGGGGCAGCGCCCCTTGTGCGCTCCCTGTCGCGATACAGGGCGGGGTCGAGGGGCAGCGCCCCGTGAGGCCAAAATAACTTATTCTTTAATAAAGGCGTTGGGTGTTATTTTTCTATTGACTCGCCGAGTTTGGAGATTTTCTAATCTCTGTGTCAAAATGCCCAAAGGCTACACTGCTGCCATATAGTTTCATTGTCAAAATTATGAATTAAATTAATGTTATCTTTTAATTTTTTTTTAATTTTTAATAACAATTTGAATTAATAAGGGGCCTCTATTAGAAAATTAAAATTTAAATAAAAAATAAAAAATACAACTTTTTAAATTTTTTTAATATTTTTTAAGGGCCTTAGAATGGGGGACGTCTGGCCGTCCCCGGGACGGATTGGGGACGTCCCAGCCGTCCCCAGCCATCCCCGGGACGTACGGACGTCCCCCAGAGCTAGGGCAGGCGTCCCCCCGTTTCGGGGATGTCCCCTCAAAAAACAGGGCAATTTGGGGACGGGGGGAAATGTCCCCTGGCCGTCCCCAAGTCCCCTCGTGGCTTGAACAAAATTTGGAAACATCCAAAGAAAGGGACAACTGAAGAATTTGGAACACTGGCTTTTTTTTTTGTCATGGGATGAAATCACACTTTCATCAGACTGACAGTTGTGAAACTGCTGTTAAGAAATCACATCAGTGGTTGCGAAATTGCTTCCATGAAACCCCATTATGGTGAAACTACCACTACAAAACCTCTCCTTCAATTCTCTTTTTGTTCCCCATCTTTTGTAAGTTGTAACTTTTGCATATGAATTCAAAATGAAGTGTCTTTTTATGAATGTGCATACCTTTTTGGATAAGAATTTGAATATGTAACAATATTCAACTTTGGGCGCTACTAAAGTTCTTTTTGACATTCTTTATCATAGAGTCAGTGCGAAGATCTCACGTTTCAATCCAGTTATAGATCATTAGGTGTTTTATCATTGGATGGTGGGGTCTCTAATTTTGTATTTTGCATTGTGTGATCATCATTCATGCTCTCCCAGTCATAACAACAAAAGTTTGTCTTTCCAATTGTTCCAACCCTGGCTGTCCTGATATGGTAACATAGCATGCCAAGAAAGTCCCCATACTTTTATTGCAAAGACCACAGATAATCTTATTAGTAATTACAATTTCTGAGCTGTGACGATTCCAATGGCACAGTTCTGAATTGATTTGCTATGCTTAAATGGTGCTATTGTTAGTTTTTCTTCAATTGTATGCTAAACTTTTTCTATTCGTTCTTGTTCCCCATCTATCAATGTGTTTGGGAGAACCAGATATCTTCGCTCAGAAAGTCATCTCTTCATTTGGCCATTAGTGTTGGCCGTATTATGCATTCTAATCATATCTCAGGGACAGTATAGCCTGTTTGCAATTTTCCCACAAAGATCATTTGTTGTATTTGAGATGACATTCCTTTTGGTAATTTTTGGCTTTTGACTCTTTGCTTCCTGTTTTCTTTTTTCTTTTTTCTTCCTCCGACTCTTTGATTGACAGATTTTTTGTTGGAGAATTTTCCTTTTGTAATTTATTTTCCTTCTATTTTGCTGCTGGTGGTTCCAATTTCATCCAGCCAATGTTCTTTAATTCCTTATTTATGGCACCATTCTTTTGTATTGCATCTGTTTCTCCTCAAGCACATCTAGTTCTTCCTTCCTTTCAGTAAACAAATGTTTCTTTCCCCTTTACCCGAACCATATTGGCTGATTTTAGTTCGGGACATCCTTTTGTTTTTGTGCTCTCTAGGATCACACTTTGTGCATAATTTTTAAGTTTGCCTTTGTGGAGAGTCCTACACTTTACATTATGCAATAGGCTGCTCCTTTTGATCTCTTTGTATTGAGGATTGCGCGTTTCAGGTTTCTATTGCTATTATTCTTTTCATTGTTGGAGTGCTGGTTCCTTCAATCCTTATTACCTCCAATTTTTGTTTCTTCTTTAATCTTTCAATGGGTCAAGCATCATTCCACTTTTTAGCTGGTTGAGGGATTTGAGCCATTTGACCTTTAGTTTGAGATCCCGTTTGACTTGATCTTTAGGTTAAATGAACTATCCTATGTGTCATGAGTCTTGACATCACAAATAATGGAAATCTTTACAAGACATTCATGTTTTGTGTCGGTTTGTTCAACATTTTAAAATGATATGTTGCTAGTTTCTTTCTCAGTGTTTTTTCCAATACTTATTGAATATCTTGGCTATCAATTTCTTTTTTAAATAAAGTATTGGGGCTCTATGTACGGGGCTCCAATCCAACCACATACTAATTTTGCCTATAATTTTTAGTTCTAACCCAAGTTATTGGTCTTGGTATTGGTTTAGATTTGAGGGTTTGGTTTGTGGGTTTGGTCAATATTTTTTTTTGGGATTGGGTTCGTCCATACAAAAACATCTAAAAATCAGAAATATATACAAATTTGCAGTAGTAATCAAGTTCAAAATGTTGAAATGTAGCTAGGTCGAATCCCTAGCTTAATTAATTTTAATGTGGCCCTTGGCCTTAAAATTCATTATATTGATGTAATCATTTAATGTATAGGGCTGGGCCCAATTTGGATGCTTATGTAACTTGCATATTGATTAATTACATCATGTAATTGGGCTGGGCCCAAATGGAACTTAATGTAACTTCTGAACATTGAAAGGGTAGGCCCTATTTGGGCGCTCAATTTATGTGACTTGTAATGGTTATGGGGCAAGACCTATCCTTTCTGTAACTTGTAACTCAACAGGTCGGGCCCTATTGAACATGTAACTTGTAACTTGTAAATTAAATAGGTCAAGGCCTATTTGTAATGCATAGGAAATACATTTGAATTATTGTAACTTGGCAGCAAAATACACAAGGCCGACCAAGTATTATGTTATGCTTAATCTCCTATATGTAAGTAGACTTGAGGATCACAAACACAATCTAAGCAAGCGAACTTATGACTGCTGCTACACAAGGTCTGCTATCTAAGCGAACTAGGTCTGCTACATGATCAACATATGCAACATCAGCGAATCTACAAGTGTGATGAATTTATACAAGGGCTGCTGAAGTTGTTCAAGGGCTGAGTGAAGCAATTCATGTGCTGAGCGAAGGCATTTAAGAGCTGCCAAACTATCATATGAGGTTGGCGAACTATCTTCTAGGCTGGGCGAACATCATATAGGCTGAGCATACTTCCATTCAAGGCTGACAAATTCATATGAGGACCAGCGAATTTCACTCAGGGTCTGGGTCTGCACATAATATTCTGAATGATTTGATCATATTCAGATCTGAGACTTTGGTTGCTGGGTTTTTCCTCCAAGAGGGAGGTTTTCCCAGGGTATATTTGTGTTGTGTGCTTTGCATTACCGTGTATTTTGTTTCTGCTACCTATTTGTTAATCTGATCACTAAAAACTAACACAAAACACAACACACATGGCATCTTATATCTAAGTTACCTGTTTGGGTTCGAGGGTTTGAGCAATTTTTTTTTTTTTGGGTTGGGTTCATTTTAAGTTCGTCAATGCAAAAACATATTAAAATCAGAAATAACATACACAACCATACTAATATTCAAATAACATAGCAAAATACACCACCATATTAGTAGTCAAATATTAGTCAAACTCGACTATCATGATATATATTGAAGTTCAAAAATAATAATGTCAAGTGTCAACAATCAGCCATCATTGATCAAACATCATATGAGTCCTCAAAAATGTCATCCTCGTCCTTCATATGAGATGATATATATTGTGGTAAATTAGAAGAACCACAAATGGTGCCACTGGCATTTGCACTAGCATTGGCATTGACACTCTCATGCTCACTAGGTGGCTCATAGTCATCATCAACTTCAAGTGCAGCAAGGTGGGAAGTGGAAGCATCTAACTGAATATGCTCTGGCTCGATATCACACTTCTTTGTCTACCCTTCTTTGTAGGCACTTTCTTTGTGTGTAAGGAGCTGCAAGTTTGAATGCACAAACAGCAAGTCCTCCGCCTTTTTCGAGTGTAGCTAATTGCACTTTATTGAGTGGATGAAGGAGTATGTGCTCCAATTCCTCTTAGATGAAATGATATTTAACAAAGGAGATTCAATCTCCTTAAATAGAGAAATTACAAAGAAAATTTCTAATATAGAAACAAGTGATGAAAAGGAAACTACCTAAACAACTAAAACTAAGATGACCATTTTAGAAAGATTACAATATTATTTTAATATCCTTCTTTAACGGTCATCCTACTAATTACCCTACGAAAGACTTAACATAATCAGTAGGTCATTTGGCCATGAAAGCATAGAAGGCTACCCCCTTGTCTAAATAGAACTCTCTGCGACAGGAGCCTGCTGAGACCCTCTCTGGTTCTGCTGAACTTCTGAATATGACCAAGAACACCAAAATCCTTCCAATCTGATGTTGGGTAACAAAGCTATCCTTCCCGCTATCCAAAGACGCAAAAATCGAGATAAGCTTCTCAAAAAACTTAAGAGTTTTGAAGGAACATGATTTTGCCAAAAATCTCCAAAAGCAGCAACTCCCACAATTTTTTTTTAAAAATGGCAAAAACCTTTTGCAGAAGAACACCATTCGACCTAGAAACTTGAGGTTCGACCCAAAACAAGCTGCAAGAAATCACAATTTTATCCAAAAATCGTCAAAAAGAGCACTATGATTTTGTGGAAAAATTGGCAAAACCTCCACCATGATTGTTTTTGGGAAAAATCAGAAAACCCACCACCAGGATTTTTTTTGGAAAAAATCAGAAAATCCACTAGTAGTGAAAGAACCCATGCTTTTTCAAAAAATGTGCAAAACACTAGAAAACACAAGATCCTTGCATTATGGCCAAAGCCCTTCTAGTGTTTGACAATGAGCACATTCATCCAATCATTCATTGCCGATTGGAGAAGCTCAAACGTCGTTGTACATGGCTGCATTTACATTGAACTCAAAGAGGCATGTGCAAAGGTTGTGCAAAATTACTCCTATATATGATGTTGAGGTGAAGGTAGGGTTCCCGAGTTTACAAAATTTGCCTCCCTTGGGGATATTCAGAAGAGGTGAAGATGGATAAGAGGATCCAATTCTATGGTAGACTGAAATATCCCCTGCAGTAGTTTGACTGAGAATACAAGGAATATTTGCTAACAACTGACTTTCCAATCTGCATGTTATGCGGTTTATATTTTTGCATGTTATGCTGATGTGGTTGTCCCAGAATTTTCAGATTGGTATGGAGGTCATCGATCACATATTTCTCATGGAAGATCAACTATAAATGACGTCTAATTGATAAAACAATTACCAAAGATGCATATGCCACTAAATTATAGAGTTCTATGCCAATTTAGACACAAATATACACCTACAGCTTGCTGTCATTTTATCAAACAGTTGGCATGAAACCTCAGACAAATATGAAATCAGAATGTAACCTTATTCCTCCTTTATTTCAATAGATAATAATCAAACAATTCATACAAATATCGTCACCAATGACTAGACACTTATCATCTCATACTTCAGAATTTTTGAGGACAAAGGACAGCAATAGAATATTACAACTGTTGAAAAGAGTGTGCAGAATGTTGTCAAATGGAACCTGAAATAGATTGCCCAACTTGATTTGTGAAGAAGCAAGCAATATCACGCAATTTGATGCCTTCAAGCTGCCAAATCAACCTTATTCCAAAATCGCCCCTGCTGCAATATAGGTGGTCTGATAATAATTGATGAGCAGCAGCTTGCACACAATCTCTTCACCAAAATTAATTGCCTTATCTCCTTGAGTGTAGCGCTGTTCTTTTGGGTGCAATTTGGTGCCAAAATAGTAGTCAATAAGCAATCTTGTTGGGAGAAGCAGTCTGATATGATTTTGTTTCAGATTTGTCTTGTCGCTGAATTCATCTTCAAAGTTCCTTCAAAATACCTCCAAAGGTATCGCCTTTCTCCTCTAATGCTATCGCTATCTTTCTTTGTGTGATTCGATGCTTGAATGATGAAGAAAGAACAAAATCGAGGGTATGAGGGTGAAACCCTATTTTTGTTTCAGACCTGTAATTTTATCAGCTTTCACCAAATTAGCTCCTCCAATGATCTTAGATGAAGATCGCCTGCCCTCCTAAAAGAAATCGATGGTATTAGGACCTCCAATATGCTATTTTGAAATTACCATGAACTCCCTCCACCATGACAATGAAGCAATACTTCAATAAGCTCAATATGGAAGACTGAATTGTCTCCCACTCTCAATTGCAACCCCTCGGAAGATCTTTCACTTCCTCAGTTATGCTATCGATGGGAGTTTTCGTTCCCAAAGATGATGATCTGCAGAAACCCTTGGCTCCACAAGTCTACACAAGAAGAGATATCCAAAACAACTGATGATGAACAATGAACCAACCTCTTCTATTTATTCTTTTCACAGCCAATCAATTGGTTCCTTTTAGAAGATTCTTCTCTTATCCTGTAGTTACACTTTATTATTTTATTACACATTAATTAATGTAATTGCACTTAAAAATATTAGTACATTATAATTAAAGTGCACACGTTTCGCAATACATGTAATCTCCTTATTTCGCCATAAAATCAAGTAGACACAAAATGTGAAGCCGCAAATCACTGCCAACCGACCCCCTAATCAATCTCCTTGGCCTACGAGGGTCAAGTGATAGGCCAATCCCGTGAATCTCTGTGGACTAATGATGCCATTCATTTGTTTTCCCAAGTTCCTAGTTCATCTATTGTTGGGAGGAATTGGTCTACTTATAGTTTCATCCACTTTGTTAACAGGAACTGAGTTATCTCTTGGAGAGAGGAGAAGCTTGTAGTTGTACATAGCACCTTTCATGTTGTTGATTGCAACACACTTATGTACAAGGAGAGTCTAGCAACCCAATGGGATGTAGAGCTAGAGGAGCTAGTAGAGGTTGATGAAGATGTAGCACAAATAGTGTTGTTGGCATTCCTCTGGAGGATCTTGAGCTTGAAGTGACTAGTAGTTCAAGTGCGGTGGATTTCTGCATGTAATTTGGGGAGAGATGGTTTGAGGCCTTAGGCCATTGGCCAATTGTAGTTTTGAATGTAATCGTCATTTTCAATATAATATAAATATATCACTATGTAGTATTTTCATTGTTCATTCAATATAATATCAAATATATTTTGAGTATTTCAAAGTTTTATATGTTATTCTTTGTTTAACATTTTTTTAGGTACTATATATGTTTGCGTTGTTGTTCCCCTATTGTCCACAAATCTAGGCCCTTGGTCCCCTCATCCTTAAAACATGTCCCTACAATCCCCCATTTTGAGACTTCGTGAATCATAGCCTAAAACTATAAATAATATATGGGTTCAACTCATTGCATAAGGTTGCAACCTTTTGTCCCTATTTTTTGAATCTCTTTACCATCCATGATAAAAATCCGTCGGATATCAAGTTCTCAGCAAAGGAATATTAGAAGTGAGTCGATTGCTTATTATTGCTCATTGGTCAAGCTAAGATGATTTAAATTTTAAATATTAATATATAATTCCTCAAATTAATTAATTAATTTTATATATAATATATGATGTTAATCTATTATATATAATAAATCGATAATATATAAATATAAATAATTTTTTTTATAATAATATAGAAGCTTTGATTTTCTAGAGTCTTTCAATAATTTCTTATATATGTGGAGATATTTCTTTTGTTTCCTTTTTTCTATTGGCATTTGTATTGATAGACTACCTACTTCCATGTATTCATTGGATGCTCCTCCTTGAATTCTTCCTTAGAAGGAGACCATCACCAAAGCTACCAGAAGGATTTTCTACAAACACTACTTCTACTTCTAGGTCAGACCTCCCCTCGTATGCAAGCTTTCTTTATATGCTAAGTATTTTTTGTAGATGGAAGATGGTATAATATGTTGTCGTTGTCTCTAGCATTACTAGTCACATGGCTTGAAATTTTCCCTTGGCTAACTAAGGGCATGATCCCATTAGCTATGGTTTCAGATAGATCATCATATTCCTTGTCCAAATTGGATTTGCCATCTTTGCTCCATCTAAGAGGTAGAGACCAAGGAACATTTCATCTTCAAATGCCTCATTTACTACAAAATCTGGGGGAGATGTTACTGCCTCTATGATCTCTCTACTTTCTGTTGGTATCTAAACCAGTTGTACTTGGCCCTTTATCTTCGGGAGTTTGTCACCCTTCAATATAGATCTTTTCTTGGGATCTCTACGTATTTTAGAGCCCTCAAGTTGATTACCTCCTTCTAGCACGTCCAGGAGATTAACAACTCTAAATGACATTAGAATACCGCTAATTTTCACATGGATGTAGATGGATTGAGAATACAGTGTCTCTGACAACTTATACCCTAGCATGTTCTTGCTCAGTATTGTTGTTCTACTTCTTCTCGATAGCATGGTTTGGCTCCTTCTTGACATCATAGATCTATACCTCTTTGGCCATCCCCGAAGACAAATTGGCAAACACATTTCAACCTTTTTCACTATTATGGGAGTTACTTTGGCCTTGAATATTAGGTGTGATCCTAGGGGGCTTACCATGGTCAATCCTCTCAGACTTCGGCTCTCCCCGATGAGCATTATTAGATCAATAATTAGTCCCTTCATTGTGATCCATGATGATACCGATGATTTCACCATTTCTAAGCCAGATAATGATACTCAATGAGACTTAACTCTCTCCAGTCAGATTTTGCATTTTGGGGTTCTTGTTCCCTCTCTTGGCTATTTGTACAAGTTTCTTGACCATTTCTGTTGGTGGTCCCCTGCTATTTTGTATTTCTTTGTTTTTGTTCTTCCCCCTTGTGGGGCCTCTCTATTTTTCTGTTCTTATAACTTTCTATAGTAATCTGCTGTACTCTTGAATCCCATTGACCCACTTTTGGTCATCCGTGGACATTAATATAATTTTTTCTTTCCTCAGAATTCATACTATATGTAATGCTATTCTTTATGCTGGCTTTCCTCTCTTCTGAACATTCCTAGTTACTGCTGGCTAAGCACCTCTTTAATTAAGCTTTTGCTATCTTTCAAATAGCTTGAGACTGGTTCTGTTTTTGGTACACTCCTTTAAATACAATACTGTTTAACAGAAAATCTTTGTTTCTTTCATTCCCTTTCAGTGAGCTCAGATAGAGCTATTTATGCTTATCGTATTGTGTTCTTAGTATTATGGGACATTCATGTCCATTGTCAATTATCTTTAACCATCTCAGGCATTTAGTCTTGCTAACTGAGTCTTGAGAATTATCTGGGCAGGTAAATAAGGCTATTTGATTTAACATGAATTCCAGGTATACAGATTTTATTGTTAATGAAGTTGATTGCGATGGAAAAGTAATTCATCTGACAAGTTTAGATGCTCCAGTGGAGGTAAAAATCTACTTGTTTTGTTTTTATGGATAGCAATTTAAGTTTTTTTACTCCATTTCTCATTATTAAGAACAATGGGCACATAATATGGTGCTTCTTTTATCAGGAAAAAAAGGCAGTTCTAGACAGCTCGACAGTGACAAATGAAGTGGCTAATAAGGAATGTCAGACAAGCAATGTAAACAATTCAGATTACAGTAAACACATTGAAGCTTTTGAGAGTTTAGCTGGTAAAGTAGATGCAGAAAAATTGAAAGATTTGCTAGCTCACATTTCTGCAGGATCTACTGAGAATCTATCTCCTATTGTACTTTCTGCAGATCCTGACAAAGCACATCGAACGGCAAGTAATTCTTACATCTTATGGATGAAAATCGTCATTGACATTGTCAGTTGCCAGTTATTGTAATTGGAGGCATATAGAAATGATATTTCTTGCACATACCAATTCTATCTGTGTCCTAAATGTAGTAAATGGTTGTTTGCAGGCACTTCATAATTTCTTCAAGACCAATTTAAATTTTTTAGTGACAGATACTATTGAAGGAACTGATTCTAATTCAAAATGTGTCCGTGTGAGGTACTATCCTAACAAAAAAGGTGCACATGGAAGAGACAGGGATTGTCGACGACAAGGTGACAAAAAACGGAAAAATTGGGGAAGCAAGGAAGATAGAAATCCAAAGCGGGGAAAGTATGATGGAGGTTTATCAGGAGATCTTGACCAGGCTTTTGACAGCAGAGGAGCAGATGAATGGCCTGAGGATAGGGGAAAGTTTTTGCGGTGAAGTTTTATCTTTATAATCTCCTAAAGCAGATTGCTACTCATTTTGTTATTTGATTATTTTCCAGCACAACCTGATCAACTCTTTTTTCTTGTTAGGATAATTGTTTTGCATCTTGAAAGAAGTATTCTGCTTATGTCTATAAATAGGCATTGCTGAGGTCCAAGGATACTGATTTTTACTTATCATCTTTGTATGAGCTTTTGTGTGTGCGTGTGTTCTGTCCCACACAAAATGGAATATTTTGCACACATTGCTCTTAGCTACAGATTGAGGAATCTTAATGCCTCTTGCCTTGTCAATTGTTGTTGATTATCTGCAGGCCTTAGCATGGTTTTTTTCTTTCTGATTGTTTTAATTTATTTGTAATTACAGTGACAGAAAATTTCATTACCCAAAATTATTATGAATTGAAAATATTTAATTAATCACGGGAAGTAATGATACTTCCATGTTGCATAACCAAAAGACGTATAGTGCCATGATTACTTGCTTTTGAATATAAATAGAAACAAAATGGACAACTATAATCAATAGCCCATGCAAATGGATTTATTTATTTATTAATATGGATAATAATATAAGGGTTCTATTCAAGGGCCCCAGCCTAACAAGACATAGAGATACAAACACATAAAAAACTGCATCATCGACCCAAGAACAGGTGAAGCCGTTACTATTAGAATATTTAATTATATTTTGTCACCTATATTTAGTTCCTTGTTTAATGGTCATTTAGCTTTTTAGTTAATTAGCTTTTAAGCTTTATTTAGCATTTAGCTTTTTCTTTTTAGTTAATTAGCTTTTAGCTCTTTAATCTTTTACTTTAACGTTATGTTCTAATTATAGAACATCATCTTGTAACCTCTATATATACGTGTGTATATCATTCAATGTAATCATCCGATTATTGAATCATTCATTCAATTTATTTTTCAGTTACAAGTAATGCAAGCCAGCTAAGCATCTATATTGCCCATAGACAGGCTGATACTAAAACCATAGCACTATATTTAAAACTTTATAGAAAACTTCAACAGCCAGGAGACATATAGTGTACAAAAGCCAACCAATAACCAGAGATATTATTGGAGTTTAGACACTTCTCAATGCACCATACCTACACGTTTTGGTGAAGACTTCCACCTTTCAAATCTCCTGCTGTATAGTCCATTCCCAGCCACATTTCCTAGTTCTACTAGAAGTATCTGCAGACCTGCAGCATTCTACAGTACTTGAAGTTTGATGCCTTTCAGCACCTCTCCATGCCATTAAGCATGAATGATTTGTTATCCTTTAGAACAGTCATAGTATGGCTGCTGACCACTTCTAAAAATCCCTTATGATGTGAAACAATCATATATTTCATCACCAAAATGGTGTCATTGCAGAAAGCATGAGGGTGCAAACATTTTCCATTAATATGAAAACACTAGAATTCATCAACTATATATCAATACCCTCTGAGCCAGTAAATATTTTCTAAAGCTGCACCACTGTAGGGTAGGGCTGTTTCAAGTCCTCAAATTCCTTCTCATTGGATAGCTACGAAGCTTTCCCTTGCCTATGCATCTACCACAAAATCTTCACAAAATCATTCAATTTTTGTTGAATGTCTTCCATAATGGTTCCACAAGACCTTAGACTACTGTTATCAAACAGCCCATCAGACACTAAAATTGCCTTCACCACTCTGAGTAAACCCTTAGAAGAGCAGCTGTGTAATGTCCTCTAGTGGGACCTGTTCATGTGTTTTTTACGCACATGCAAACACAAAATAAAATACCCAAGAGTATCTTATCCTCTCTTGAACAAAATCTCTCGGATGCTGAAGATTAGCTTAAGGATCATTTGAGAAGACTCCAAGGTTCATGAATGTAGGGTCACTACGTGTGGATAAGCTCATTGGTTTGATGTGATTATGCTGGAATCACAAAGGGGACTTACATTTGAATGCTTGATTTGCTGGAACTTAGATCATTTGATGTTCAATATGGTGATGCTTTTTGATCCTAAACTAACTTGAATTGAAAAAAAAAAGGCAAAAGGAAAGGGTTGAGAGTCTAGTCTAAGACCTAGAATGTAAGAAGATAGATGAATGACTAGGTGGAATCCTACTGAGGGAGGTCTCCCATCAAACTGAACAATTTGACACAAGCTCAGTGCAATCTTCTAAGAATATTTAAAGATATTCAAATCATTACCATCGAACATTGATCACCATTCAAGTTAATGCATAAACAATGGACATATAATGATTCGAAGCTAAGCTCATATCATTCCAGTTGACCACACAAGGCGCACTTACAAGTAGCAAGAGGCTGGTGGAATGGATTAGGCGGATTCCACATGAGTACATTTAACAAATTCCTCTACTCGATTTAATTACATGAAAGCAAATTGAGAAGTAAAGACCATGCGAGTTGTCGAAACAACAAATCAAATTCACCATAACTTCAATGAAATCAATTGTTCTCTACAACAAGGTTTGACAACAATCTTTGCCTTCTCCTAATCTAACTTCTATTCTAATTGCTATTCTATTCACTATTCTACTCACTATTACCTATTAACCAACTATTAACCTTTACAAATGAAGATTTTGAGCTTTATATAAAGAGCTCATTTTCAATGAACGACCATGATTGATTCTCCATCAATGGCCAAGATTTTACAATGAAACCCTAATTAGGGTTTGTCACAACAAACTCAATTTGGCCAATGAAATGATTACAACGCTTTGGTATGACCAATAGATAACAAGGGTAGGTGCCTCGGAGTTTGTGCCATCACTGGTGAGTCAGGTTCATTGAATCAAAACGAATTGAGGTGACCTTTCTGACTGGAGGAATAGTGACTGGGATGATGACTGGGATGCGACCTCCAACTTGCACTTTGTGGACTTGATTTGATTCATCATCATGAAGGGATGTTGAGAGGTATCTCTTGATACTCAACATTATCCAGTTGCTCAATGTGATGATGATGATGAGAAGCAAACTTTGATTAACTCTTCTGAAACTATTTGCTTCTCGAATGCCTTGATTATGGAAGTGCAAGGTATAAATCTTAGTTTCAAAGTATTGATGAGCTTCTGATGTCACCATTGTCTCTCTCCTTTGGAATTTCAAACTCCTCTTGTGACTCTCTTCATGTCGTGAACGTTACTTGTGTGATCTCCTTATTTCTTTCTTTATTTCCTGCAAAACAAACAAGCGAGTATTAAATATACTTGATATATAGATTTAATTAAAGCATATAAAGAGAATTCGCTCTCATAAAGGGACAATTGAAGTTGCTCTTTGCTCGTGAAGAGGATCTCTTGAAGTCTACTCCTAAGCCCCTACTCATGAAATTCGCCTTGCTTCTCATAAAGTGATCTTTGAATTCTCATCTTTCATCCTTTCAACTTAAAATGATTCTTTCCAATCATCAAATCTTTTTCAATGTAGTGGTTTTGTAGTCAATTTTGCCAATTCACCCTCAATTAGGAACACATGAAGTAGAATTCACTCCGTAACGTTTACACTTGAATTTCACCCTTGAAGCTCGGAACATGAAGTTCGCTCCCCTCTGTCCATTCATGAAGTTCACTTTTATATGTTAGAAGGTAAAGTTCACTCTCCTCCTTGAATTCATGAAGTTTGCTCATGTTGTTGAGTTTGTGATATTTGCTCATTCATGCTAATTCATGAAGTTGACATTTGTTCATGTAGGTTTGAACATGAAGTGAAGATTCACTTATGCATTTTTGAAGATGAAGATTGTTCTAGGTGGCTTCTAAGTCATGAAGTTCATCTTTGTAGAAATTCGCTCCAAATCCTCAACTCCTGAAGTTTGCTCCAAACCTTGGATTCATGAAGTTTACCTTCGTAGGGAATTCACTCCATTTTCCCAAATCATGAAATTTGCCTTCAACCTCTAATTCATGAAGTGCATTTTGTATAAAGTTTGCTCCATTTTATTGATTCATGAAGTTCATTTGAATGGAATTCGCTCCCAATCATCAACTCATGAAGTAGACTTGTATGAACTTCGCTCCAAATGTCCCAAACATGAAATTCGCTCCAAGATGGCAACTCATGAAGTTGCAAAAATCCGCTCCAAAGTGGCAACTCACGAAGTTGCAAAATCCGCTCTAAGGTGGGTGCACATGAAGTCTTATCTCAGTCACCTTGCTTTGCTGAGCTTGCTTGTCATGAAATCCACTCCAAAACTCTCCAACTTGAAGTTTGCTCCAATACTTCAACTCATGAAGTTGTCTCAAACTTGAAGTTCACTCCAATACTTCAAACTCGAAGTTCACTCCAATACTTCAAACTCATGAAGTTGCTTCAAATGTGAAATTCGCTCCAAACCCTTCCAACTTGAAGTTGGCTCCATTACTCCAACTCATGAAGTTGCTTCAAACATGAAATCCACTCCAAAAGTCTCAAACTTGAAGTTCGCTCCATCACTCCAACTCATGAAGTTGTTTCAAACATGAAATCCGCTCCAAACTGTAAGATCATGAAGTAGGGATTTCGCTTGGGTTGCTCAATTCATGAATTATGTTTTTTTTGCTCCACTTGCTAAACTCACGAAGTATAAATTTCGCTCCAACTTGTGAAATCATGAAGTAGGAATTTCGCTCTTGCTGCTCAACTCATGAAGTAAGGATTTCACTCCACTTGCTCAGCTTATGAAGTAATGATTTCGCTCCACTATGCAAAGTCATGAAGTTCGCTTGCAATTTGCAACTCATGAAGTTCATGTTGTCTAATTTGCTTCATTCCTTTTTTTCCCATCTTTACCTATGAAGGCTTGAAGATGTAATTTGCTCCAATCTCTCTATTCATGAATTTCGGTCCTAAAGTCCAACTCATGAAGTTTGCTTCAAAATGGCAACTCATGAAGTTGTGAATTTCGCTTCAAAAGGTGAACTCATGAAGTTCAAGTTCACTCCAAGGGGTGAAATCATGAAGTTCGCTCCAAAACATGAAGTCATGAAGCTTGCTTGGTATCAAATCCATTCAAGGTGATCATCCTTCATTTCTTATTCAACTTCAGTCATGTAGGCTTGCTTGTGTATGCTTATTGATGAAATTCACTCCAAGGAGGCAAGTCATGAAGTTCGCTCCAAGAAGGCAAGTCATGAAGTTGTAAATTTCGCTCCAAAACATGAAGTCATGAAGTTCGCTTGCAACTACTTGAACAAGAAGTGAGTGATTCCAAATTTCCTTCATCTCCTTTCTTCATTTCGCTTGTGAAGCCTTGAAGGTAAAATTCACTCGAATACCCCAACTCATGAAGTTCGCTTGAGATCATCTACTCATGAAGTTAGGAATCCGCTCCAAAAGGTGAAGTCATGAAGTGTGAATTTCGCTCCAAGGAGGCAAGTCATGAAGTAGGAATTTTGATTCAAATGGTGAACTCATGAAGCTTGCTCTTGAGTGCTTGATCACGAAGTAGGCAATTTCCTTCATTCTTCCACTTCAAACATGAAGAAGCTTGCTCCAAATCTCCCAAGCCTGAAGTTCGCTCCAAAGTAGCAACTCATGAAGTTCACTTTGTGTAAAATTTGCTCCAATCCTCTCAAGCATGAAGTTCGCTCCAAAGTGGCAACTCATGAAGTTCGCTTGAGATCATCAAACCTGAAGTTCGCTTCAAACTGTGAAGTCATGAAGTAAAAAAGATTTAGAGATGAGGTAGATTACAAATGATCTTATCAAGACTTCAATTCTTGGAATAATTCATTCAAAAGCTCAAGCTCATACTTACACCAATTCTTAAGCAAAAGACTCAAGGGAAAATTAAAACAATTGGAGCTTACTTGCAACCTTGAACTCTTGGATTGATGCTATTAGCAATTTTATTCAACTCTTTAGCTAGACTATTGATTAACCTGCATGACATGCAAACCCTATAAACTTACTCACTTACTTCACATTTCACACAAGGCTATTCATCTCACTCCTGGCCATTTTAAGCGCCTATGCTTCTCTAATGCAAAGTCTAATAGAAAAAGACTCAAACACAACCTAGGAAGCAAGAAAAAAAGTAGGGGTCCCCATTTGCGATGGGGCGATGTGTGAATACCTCACAATAGGACCCTCTTATATTCTGACCTAGAATCACGATTTTAGTGCATACTAAATACAATAGAGGGACACCATTGTCAACTAAAGTTTAATTGGAATCTGCACAACAAGTTAGTCAACATTTCCATTATGTTACAATAGATTTTTCAACATTCTTTATATATTGCCCAGTTTATATGAAGGATTCAACAACCCTTTCTCTTCCTACACCTGTCCCCATTATGGAGCTCAAGGAGAATCACACAAGGTGCCTTGAGTCTCTCCCTCTCCAACAAGCCCAATGTAATGTCCCCATTTTTCCTTTGATCACTCAGTTGCATAGTTTTGCCTATTAGCCACCTCCGCAGGCAAATTAATTAGTTAGGAGGTGATATTTTCCATCTTTGGGGGCTTGTACTGAGTCATTTATTTGACTTGGATGGATAAATACATGTACTTTATAATATTTTATTATAAAGTAATGATAAAGTTACTTTTTCTTAAATTAGAGATAGGAGCAAATCAATGTGGAAAATTGCCCATTTACAGTGAAGTCTCCTGGGGGTTTCAAGGAAACAACAACAATTTGGTCAATATATGTTAGATTTGTTTTTGGTAATTATTTACTAGAGGAAATAAACTCATTGGAGCAGTTAGGACTCATTGATAGCTCCTGTAGCAGCACTTGGACTCATTTATGCTAATA
Organism: Cryptomeria japonica; assembly: GCF_030272615.1. Classification (NCBI taxonomy): domain Eukaryota; kingdom Viridiplantae; phylum Streptophyta; class Pinopsida; order Cupressales; family Cupressaceae; genus Cryptomeria; species Cryptomeria japonica. Next base: position 159,825,684 of record NC_081411.1, read on the forward strand.
AAGCAGCCCTCTAGGCAAGGCGTTAGACCCCTGGTAGGCCAATTTTGGCTTATCTTTGGTGAATTCCATTGTTTATTGGCTTTTCATAATTGCTGTTACAAATTCAGTCAATCTGAAATTTAATTTCAGTCATTAGCTTATGTTTATTATTGTCTTTCAATTGCATTACTTAAATTCCCAAGCATACATACTTTGCAAAAACACAAAAAAAGTGAAAAACCACAAAACAAACAAACAAAACCAATTTCCTTCTCGCTGGTCAAAGAATACAAAAATCAGAAAAGTAAGTCAGTTTGCTACATTCCTTAGTCAACATCTTTCATTGGTATCAGAGCATAATCCTGCCAGCTTGTGGGGTGGTAATTGCATTCACTTGGCATCGTGACAGGGTTATGTAAAAATAAACAAGCAGGGAGGGAATTTGATCAAACACTTTCAAAGAGTTCAAGACACTCTAGAGGTACAACTACATCTAAAAGTACAAGGAAGAGGCCCCATGTTAAAGCATTCAATGATACAATCATGAGCAACTATCATAAGTATTACTCCCTTCCAAAAAAGTTACAGGATCCAGATGAAGCTGAAGATGCTATGAATTCATATCAGCTGCAAAGAAAAGGAGAAGAACTGATTGACTCATCCATAAATGAGGTTTGTAAAAATCTCTATGAGGAATTTGATGAACATGTTACAAGGGATGAAGTGGTACCTATGAATGTTGAAAACATGTCACAAAGGTATGGCGACCATTCTGATTTTTATAACAGCAGTCCTTCATATGAACACAATGACGATTCAAAGGTCATGGCACATGAGGAGGAAGTTGTAGGAGGGATTCCTATAGTTGGCACAAAATATATGAGTGTTAAACAAGAAGTATGCAAGGGGAAAACAAGCCATAGCAGCCCTGACTTTTATCACAACAGTCTTTCTATTGAGCATAATCATGATCTAGATGCTTTGGTACATGAGGATGATGGTTGTGAGGGGTTATCTAATGCAAACACTCATTGTTTGGGTGTTACTGATGCTTTTGATATTGAAGATACATGTCATAATGAGTCTGATTTTGCAAATCAGACACTATAAGATGGCAACAAAACAGAAAATGTGCTTAATGGTGATGGTTCCAAGGAGAGTTTGACGGATGTGTGTGAGTCTATCTTGATAGTGGAGGTGTATGTTGAACTTGGCAAATCAGCCACCTCTAGCATGTCATTCGAGCCACCCCACGAGGTTCATAACAACAGTACACTAGAGAGTGTTTACCAAATGGATAGTGATGGTGACTCAGCTTCATACCATAATACATATGACAAACCAAGAAAATTGTATGGGGGTGATGAGTTTCATAATCCTCCTAATTTGGCAAGGCAACTGAAGGTGAATGAAGCCTTGATTGCTTCAGCCTTAGAACACTTTAATGTTGTTCAGCAGTTGGTGGCACATTGTTTGTGGACACCAGGTACATATGAGCACCGTGATGGTGGACTTTCCCTTGCAAAATTTCAGGCATTGAGAGAAGCAGTTGGGGTAATGAAGAGAAGTTATCTACAACTATTATTAGATAGAGATCATCTTCTCATTCTCGCTGGAATCTATCATGATGCTTTAGAGGGAAAGGAAGAGGAGGTTGATGAGCTCACATATGAGCTTGAGGTCGCCATGGACTCCTTGAAGAACACTCAGATAGCCCTTCAAGAGTCCTAGTTTCACATTGAGGAACTTTCCGTGGAGTTGAGGTTGGCACAGTATTCACCATCCATAGGTACAGTTCTGATTCCTATGACATATACTAATGATGAGCATACACCCACTAGTAGCAGTAGTGAGCACATGGAGGATGTGGCTACATTCATTACATCGATTGGAGTAGATGACATATATGGTTGAGTGCTTTAGTGGAGAGTAGCAGAGGGCCATCTGTTGCATCAGGTGATTTTGAGGATAGCCCTATTGTCGTGGTACATGATGATTTTGGCAGTGTCTCCTATTTGAGGATTGGGATCACTCCTTTTGACTCAATGGGTATTGAGGGTCACATGTTGTCAGATGCAGAATATGTAGTGGACTAGCTTCATGATGCTGGTAGTGGTCCTATTGATGTCTCTCTTAGTGGAGCTCTTACCCTAGAGAGGACTTTGCTGAGTAGGTATGACATACGTACTCCATTGGTCAGTTTATCATCCGATTCTCTTGACATAGCAACGATGTTCTTGCTGATTAGTGACTCCATGATCTTCGACACCTTATGGACAGGTAGTTGGCCAAGCCGGAGTCATATACCCTTCCCAGGTTTGGCATTGATTACATCAGTGTTTCAGCATGAGATTATTGAGGGGTATTCCTCTTGGGTATTCTTTGATAGGCATTGGTTGGATGACAAGTTTGCGATCATTCATGTTGCTGGTCAGAGTTATTACAGCGAGATAGGATGGCCATTGGCGTTGGGATTTGAGCATGCAGAATATCACACCCGCATAGTTTTGATGTCTTACATACACAGATGGTTATGTGCTAGTGATGGTGATGGTATGATACTCTTCTTCTACATCACATATACTAGGATATATATATTTATGTCGGACCCGGGTATAGATGTGTTTGGTACATCACTTCTCATGGACTTCCATATGTTGCTTCATGGTTTGAGATGTTTGATCAGTTTTGCCTAGATGGAGCAGATAGTTGTATGGTCGGGAATCACCGAGGCTTACATGCGATGTCTGAGCATGTTTCTTATTCTGTCATACCCGAGTTTATCAGGTTCTAGGATTGTTGCTATGGACTTCTTTGTGATGCTTGGGCAATATGTATTTACTTTAATGTTCAGAGGGGTACATCATATGCATGATGGATCTTTGCCGAGATTATCCTGGAATCCTAGTATTGAAATATATAGTACATTCATCCACTGGGCCTATGATGAGTGGTTACATCGAGGGGATACTGATGTTGATATCAGAGTGGCGTAGCGGTTGGATGGCTTTGCATTTCTCGCATTGTTATGGTATCCAGATGTTGGCTTGTTGGGTACTTTGTTCCTCATGGATCACTGCCTGTTATTGCATAACATTCATGTTAGACTAGAATAGCAAGAGCATTTAGTATTTTATGTACGACTTGTATGGGATGGTGGTGGTACATGGAGGCATTGCTTGTGGACAAACAATCTCCGGGAAGGGAGGACTGTAATGTCCCCATTTTTCCTGTGATCACTCAGTTGCATAGTTTTGCCTATTAGCCACCTCCGCAAGCAAATTAACTAGTTAGGAGGCGATATTTTCCATCTTTGGGGGCTTATACTTAGTCATTTATTTGACTTGGATGGATAAATACATGTACTTTATAATATTTTATTATAAAGTAATGATAAAGTTACTTTTTCTTTAATTAGAAAATTAAACTTATAAAGTAACTTTATAAAAGCACTTTATATTAAGTGTTTGCTTAAGTGAGCACTTGGGCCCACCTTGCAAGGCATATAACATTTTAAAATGTTTTAAGATTTCATAAAGTGCAAAGCCAAGGTTGGCGTGGCTTTTGGAAGAAAAGAAGATTCTTTTGGAATCTTAAAAGATGCCTTGGAAGAGTTCAATTAGGGTTGGAGGCTATTATATATTTGTTTTGGCTCTCATTTTTGGTATTCTTGGTTTATTTTCTTCATCTTTATAGCTGGAGCTTTTCTGCAAATTCAGATCTGCAGGTTTTGGAAAGGATTTGGGAACAAAATCTCCCATATTCTCATAGGTTGGACGTAGCCCCTACCTGATTTGGCACTATTTTCAGTAATTAAGGTCATTGGAGGACCAAATTGAGTGATTTATAGCTGAGGCAGCAAGGAAAGGGTTTGGATGCAAATATTGATCAGATTGGAAGGTTTTACAACAAGTTTTTCTCTCCTAAATGCCAGCCGTACCATTCTAGGGCCAGTCGTACCTTCCCTATTTGCCTGGAATCTATAAAAAATAAATTGAAGGGTTTTACTTGGGATTTTTTGTACAAATCTCATTGTTTCAAGCTTATGATGTCACTGGAGAGAGATAGGAGCAAATCAATGTGGAAAATTGCCCATTTACAGTGAAGTCTCCTGGGGGTTTGAAGGAAACAGCAATAGTTAGGTCAATTTATGTTAGATTTGTTTTTGGTAATTATTATTTACTAGAGGAAATAAACTCATTGGAGCAGTTAGGACTCATTGATAGCTCCTGTAGCAGCACCTAGACTCATTTAAGCTAATAAAACAGCTCTCTAGGTAAGGCATTGGACCCCTAGTAGGCCAATTTTGGCTTATCTTTGGCGAATTTCATTGTTTATTGGCTTTTCATAATTGCTGTTACAAATTCAGTCAATCTGAAATTTAATTTAGTCATTAGCTTATGTTTATTATTATCTTTCAATTGCATTACTTAAATTCCCAAGCATACATACTTTGCAAAAACACAAAAAAAGTGAAAAACCACAAAACAAACAAACAAAACCAATTTCCTTCTCGCTGGTCAAAGAATACAAAAATCAGAAAAGTAAGTCAGTTTGCTACATTCCTTAGTCAGCATGTTTTGTAAAATTCCTTACTGAGTCTGATTGCAAATAGATGTGTTTGTCTAGATTATACAGATATGTAGTAAAATGCCTATGGAATGATTTAACCCATACAATTCCAAATTAACTTTTAAGGTTTAATTGAGAACACAATGTTTATTAATAGTCATTATTCAACATTCAATCGGGTATCACACTGTGCACTTGTAATTTGCAAGGCTGTTGATGCCTATTCTCGTAGCTGAAGACTAACTGGAAGTCTTAATGCATTCTCCGTGAAACGCACAACAGATGGCCCTCCGTTAATGAATGCAATATGATTTTCGCTCCTTGGTATATGTTTACCCGCCTCCCTCACGACACCTGCTACTTGGCTTTGGTTAATCGTGTTTGCAGGAACACGCTTTGGGCACACCCATTGTCGGGTCTTTCTAGTTCACGCGAGCAAGAGGAAAACATCATAACCAGACCAAACCCGATATCGGGTTTCTGTGAATGATAGAAGTGCGTGCCGTTTCTTGAATGCGCGGCCAGGGTTGAAGTTCGCGTGTCATCTGACAAAGACCACACCCGATATCGGGTTTTTGCGGATGAAGGGAGTTGCGTGCCTTTCTGAATACGCAGAAAGGAATGCAGTTTGCACGCTGTTTGTACACCAAAAATGAGTGAAGTCTGCGTTAACCCTCCACCAAGCTCCGATAGGTTTCTCCGTATTACGCACAATATTCACGCCATTGGGTCATTCTGCAGACATTAATCACTTCGCAATTCCAATAGGCCAGTTGAGGCTGTCGAAAGGAATTATTCAACTCGTATTGCTATCACACGGATAGTCAATTTATCTTCTAAGCATTGTATTTAATAAATTTCCATTTATCCCCTCCTTGCCAAATTCTTATTTAAAAGACACAAATTCCCGTATGAAAACCAACTCCCGCAGGGATTAAAAATCAAATAATAGTTTAGGCAATATAATTAAGCAACTAATATTTAATTTTTAATCTTTATTGAAAAAGCCAATATTGAACTCTTATTATAATATATTAGTCATTATTTGAACTAATATAAAATAAGAAAAGTTCATTAATACCACCAAATGGTATTAATTTGATGGGGACATCACATCTTTCACCCAAAAACACCAAGGACCTTGCCAACTTGGCCTCTTGGCCCACACTTGGGGTTGGCATACCTGCTGGAGCCTAGTGCTCTTGCTTCCTTGTATTCTCTCTCCATAAGTGGATGGTGGAATTGAAAGGTATTACAAACTCCATCATATAATTTACTTAATTGTCATATGAACAGTTAGGGATAGAAAGGCATTATTATACTGTCATACATATTGCAGTCTATATTAATATTACTATTAAATTCTGCATAAGAAGATTATCATGCGTCATATGTTAGGCATACAAATTAAGCACATCCCCATGCATACCACCAAGAACAAGGATGTTATTGCCTGTAACTTGATAACAGTTTTGATCTGATCTGATCAATGGTGGTGTCACTAGAGGCTTTTGATTCCTTTCCTTTATATCTCTCAATGTGAGGGAGAGGTCACACCTCTTCATCATGTATGCCCTTTGGTAGGAGACACACCCTTTCACCATTAGCACCCTTTGAAAGAGTGCAATATTTCTGCCCTTTGAAAGGGACACAACCTTTCACAATCAGATCTGCACTTCTGATTCCCAAATTTTCCCTGCTCAATGAGGTTCTCTTCTCCCTTTTATATCTCATGTTTGAGGGAGTCACAACTTTTCATTTTATGTCTTTTGACCATTCATTAACCTAATTAAATTTTAATTATATCTGATTATATTTTTTAATATTTTAATTTTATTATTATTATTATTTGTCATTAAATTCTATTTCAAAGTGGGGACATTGCAAGCTGAATATCTTTTTAAAGGGAAGTCAGATTGGCATACTTCCTGGACAAAGCTAATCCCTACCACTGCCCTTATTTGCCATAAGAGCTTTTCCAAAGCACATAACAAGGACAAGGCACAGCCTGATTGGAATCACTCCAAAGTATTAGATGGCATAAACGCACATTTCAACTGCCATATACAAACCTTACAGTACTTTCCAGTCTCAAGCCACCTTCTGATATAATGAGTAATAAATGGAGCTACAACTTATACATGCAAGAAGGCAAATTACATTTCCAATATGCATTATAGAATTTTAATTTTACTTTATACAAAGATAAGCAAAAATATAGACTTTGTAGATGGATGTGGAATGGTTCCTTTATTTACCATGGAAGCAAATGTAATCACATTGAAACTTTTCAATATTGTTTCTGCTGTTTAAGATTTAACTGTTGACTGTAAACCTTTGTAGTGATCTCTCCTTGCTTCCTGTTCGTATCTTTCGGAGCTGTCTTCCATCTTGATTTTTATTCTGTTTACAAGAATAATCCATACCTGCATTACTAATTCTTGTAATCCTTTTATTACTTCCAATATTCTGCTTTGTGGCAGATCAGATCTATAAGCATGCCAATGTGAAGGTCGCTATAATTACTGTATAATTTAAAAGAGTTTCATCTTTTGGGACACGTGGATGGATACCTGAATCACACCTTCGATAAGAAATTACATCAATATTGGGTTCTGTGTAAGAAGAGACCAAATGCATATTTTACTGATTTTCATGTTTGATATGTGCTGCTGGAATTAGTCTGATATGAATCTTAAAAGTTTCAATAAATTTGTCTGTCAGATTTATCTGCATATGCATGTGTTTTTTGTTGCATTCTTTCACCTTTTGTCTGGATGTAAGAAGGATATGTTGATTAATTTCTATGTAGTTGATTTATTCAGATTTCATCTTTGTAAGGAGGATAAGGACACTCAAGAGGCTTTGATGGTGATTGGGAAGATGCTTGGAGTGCAGGTTTGCATTTTCTGTTAGTGCCTACATTCTTACTGCAATCAATGTTTGTTCTTTGTTAAGGATGTTTACTTGGTGTCTATTTGCATTTATCCTACAACATATGAAAACATCCAGGATTACCAAATTATCTCCAGGCTTTTTTTTTTAACTTGGGGCAAATTAAATATATTTGGAGACAATCTTAGGAAATCAAAGTCTTAATGCTTCTTTCATATTTGTTTGCTAATGTCTCTCTTATTTATTAATAGACCAGGTCATTTGGATTTGCTGGCACAAAAGATAAGCGAGCGGTTACAACACAAAGGGTAGATACGAAATAAATTAATTCTGCTTGTTTTTTATATGTTTGATATCTGGTAATTATTTCTTGTTGATGCTATGGTTTCATTTGATTTGCTTAAGGTATGGGAATAGTTATGCTCTACATTGTTTTTCAGTGATCCCACAATACTGAGTTACACTTTTTGGTACATCCTGATTTTTTCTGAAATCATACATGTTTTTAGAAAATATAATGATTTGAGCTTTAAGAGGTTCCATTTGAAGTAATTAATTGAGGAGAGTTAAATCAAAGATTCTTATATCAAAATTTCTTGGATAGAACCTCTCTACTTTTAAATCATACTTGCTATGGAGTCTTCTTCGCACCTATCAAAATGCTAATAAAAAACCACTTTTACATAAGCTTCTGGGGTCAAATGAATTTATTTGGAAGTTTTGGTTTTTTAAGTATTTAGTCCTTATTATAAGCTTTCCAAATAGTATAATCTTTAATATGTTTAATTTCATTAATATATTTATGTTTTATTTCTTATCAATGTAGTTTATTCATCGAACATTAAGGTTTGTGTTTCACACGTGGAAAAATTGAAAAATAGAGAAAAAATCGTAAAAAATATCTTTTCCCTAGGTATTGATATCCTCATTTCAACACAAAAATAAGTTAATTCAAATGCATACAAAAAAAATTTATGCATTACGGAATACACCTTTGTCCAAATTACAATTACTGTTTTAAAAAATTAACTAAATTAAATATATGTAACAAAAAATTGTGAAAAAATATCTATTCATTAGATATTGGTGTGACAATTTTATATTTCAAAAATTAGAATTTCTTTTTTGCTATAAAAAATGTTATGCATTACCAAATAAATGTCACTTCTGAAAAATGTTTTTTTTTTTTTGATCAGTAATAGGTCGAAGCCAATAAGATGTACATACCCTACCCCCTATGGGATTTGAACTTGTGACCTCTCTTTCAAGAGCACGAGTTCTCCACCACTAGGCCAACTCAAGCTGTACCACTTTTGAAAAATGTTGATTACTGTAAATATTGAGTTATTAAAAGTTACATAACAATATGGACAATTGATTTCTAATTATTTAAAAAAATACATATTTAGAATCTATATGAAAAATCTCACAAATTAGTACTTTACTTCTTCAAATTCCTAATGGTTTAGTTGCTATAGGTTTTACAAAGTAAAGATTTGATGCAAAATGCTGATTTCAGTGTCAAGTTTGGCCAAAAAGTGTAACCCAATATCATGATATATTAAAAAAGGGATCTCTCCCCCATATATAATGCATGTAAACCGGATGCACAAGTTTTGTAGGAGTCCAAATCAAATAATTTTTTTTTTTTTGAGTCAAATCCAGCAGTTAACAATGTTCACTATTAAAATTACTTAAATGATAGTTAACAATATTCAATATTAAAATTACTTGTTTGAACAAAGGTTGATAGCCTAAAGTAGTGCTCATGTCCAGGAAGTCTCAAACTACTGTTTATCGCTGTCCTTACTTTGAACAAGTTTTTAATATCAGTCATGGTGATGACGATCTCAGTGGTGGCACAAGCTCTAGACTACATTTCTGTATGATGATTCCACAGGATTTAGAGTACATAGGTGTGTAGTGAATCCATCAATTTTCATTTTAACTGATTTAGCCTAATGTTGTGATTGGATCAGGTTACCATCTTCAAACAGGAGGCTTCAAGATTAGCTGCATTGAACAAGAGATTATATGGTATCAAAGTAGGAGACTTCTGGTATGTTAAGATTTTGGCTTTTGTTATCCCAGATCCATAAAGATCCAATAATGTGACTGATTCAGCCTTCCGCATATTTTGATCGGTACTACTACTCTCTTTAATCCTAATATGTTACGAATGCAGTTATGTGAAGGATGGACTTGTGCTTGGGCAGCTTTCAGGAAATCGATTCACAATTACTTTACGGTAAACTACAAATACATTAATTGGGAATCATTATGATGGCCATATGAATGTCAACTTCGACTAGCCTTCAAACAGTCTCTCATAGGTTTCTGGCTTCTGTTATCACTACTGTTATTCTTATTGTGATCTGCATTTCAGTGGTGTTGTTGCAGGGAGACATGATATTATTAAGGAGGCAGCAGAAGGATTAGGAAAGAATGGCTTTATCAATTATTTTGGATTGCAGGTTCTGTTGATCTTGTAGAAATTTAGTTTTTCTGCCACTGCTTTCCAGTTTGTTCTATGTTGCTATTAATATGATCATATTGATACGGTCCATCTGATGGTTGTTTTATAGTCATGGTTATTTGTGAGACAGATGCTAAATATTCATATTTAATTTTTGATAGCGATTTGGAAGTGGTTCAGTGCCTACACATTCTATTGGAGCAGCATTGCTACGAGGTGAATGGAAGACTGCAGTAGACTTGATCCTTGATCCTCGAGATGGAGATATCCTAACTTATATTTTGATATTCAGTGACACACTTTGTTGCTTCTCTTTGTATATATTAATGTTTTTGATGTTTTAACATGAATGTTCAATGATCTGGGGCGTTTTAAGCTAAAGCTTATCCAGTATTCTGTTGATTTTATTTGTAACCTTTACATATGATATATACAGCGCAGAGATATAAAAGAAGCTAGAGAATATTATAAGAGCACTATGGATATTAATGGTACATTGAAGCAGATGCCTCGCTATTTGGTAGCTGAAAGGGCAATTGTAAGTGGCTTCCAGTTATGAGCATTACCTATTATTTAAAATATGTAAATGCACATCACTGTTAAAAATATTAAAGATAGTTATAAAGCTGTGCTAACAGATAGCTATCTCGTTTTGAGTATTTACTTCATTTCTTGGCAATGGTTTATAGCTCCAGTCTGCCAGTGCAGGATTTGAACTAGGATCTGGTTTGTTTGAGTGTGGAAGTGTAATGTCCCCATTTGGGATTAACGTGGAACATGCAATTTTTTGATTTTTTTTGATTTGTGAAACAAGAATGAAACAACAGAAGCAAACTGAAATTAAACTAGATGCTGATCACAACTTAAAATGGCTGGAAAATCACGAAAACAGCAGATCTAGCATGTAGATAACAGCTTACAACAAGTAAGCTTGCTGATCTAGGTTTGATTATTCATGAACAACAAGTTTGAAACCCTAGAACAACAATAGATGTCTGAAATTAATGCTGGTTAGCAATGTAGGATATTTGAAATTCTTGTCAAACAATTGTGCAACTCTTTACTGTGAATGTAAAGCTTTACAAGCTGATATATAATTTGGATGACACCTTCAAATGCAAATTAATGAAATATAATTGTGGATCTGAATTTTATATAGCAAAATCACAAGTATGTTAGCTGATCTACCACTGAATTTTCATTTTCATATCTGATTTGTAGTAGTTATATATAAGAATAACAATAAACCCTAGTCCATGTAGTTATGCCCTCAAGGACTATTATATCTTCTAATTAGCTGGCCAAAAATTTATTACCCAAATTACCTAACAAATTTGATTTTTATAAATTATCATCAGAAAATACTAAATTCTTATATATTATGATGATTTCCAAAATGATGTACAGCTGGACGTGCACCATATGGTACTCTTATAGTAGGATTGAAGTTACCAATATTCAACATGACAGCGATGGATATGGAAGATATTTACTCTTGCAGCACTGTAGCAGCTACATATAAACTTGAAACTTGGTTCAAAATGTTGATTTCATTGTAGGTACACTGTATTGATACTATAGCACATGTAAAATTGAAACTTGGCCAACTGATCGAGACATAGAATTGATAAAGACAAACTGGCTGATAATGAATGCAAATTCTGATCAAGAAAAACTGGCTGAAAGCAAGAATAATTGCATCAATGCCAAAATGACAGAATAATTCACTTGGTTCCAATACATGCCTAGATGGTGGAAACTGGAAAGTATTGAAAATAAAAATAGGATCCAACAAATAAACTGTCCAGGACTACAATCATTAATGTGGATATGGTGGTGAACCGTCTAGGAGCTTTCAATAACAATTATTGGCAGTAAACCATCTAGTTTACAATTATTAGAAGATAAGCAATTATTTCACTTAAATATTCACATATAAGATTATGTCAAATATTTATGCATCGCAATGCAAGGAGACATTTTGTCAAACAAATTGTAAGCAAATAGCAAAGATTTAAATTATTTGGGTTGGGCTAATATGCTTTGTAGGATGAATCAGTGTGGAAGCTGGATCCAAAAACCTGATGAACTGTTGATGAATTCAATCCCAAAACTATTGTCGAAATCATCCATTGGATTATAGACATCTATTTATATTCAATCATTCCCAAACTACTGCAAAAGTGAACTTGGATATGATATGGTCAGCAAGATTGAATTAATCCAGTCAACTTGTAGATGCCAAATTCTGAAAACAAACTCTGATAATAAAAAGACTATTTTTATAAGCTACCACTGATACCAACAGCAATATTACTTCCTTACAGCCAGTTATAATTACCCAAAACTGAACTATTTGAAATCCTTACTGAATATGTATTTGAATGTAAAGAATAATAAACGGTAAATGAACTTGCAGCAATACCAACACTTCCTTGTAGGGATTCACCTTGAAACAGGGGTGACAGCATAAAAAATACAGCTCTTTAATATTCAAGGAATCTACCAGATATTTTTTAACAACACCAAGCTGATTTCATTGTCAGAGATTGTCCCCAAAGGCTGTGTTCTCCCTTTGATTAGAATAAGGGTGGTGGGACCCACATGTCAGGGCCGTTGCCTTAAGGCAGCCATTCAAAAGCTACGCTACTGGGTTTGGCATCCGGAGCCTGGATGCAGGTCCAGATTCGTGCTGGGTCTAGGTGTGGGTTTGTTGTGGCACTGGGTTCGCCGCGGCAACAAAGGACTGCACTTCTAATGAAATTGAACAGCATGAAATGAAATTCATTGTGCCTTGACTCCATTTGCTCGTGCCCTGTGATGAAAATTAAGTCCCTTCCTCTAAAAATACTAGAACTTAATTATTTATAAATTAACAAATTAAAATTAAATTTTTGATATATCTTTCTTATAATATTCTCAAATTTAACAACATTGTTTTACTTTTTATACATCTTAATTTAATAAGTTTAAAATATTTATATTAATTCTAAATTTAATATAAAATAATTTTATTTTAATAAATGATACATTTGGCTATTTTATTTTGTACTATAATTTAATTTCATATGTATACATGTATCATGTATGCATGTATGTATCATTTATGTATATATATACATACATACATATATGTATATATATATTTGTATATATATTAATGTATATATACATACATACATATGTGTATATATATTTGTATATATATGTATATATACACACATATGTATACATACATATATATCTATCTATCTATATATATATATATATATATTAACCAACCCTAAATCCATTTTCAGAAATTTTGCTGAAGTGGTCAACCAAGTCCTCAAACTCAAATTTGAACCCAAACTAGCAACTTTGTTCAAAAGGAAAAGGGTATCACAAATCTTAGTAGGAGGCTGTGGTTAGATTATAGTCTCGCCCAAAAATCATAGATTGTAGTCTCGCCCAAAAATCGCTAGAACCCGGCAAACTCAGAAGTCCTAGAGCTCGTAGAGTCCAGTGGCCTTGTACAAGCGAGTCATGGCTTGGTGAGTCTAGACATGGACTCACTGAGTCCTGGGGAGGGACTCGTGCGAGTTTTGGAGTCGTACTCGCAAGTCCCGACGCACGACTCTTGCATGCCATACATACTCAAAATACAATAAAATGATTTCTTTTTAACTTTTTGCTCATTTCTTTGCTCTTGGTTGCCAAAAACAGTTCTGCACATCTAGATAGGGTTGGAAGAAGAGAAGAGGAGCATACGTGATCGAAATAGAGCCAAGTAAGTGATTTTCTTCTCTTTTTTTTTCGTTTTTTGATTGAAAATTTGGATTTTTTTGAAAAATATGTGGAAATGTTGGCAAAATTTTTTCCTTTTTCCTTTTTCCTTTTTCCTTTTTTACCTATTTTTTAATATTTTTAGCTTGTTTTTGAAATCTATTTTTTTCAAATGATTGATTATCATTTTTTTTTTTAACAAAAACCTACTGATTTTTCTTATGTTTAGATGTTCAAGCAGCAATGTCAACATCAAGGCCATATAGAAAAGACGCTGCATGGAAGTATGGGATACCGGGAAATAAGAAGGGTGAGGTCACTTGCACTTAATGCAATAAATGGATGACAGGGGTAATCAATAGATTAATATACCACATTGCCACTATAACTGGACATAATGTGGACATATGCCCTGCATCGACTCTGGAGATGGTTAGAGAGATGAAGGCCCTTCTGGGTAATTATGAATTGAAAAAAAGAGAAAGACAAAAGACTAAGGAAGCACTAGCAGCAACAATGAATTAGAATGTATCCATTTCTATACCATCGGATTCCCTTGGTAGCCCAAGTTCAGGCATCCATCAACCACATTCTTCTTTTGGTGAGTCTTGGGTTCTTTTTCTACTTTTAGTGCTAGCCAGATTCCTCCATTAGGACTGGATTAATTATTTTTTATGCAATGTTCTAGGAGCACAACCTTCACTTGAAGGTATGAGATGGTTTAAAGAAAAACATCATGAAGCTAGGATGAGAGCAGCAAATTTTTGGTACTATAATGATTTACCTTTCAATGTGGTGAACAACCCCATATTGGGAAGGTTTGGTGAATGTGTTGACAGTTACAAGGTGTTTAAGACTCTAACAGCTAGAGATTTGAGTAGGTCATTGCTGGAGGAAGCCGTAAAAATTACATGGCTTGTGGTTGATGACCAAAAAAAATTGTGGTAGAGAAAAGGTTGCAGCATCTTATCAAATGGATGGAATAAGACTGTCCTAAATTTTTTAGTGGCTTTTAATGGTGCATTGTTATTCCTCAAGTCCATATGAAGTCAAAATTGCTGAGACTTTGTGCAACTTATTAGCTGGGATGATCCAGGAGGTTGGTGGTGAGAATGTTGTCCAAGTTATCATGAACAACGCAACTACCTATGTAGTTGTAGGTAGTCTCCTTATTTAGAGGCATCCTACAATTTCATGGATTCCTTGTGTTGCACATTTCTTGGACTTGTTAGAGAACATTGGCAAGATTGGATGGATGTAAAGTGTGGTTGAAGATGCTAAAAATGTTACCAAATTTATCTACAACCGTATTTGGGTGCTTTTTTTGATGAGGAAACACACAAATGACAAGTACCTTGTGGGACCAGGAGTGACAATTTGCTAGCCACTTCCTTACATTGCAAAGCATTCTTGGTGTCACTCTTCATCTCAAACAAATGTTTCTGTCTAATGCTTGGTTGCAGTCTCCATTTTCTAAGAAAGCTAAATGGGAGAAGTTTGGAAGTATAGTTTTTGATGACACATTCAACAAAAAATGGAGGGGAGTTAATCAAGGTAATTAACAAACACAAACATAAAATTTATATAAGATTATCTATTTGCTGTTTTTATTTTTTATTTTGAGAGGTGAATTTTCTAATAATTTAAAACTTGTTTTCATTTTTTTAGTTGATTGAACCTTTGGTTAGGGTTCTTTGTAAGGTGGATGGAGAGGGTATGCCAATGGGTTTAATTTATTTAGGCCATAGATAGGGCCAAAGAGGCAATTTCACATTACTATGGTGGAAACAAAAAAACGAAATCATTTGGTGCATCATTGATTGTAGATGGACAAACCAACTCCACTAGCTAATTCATGCCTTGGCCTACTTCTTGAACCCAATATTTGACTTCTTTGATACATTTAAGGTTGATGAGGAGGTCATGGTAGGTGTTATTGCATGCATTGATAAAATGGCGCCTGATTGTGAGTTGAAAAACAAGGTTTTTGATGAGTTGGAGGTGAGATTTGATGTATCTTATTTATGAATTTGGCTATGTTGACTATTTAGAAACATCCATTTTACATACATAGTAATTAATTTTCTTTATTTGATCTAATTTTAATTTTCATCTATTCAAGGTCCACAAGGGTGGAAAGGAGAGACTCTTTTCTTTAACTCAAGCAATTGATAGGAGAGATAGACAACCAGGTAAAAAATTTAGTTCAATACTACAAGAAAAAATTAGAAATTTGATTCTTATATTTTTTACTTAATTCTTATATTTCTAAATGATTTTTTGTAGATTTATGGTGGGAGAATTATGGTGCTGGCATGCCTAATCTTAAAAAGATAGCCATTTGTATTTTGTCCTAGCCATGTAGTGCATCTGGGTGTGAACGCACTTGGAGTTTTTTTGAGAATATTCACACAAAGAAGAGAAATAGGTTGACCCAACAACACCTCAATGATCTTGTCTTCGTCTTGTACAATCTTCGCCTTCAAACTAGAAAGGTGGAGGGAGTTTCACATGAGTCCATAGACTTGGTTGATATTGATCCATATCGTGAATGGATTGTCAGTGAACAAAATGATGACGATGTCCCCCTTATTGAAGATCTTGTAGAATTGGAGAAAAGAGCAGCAAAAGAAGCAAACACAGTAGAATTGGATGCAATGGAGGAGGACGAAGACAATTTTGATTTTGAAGAACATCAAACACCTCTCGTAGCACCTTCTACTTTGAGGCCTCAAGAATTGGGTTACATTGGGGGAGGAAAGAGGAAGATGTAGATTTTATTTGGTTGTTTCTCTTATTTTGACATATCATTATATCTAAACATTTATAAACTTATGAATCTGTTATAAATTTGAAAGTTTGAAACTATGGGTATGATTATGAATTTATGATTCATGAATGATGAAATTTCAAATATTGAGTATTTGAAGATCATATGACACGTGTAATGTTTGAATTATGGCTCTGATGTTCTCTAAATGCATTAATTTGTTTTTGTTTTTTTGTAAAACTACGATTTTTTCTTTGTCGAGTCCTAGCCAAGTCCTAACCGATGTTTTTGCCAAGTCTCAAGTTTGAGTCCTATTTTGGGTTGCCGAGTTTGCATTGAAACCGAGTTCTAAAACTATGGTTTAAATTATCATTTCTCCTTCAAAATTGACCCCTCCCAACAAAACGAACATAAATTATTTCTTTCTTAGAGCTTGCCATTTTAAGCACCACCAAAAAGGTGTGATGGTAGATATTCCCTTTACACAACAATTAAAAAATGACATATCAACCCAATAAAAATTTTGATTACAATCTTTAGATGATTAGCATGGGTATAAGAAACTAATACAACAACCTTTTCCATTTCTAAAACATGAATTAATAATATAGACTTCTAAAGTGAATTGGCCTAGCAAGGTATGACCGTGAAGATTTTAGACCAGCAATTTAAAAGGGGAAAACCAATATTTTCGAAGTATTGGGCATGACTTAAAAAGATACAACTAGTACTTATAAATTTGCTATAAGAAAATATTACAGAACCTCACCAAAAGTCTCAAAGATCTGTAAATATTCAGGAATCACCAAAGCTAGAGAAATAACAATAATTGGAAAAAAACCACAAACCCATAACTGAAACAATAAACATGAAGCCAACAAAAGAAATAAGAAAAATTTCACAAAACAAAAAATCCTTAACACTAAACTGAAAACATAAAATCTGGAAATATTTATCTATTGGAGCACATTGACAATCCTTGAGTGGATCTACATTGAAAGCTTGAGGTTTATCATCCTTAGAGCTTCACAAATCTATAGGGCTTTTCATACTCGGGAAGATAATAATGCAAGCTTATTCTTGGGAAAATAAAATTGTTTCCAAAAGCATGAAGACCCTCTTTGAAGACATTCCTGCCTTTCATAACTTTTTGAGGAAATAGAATAATAATATCATTATTTTGATAATTATCTTTCCAAAGTTACAAAAAAACAATAAAGTTTTTTTTATATCACCTTTTTGCACCATGGGTCTAGTGACTGCCGACACTATTAAATCACCTAAAAACACCTTTATAAATAATTAATGCAAGTTATCTTTTAATATAAAGTTACATTTTTTGACAAAATATTAGATTATAATTAATCTCATAATTTCAAAAAAGGGACATAATTATGCAATTGATTCCCAACTAGGAGCATCTCTCATTTGAATAATGGAGCTATGCTTATCCAGCAAAATCGAGTGGAGTCTTTAATTCTGACTAGAATCTTGTTGTTTTACATCCTTGTGCGTAATGATGTTTGTATTCCTTATTGGAGTGGTCAATTTTGTGGCATAACAGTTTGTGTTATAAGTACATGTGATGATATCAAAATCAGATTATCAGTGTAATAATGATTATTTGAATGTTTTCTGTAATGCAGCTTACATGCCTGAAGAAGAATCCGAACAATTACCTTCAAGCCATTTGTAGTATTCCAAGAACACTGAGAATGATGTAAGTTATGTCCAATAGCATATGAATTCAATCCATTGCATGTTGCAATTTGTTAAATTACGTTTTCTCTCAAATACTATAATGAGTGTAATCTTTCTGTTTTATATTTCATGCTTAAATGTTAACGCCGATGGATCATTATATTTGGCTATGGTGTAAAAGTGGATATTCTTCAGCCCAATTCTGTATAATTCTTGTTGTGTGTTTGGTAGAAATTTGGCTTGGATGCAAAATATCATTCCCTTAAAAGTTTTGGTTAAAGGGCATTTTGTTAGAAATTACAAATTACGGTGTAATACTGTGTCTAACTTTCTATATTAGACTATTGTGTTAGAAATTTTGCCAACTCTGTCAGAAACCTCGTAAGACCCAAAAACCTCTTAGAAGCTAGTTCCTTTTCTATTGCACTTGCAATGTAATTTCCCCATTTTACGCAACATCGTTTTGTGAGCTATGGGCCAGTTTGTGAGTTTTCCCTTAAGCCTCTAGGTGAATTTGGGAGAATTAACAAACTTCTTGGAGGATATAGGTTCAATATTTTTTCGTTTTTGTGTGTGGCGTTGAGCTCAGTTGGTGTTATGGATCCTTATGACACTTAGACGATTGTTTTCGGACTCTTGGGGTGTTCTCCAAAGTTCTTGGAGAGTACATGTATTTAGTAATTCACTTGGTTGGCTCCGATCATCATACTTCATCTTTAATATCATCCCAATGTGATCAGAGTTTGAATCCGGTTCAGTTTCAATGCTTTTGCAACTTGGGGGAGTCATTGAATAATTGATTTATATTTCACTAATGTTGTCTAATGTTGAGAATAATAAAAAGACAACTTAGTCTAATAGCTCATTGGAAAGGTAATAAAGTGTTAATGTTGAACCCTTAGTGAAGGGGGCCTTTGTAATGCCCCCTCCTTAGCCAGTTTTGCTTACAAGGTTAGTCTATTAATGGTCCTTGTAGACTAACAGGCTGGATAGAGGACCCAGGCTGGTTGCTCTCCATTAAAAATATGTCAGGAGGTTTCTTTCTTGATTGGCTAGAGCATTTAAGCTAATCACTCTAGTTAAGCCTCATTGAATTTCATAATCTCTCCTTGGGTCACTAAAAAACACATTAATAATAGTAAGTTTTCATCTATCCTAAGTGTCTTATTCCTAGAGAGAGAGTGAAAGGGGAAGTGAGATATGAAAGAGTGACTTAAGTGGAAAAGGCATATAACATAAGGTGAGCGCTCGTAAAGGGAAGAATTGAAAAACTGATCATTAGTCTATTCATAAAATCTGATTTGGGGTGATAAGGTTTTAACCCTAACTAGGGTGTAACTCTGGAGAAGTATTAAAAAGGCAAACTTAGGGGCAAAGTTATTATGTTGGATAAAATTTTTTCTTTCTTGCCTCCCTTGAGGAGCTTGTGGTTTTGAGGACTTTGGAGATGGAAACCTCCATTGTTGTTGCACATCTACAGCTGCGAGAGATCAGCCAAGGGTGTGAGGAGGAACTCCAGCCATCAGCCAAGGGTTTGAAGAGGAACTCTAGCCATCAGGGGTTTCCATGGAGCTCAAAGTGAATTAGTTTGGTATACAAATCTGAGCCACCTACTTGCTTATGTGTGTGGCCGAATTGCCTTGATTGTGAAGGCTTTGGATACATTTTGAAGGATCTTTGCACAAGTGATAATTGGCACATAAGGATGATTTGTGTGAAGACTAGACAGCAATTTTGAAGAGTGTTTGGGACTGGTTATAGAGTTTTTGTCTACAGCTGTAGGGAGGTGGCTGCTTGCCAAGCCGACCCTCTTATCCAGCTCTTTGAATATCATTTCGGTGCAGGAGCACCTAGGCCAATTGACAGGAGCACCATGGCAATTGTGTAAATGTGGTTTTTTGTTTTTGTGTTTTGAGTCTTTTGCAATGTAATAAGGTCTTGTATGACAATTTCAAGTGTGTTTGAGTCATTTTATGGTCATATGTCAAATGTGGAAAAATTGTCAAAGGTTGACAAAAAGTTATCATTGCAACTTTCTTATAAAACTGCCATATTGAGCAAAATTGATTAGTTTGGGGTTAGTTAATGTTCAAAAGTCAGTTATGGATGTTTGAGGGTTGATCAAACCTATAAATTTCTTTGTTTCATCGACCATTGGGTTGGTGGTTGGGTGTATTGAAGAAAAATCAATAAAATTTTGAATTTCCCTGCATTTTTACTGTTTTTTCTGACGTTGCAGTCTGATTCCTTTCATTTTTCAGTATGAAATTCATCATGTTTTGATTGGAAACCAATTGGATGTGTTAGATTAGTGAACTACCTTCAATTTGGCTTTTGTGGCATTAAATTTCATTCAGATTTGAAGTAGTTACGATCATTTTATTAACTATAATTTCCAGATTTTTACAATAACAGTCCTGTTGCAGCATTTATTCTGAATTGGTAGGAAAGAATTAAGGCTCAAGACCAGACTCATTTGAAAGAGGGGTGAATTAACTTTCATTTGGCACTGGTTTCATGAATTTTGGTTAAGTTTAGTGCAAGTTATAGCAATTTTTTTGAAAACTGCCCGTGCAAAGCCATTAAAGGAGGGTTTGAAAGTCTAAAATGTAGTTTTTGACCATTTCACCCATTGTATGCCACTGTAACTCGGTGGAATGGTCTGAATGATGTTAATCAGATGTGTGTGAGTTTGGGAAGCAGAGGTGGTCATTTGGGATTCTTTTAATGTGATGCCCTAGTTGAATTTTTGTGCATTTTCAATGCAAATGAAGGTGTAGAAGTTGAGTTTCAGTCAATTGATGTTATGGATGGTCATGTGAAGGTTTTGTGAGCATGTGCAGGTCTAATGGAAAGTGTTCCAAGTGGTTTCAAGGGTGTGTGAGGTGTGGAGATGTCATTTTCATCAAATCCTCCTAATTGCAAGCAAAATGAGGGTTTCTTGTTTTGGGGTCTTAAATTGCATGACTAACCCAAGAGGCTGTTGATTTAGATGTTTTATGACATATTGATCTGCTGTTTTGAGGTTTTGAGTGAAGCTTACATGGTTGAAGGGTAGTTGCTTTGTAAATTCGATCAATTTAGGCCTAGTTCAAGAGGGGCCAGTCATAGAACAGCTATACTTTCTGAAATAGAACAGCTATACTTTTGGAAACAAGTGCTTAAGATCTTCTGATATGTTTGAATGGGTCTTAATGGGTATCCAAAAAGCATTTGGGATCATGGGTATGAGGTGTCTTTGAAAAGTTATGTCTATTTTTCAAGTTTAGAAGGTTGCTTGGCAATGAGGGTGAGTTGATGCTGGATAGGTTGAATAGGGTTTCATGGTCTGATCCATTGTTGATATTTGATCAATTTGAGTTGGTCTAGAGGTGTCACCCTGCTCTGCATCACATTTTTACCCCAAACTACTTTCTAATCAGCTACATGTTATAGTACTATCTTTTCCTACACAGCAAACAAGTTTGGAGAAGATTGCAGCAGTTAAAAGGGTATGAAAATCCATAAAACCAGACTACATCAGGCCGTATTGGTTGAAGATTTTGGAGTCCACAAACAATCCCAACTCAAGGGCGTCTATGCACTACAACACCATCACCTTCAGTAGATTACCTTGTGACAACAATTTGGAGAGGAAAGGATCAGATGTCTGATCTCTGTGAGTCTTTTTCTGAGTGAGCACCTTAGTTGTGTGCTACATCTAGAGTTCAACTTTTCCTCAAACTACTGGGTATGTTAGTAGTGGTTTTAAGGATTCCACTTGTTTGTAATAGAACTGTTATCAGAAGATTGATGTATTCATTTTCAGTAGAATACTGATATAAGTATTGAGCTTAATTGTGATTTCAAATCAGTTTTCAATCTACTTCTTGTTATTAAAAGAAGGCATTTATCTTCTTTCTTTCAAAACTTCAAACAAAATAAGAATTACATCTTCTGCAACTTTTATCTAGCTTTGAAAGATCGCATTCATAGAAAAGACATATAGTATTACTAGCACTTGCACCCTAAGGAGGTGCAAGGGTTACGCTGATAGGAAACAATAACTTATAATCATAGATGCTTATTTTGATATGTGATTTGTGCACAAAATAGTTTATTTTGAAAGATAAATAATCAAAGTATTTATATACAATCTTGTTCCAGACATAAAAAAACTATCTGACTTATATATTTGGATCTTGAAGATGACTTTTTGCCGTGGTTGGTATGAATGAGTTTGAGGTTAGCTTTGTTGTTTTTTCTTTGATTTTGTTTTGCACAGTGAAACAAGTAGTTAGTGTTTTTTTAGGAGGAATGCATGGATGGTTTTATATTGACGGTTTAGAAATATATAAATGTGGAAGTTTGCGAAGCAAAGAAAGGAAGCATTAAGCATTTGATGTAGCAATTTTGGAATAGCAACTAATAGTAAGTTTTTTTTTGCATAGAATATAAAATTGAAATTGCATACCTTTTACTCACTACAATGAGAGTTGTTGTAGTCGAGATTCCTCCTTATTCTTGATAATTGTGTATGGATTATTCTTCATTCTCGAATATCGATCCAAAGAGAGTGGTGGTTCTATACGGAGGTCCTTTATTGATTTAACCCTTGATATAGCTGTAAACGTTAACCCTTGTCTTTCTGTTTTACCTATATCAATTGTAGCTTTTGGTAATGTTAATCCTTGGGATTTATGTATGGTAATCGCCCAGGCCATGGATAGTGGAATTTGTCTATGATTACCTAGGGATATTGGTGTTATAGGTATACTTTTCGGGTCATCTTGATTCCAAGGTGGGCCATTGTAATTATCAAATCAGACAACTACATACAAAGGTAAATCTGGGGGCTTAGAACTAGTTGTGTATACAATATCTAGCACTTCTCCAAGTGATCCATTGACAAGGCCTGCTTGTATCCATAGGTTTGTTGTTAACATTGTTCGTTGGCCTCTACATAGCAGAAGTTTGTGGGGAAGTTGGTTAGCATCATTTTCGACATTTGGTTCTTTGTGCGTTTTGATTGCAACACTAAGTGCAACAGGAAGATTTAGTAGTTTAACCATTTTTTTGTTGTCCATTGTAACTAAATCATTAGTGGAGTATAGGTGCATTTCTTTGTCAATTTTTTTTTGTTCAGCAGTACATAGTAGTTTGTTTGTGTGGTCATTAGTAACTCCCAATCTTGTTCAGTTGGTTGTGCATCATGCATGTGTTGTAATATTCGACAGAAGTCAATTTGATCTTGAGAATCACCTTGTTGATGAAATATTGTTTGAAGTGTCATAATTGTAGTGAATTGGTCCCATAAAAACTTGGCAGTTGAGTGTGATGCATAGATAGGCTTGTCCATAACAGGTGGTAGTTGTGCTAGGTCACCAACAAGAATGATTGATGTCCCACCAAAGCACAAGTTTTGTTGGCGGGGGAAAGCTTCATGCAATCTGTTATCTATTTTCAATAGTAGCTTTGGTCCTATGAAGCTCATCTCATCAATAAGGAGGTATTTTATGTGTCTCATCTCTTCTTGAAATATTAATAGCGATTGGACCCTTAGTGGTTGCATTTCTTTTATTGGAATCTTAAGTGTAGAATGTATAGTTGAGGCATGTATTTTGAATGCGGCAATTCTTGTAGGAGCAACAACAAGGAGCGGGTTATAATGTTTTGATGCTAAACTCGAAAGTGCATGTCTAATGCAATGTATTAGGTAGGATTTGCTTGTCCTTGCTGTTCCTTGTATGATCATGTGCAAGGTTGGTTGAAGGAATTTTCATTATAATGTTCTTTAATAAAGCCAAGTGCAAGTTCTTGTTTGGATGATAGTAGATATGGTGGATCATTTAATTGTAACGTCGTTTCTTCATCTTGTTCGTACATCTTGTGTATGCTTATGAAATGTTCAGCAGTGTCATGTAAATGTGGCAAAATAGAACATTCACTCCATTTGTTCATATTGTCAAAGTCACGTCTACCAAGCATTTCAAGGACATTTTGATTTCCAGCACTACCAAGCCCCATTTGTGATAGCAACTCCCATTCATGTAGATTTATCTCATTGTCTGTGTCCTCATCCTGTTCATGGTTTTCCTCTATATCAACTACGCGATTGACATGCCACACATAATATTTATTTACATTCATTTGCTTCCAATTTGCAACAATGTCATCTTTGGTGAGATCTATTTCCACTGAAATGTTACGAAAATGCTTGTGTAGAAGTAGGTCACTCCAACAAAATGTTTCAAACTATTCAGAATGCTCATTTGTAATGGCATAGAATCAAGGAAAGACATTTGTTGTTGGGTAATTATGTCATATTGTAATTAGAAAGTTACGGGTGTTAAGGGTCGGTGGTTACGTGACGGTTGTCGGCAGTTGGCACCGGACAACCTACACCGACACCTATATATATGTACTTGGTTTCCTATTCCAGAGTGTAGATATTGTCGAAGAAAGTTATGTTCTGAATGTACTGGCATTTGACATTAATGAATACATACATCTGAGTTCTTCTGTTTACTTGCATTGCTGTATACTGTCATATTTCCTACATTCCTGTATTGTTATGCACTGTTGAACACACACACCCCTCGGGGGAAAACATCTGGCGCCATTGCCAAATTGAACTTGGAATGACGGGAACATACTACATGGCACGATGATAATGGGGCAACCAGTGAGCGAGGGGACCAACAACAATCCCGAGGAAGAACCGACGGAGTTGTTTGAAGGAGAGGGAGCACTAACAAGGGATTTCACCTGCATTCTCCAGGCATCCTTTGAAACTTACGTACAGAGGGAGGCCACGACCGAGGACGTCCCTGAGAGCGCAGTGTGGAGTGCCCTTGACGTAAGTCCGACTGTAAATCAGTTGATGAACAACTTGCCAAGCTTGTTGGCACAAGCGTTCCTTGCTCTCCAAACTCGTTGGGAAGAAACCTACCACGAGACTCGTTGACAACAAATTTTGCAGCAATTTGAAGAAAGGAGTCGACGAGAGGAGGAACGTGACGAAAGCCGTCGACGAACCTTCAACCCCACGGAAAGAAGGAATTGATGCCCGTGACGCTAAATAAGGATAGAAACCGTGTGCCGAGGGAGGAAGAAGATGCACACGAGGCAGCAGTGAGGACACTGAGGTTAGAACAACAAGCAGAACGTCGACGATGACTGAAGAAAGTTGCGGAGGAAAGCACAACTGGCAATGATGGCTCGAGTGCTGAGGGCCAAGTTTTTGTACTAATAGAAACCACCAGGAAGCGGTTGAGGGATCTTTCCCTGACATTGGAAGAGATTGGTGACGGGAGTACGGTAGAGCCATACATGCCACACAGAGGTGCCGAGACTAGGAGGGAGGAGACAGAGACGGAGAACAGAGAGGCAGAGGATACCAGAGCGATCGAAGGTGTCGGGAGGACACAAGGTCACGATAGTAGAAGCAATCTGTTCGGTGCAGGCTCATCACACCCTGGTAGTCAGAGCAACTTGGTGGGACCCAACTGACCAAATCTCGACGGAGTACCTTCGGGAGGACTAGTGTCTGGAGGAGGAGTTCCTGGAGGGTCAAGTTCGAGTTCCAGAGGGTAGATTGGGCCGCCACCAAGGAACGTGATGGCGAATCAGCAAAAATTGCCCAAGTTCAACAGAGATGGGAAAGAAGACCCGATACGACATTACTGTACATGTGAAACAGTCTGGTCGACCTATGGCGTGGCCGACAGGGCGAAATGGGTGGTGCAATTCCCCGCCACCCTACGAGGAGTAGCCATCGATTGGTACTCGGATGCTGATAAAACTAAGCTAACAACTTGGGATGAATTGCACAAAGCCATCGAAACAGACTTTTGACTCCTCAGAGATGATAATGAAATTGTGGCAGAAATCTTGAGCATCAAGCAAGGGAAAAGTGAGACCATCTGAGCATATAGCCGACGCTTGAAGGAATTACTGGGAAAAATGGACAACTTGCCCGACGATGGATTGAAGAAAAGGTGGTTTGTGGAGGGTTTAAAGTCGTCACTCAGAAGGAAAATGAAAATTGTACCCCCCACATCCTACGAAGATGCCTATAACCGGGCAATGGACTTGGAAAATGAAGGGAAGACATCCAGGAAGAAGAAAGACAGGTCTTCTGGAGAGGACTCCTCCGACGGAAGTAACAACGACGAAGGGTCGAGTAAAAGGGTGCAAGCCCTTCTGAAGGATATGCATCGCATGATGAAGGAATTCAAAAGCATGAAGGGAAGCACAAGCAAAAATGAGGAAGTGTGGTGCGCAGAATGTAAGGAGGAAGGTCACACAAAAGGCTCTCGTCCTAAAAAGGCCTTTTGCGACATTTGCCAAGTGTTGGGACACTCCACCAAAGAATGTCCCTACAACATGAAGACACGGGGAAATTAGGTGCTCTTCACCTAGGAGCAGTCGTCACCCTTCTCGACAGCAGGCACATCGCAGCCTCAAGCCAACACTACGACATCATCTGGCGGTTACAGAGGTAACCAAAGGGGAGGAAGAGGCGACAATAATAATAGCAATAACCGGAGTCGAATGCAGTATGATGCCAAAGGACGACCGATGATTTAGTGTCGGGCATTCAACCAGTGGGGACACTTTGCATGGGATCGCTAGAAAGAGGAGACACCGCATAACTTGTGCAGATGGTGTGGTCCTGGAGACCACGATGAGACAAATTGCCGCAAGCCAGGGGTTAATCTTCTCAATATCGAGAAGACTGGTGATAAAGAAGTACTGGCAATCACCCGTGCTCAGACCAAAAAGGCCACTTATCCCGACCCTCGTAAGGAGGAGAGATTACGGGAGGCAAAGGCCAACATTGAGCGC
The DNA here is from genome assembly GCF_030272615.1 of Cryptomeria japonica. Taxonomy (NCBI): domain Eukaryota; kingdom Viridiplantae; phylum Streptophyta; class Pinopsida; order Cupressales; family Cupressaceae; genus Cryptomeria; species Cryptomeria japonica. The sequence continues at coordinate 159,852,671 of NC_081411.1, forward strand.
GAGATGACGACAGAATGACAGAACAATGCAGAGGTGGTGAGTACATCTCGTACTGAAGCCGAAAAGAACATAATTGGGCAAGTCTTGCAGATGGAGGTGCCGACAAGGGTGAAGGACCTTCTAGACACAATGCCACAACTGAGGACCGCCATTTCCGGTTCCGTACAAAGCACTGCACACACACCCTCAGGTGTGGCCCTGATGGAAGTGCCGGTTAGCCCCTCGGCTGATCCAATGTTGTTGGCCTTAAATAGTGGTCAACATCCTGCGGTAGTGGAAATGGGAATCCTACGGGCTATCCTCAAGGACACCATCGTGGATGGAGGTTCTGGGGTGAATGTGCTGCCAAAGGATACATGGAAGAAGCTCGGGAAGCCAACACTATGGCCACCCACATTCACTTTCGTGGGAGCAGACCAACACGACATCAAGCCACTCGACACCCTGATGGCCCAACCCATGACCATTGGCACACAACCCTTCCTACTGGATTTTGTGGTAATCCCACTTAAGAAGAAGTGGTATGACGCCATCTTAGGGAGAGGGTGGCCGGTTACAGCAAAGGTAAACCACAATTGGAAGAACATCCTTTCCTTGGTGAAAGGGGGGCGGAAGTACATCATTGACCCGAGGACCCAGGTTGTCGGCGAGGAGCTTGCATCATCCGACTCTGATTCAGAGGACTCAAATAGATGGGAGTGGGGTTCCTATGAAGGCAAAGACGAGATGGAACCAAACAATGAAGGAGTGCTTGAACTCGATGGCTGCTCAAAAGATGACATCTGCTCATTGAATGGACTCTTCCAATGGCAAATGGAAGATTATGAAGTGTTTCACCCTGCTTGTCACATGCTGCAAATTGAAGAAGAGCCAGGCGAGAAGGATAAGCCCCACCAGAATACAGGGAATATAAGGAGGGAGATGCCAAAGTTAATGATGTTCCGGCGTACGAATTTTCAAAGGATAGACCAATGAGGTACAAAGATCCCACTGTGAAGGAGACGAACTTAGGAGACACTACCATCCCTTGAAATATCCGGGTAGGAGACAATTGGAGCCCGGTGCTGAAGGCCGCATCATTCAAAATCTTCATGGAATACAAGGACGTGTTCACTTGGTCCTACAAGGATCTGAAGGGGGTCCCGCCAGAATTGTGCGTCCATCGGATCCCATTGGTCCTATGAGCCCAGTGGGTATGGAAGAGGCCTTACTGAATGAATAAGAACTATGCGGCCAAGGTGAACGAAGAGATTGAATGGATGCTCGAGGCCGACATCATATTTCGGGTGGAGACAAGTGAGTGGGTCTCACCGATTGTGATCTCATTGAAGGAGGCCAACCAGATCCGCATCTGCGTGGATTTTTGGTGCCTCAACATAGTCACCATCAAGGATCCGTTCCCTATACCTCTCACAGACAACATCTTGGAGGAGGTGGTTGGCCATGAAATGTACTCATTTTTGGATGGCTTTTCCAGATACAAAAAAATTTCGATAGCTGAGGAGGACAAGTTGAAGACTACCTTTGTGGTGGAGGACAAAGTCTATGCGTACAACCAGATGTCATTCGGGTTGTGCAGTGCTCCGGCAACCTTCCAAAGGATAGTCCTTCACATCTTCGGTAAGATGTCTGTGGGAAATTTAAAAGCCTTTTTGGACGACTGGTCGATTTTCAGTAGCGAAGACACTCACTTGCTGGCGCTGAGAGAGTACATGGAGAGATGTCGAAAGGCCAGGTTGGCCTTGAATCCGCGGAAATGCAGATTTATGGTACCACAAGGAAAGTTGCTGGGCCATATCGTTTGTAAAGTTGGACTGAAAACTGACCCGAATAAGGTACGGGTAATTGTAGAGGTGGAGTCGCCCATTGATGTGACGAGAGTCAAGTTGTTCTTGGGACATATAGGATACTACCTGAAGTTCATCAAGAACTTTGCCCAACTTTCATTCCCACTAGACAAACTGACAAGAAAGGGCGAACCGTACATATGGGGACCAGCACAAGGGGAAGCATTCGAGGAACTCAAGAGGAGACTAGTGGCAGCACCCATTCTGGCCTATCCAAATTGGGACCGAGAATTCCACATACATGTGGATGCCTCAAACTATGCCATTGGGGTACTCTAGCACAAGAAGGGGGACATGGGTTGGATCATCCCATCTATTTTGCTAGTCGGTTGATGTTGAAAGCCGAGAAGAACTACAGTACCACCAAGAGGGAAGCCCTCAGAATGGTCTATGTCGTACAAAAATTTCAGCACTACTTGCTGGCGACACCCTTCACCTTCTATGTGGATCACTAGGCGTTGATGTACCTGGTAAATAAATCCATTATCCAAGGCAGGATAAGTAGGTGGCTATTGCTCCTTCAGGAGTTCACTTTCACAATAATCGTACGGCCAAGCAAGAGCCATGTGATCGCCGATCAGTTGTATCGGATTAGGTCGGGGCGGGGGAGCCGTCGGACGAAGTCAATGACGATTTTCCTGACGCACATCTGTTCCAAATTGTGGTACTACTGCGTGGTATGTGAACATTGGGGAATATTTGTTTACCTCTCGGTTCCCAGGCGAAATGTTTTACCGAGCGAGAGAAGGAAGCTGGTCTTGAGAAGTAGGATATTTCAACTAATTAATGGGCTGCTGTATAAAATGGGCCCTGACCAAGTCCTCAGAAGGTGTGATGGAAGAAGGGATTCTGAGAGTGCTCCGGGACGCACACGAAGGGTCCGCAGGAGGTCACATGGGTCCAGACACCACCGTGCGCAAGGTATTGCTGGTAGGACTATGGTAGCCCACCCTGTATAATGATGCACGAGAATGGGTGGTGGGCTGTGATACGTTCCGGAGGGCAGGGAAACCATTAAAGCGGGAGTTTATGCCCTCAATCCATCCCATGCCTAAGAGTTGTTTGAATGCTGGGGTTTGGATTTCATTGGACCTCTGAAGGTCAGCCAAACGCGGAGATGTCATTACATTGTGGTGGCGACAAAATACCTTACGAAGAGGGTTGAGGCGCGAGCGCTGCAGGACAACTCAACTTTGAGTACAGGCAAGTTCATTTATGAACAGATTATTACAAGGTACAACATACCAATCCAACTAACAAGTGATTGCGGTGGGCACTTTGTGAATCATGTCGTCAAGCTGCTCATGACGAAATTCAAGATTTTTCATTCCTTTTCAAGCCCGTACTACCCGAGGGCCAACGGGCAGGCGGAGGCGACTAACAAAATACTGGTGTCGGTGATCTATAAGTCCTGCGGAGTTGAACAGGAAGACTGGGAGGAGAAGTTGTCGTAGGTACTATGGGCATACAAGACCACCTACAAAGTCACCACATGCCAGACACCCTTTCAACTAATGTACACGCAAGAGGCTATTGTGCCAACAAAATTCATGGTTTCGAGTTTAAAGACCGCGATCGAGAATCGCCTAGGAGATATGGAAAGCCTTCGGGAACGACTGTACGTGTTAGGCAAGTTGGATGAACGCATAATGATGGCTCAATGGGCCACTGAAGTAGCCCAACAAAGACGAAAATTTTGGCATGACAAGCACATCCGACGCATGGAATTTCGGCCAAGACAGTGGGTGTCGAAGTATAATGGGCGGAATGAGATTAAGCCTGGGAAATTTAAAGTCCGATGGCTGGGGCCATTTAAAATCTGCGAAGGAGCTGCAAATGGAGCAATTAAGTTGTCAACATTGGTTGACCAGCCGATAAAGGAGACAGTAAACGGGTCGAAGTTGAAGATTTACCACCACAGGCAATAGCGGAATGATCCAGTTTGTCTGGAGGCGGGGCCTAGCCGGACAAATTGAAGAGGTAATTATTTAATCTTCTGTTTTTTTTTAAATAAAAATGTATGATCGTACGACTGTACAGAAAAAAGAGCATCAATTTGTACAAGAGAGATAATCTGTACATCCACCAGACAATCATTAAAGAATTGGTACGGTTCAAGAAAAGAATAAAAAATCCGCACACCAGTGAGGTTGGAAATTCCGTACAACACGAGGAACAGAAGAATTTTGCACAAGTCACGCAAAATAACGGAATTCAAAAAGGTTTCTTTTAAGTGTTGGCACTGGCAATTAAAACAAATTGATGGAGTTGGGAAAATCAAGACTGGGAAAACTGGACAGGAGAAAATGGTTGCAACAGTTAAACCAATCGTCGAAGTCAAGGAAAATGGCATAAGGAAGCATGGTAGCCAAGGACAAGGGGAAGTGAGTGTTGTAGTCGAGAGTGAAAATTGCAGGGTCAGTGGATACAGGAAAAGCCAAGAAGAAGGCAATGTTGGAGAAAATCACACCTGACACTATTACATTTGAAGGATTGAGCGGAAATGTGTGCAGGCCCTGGTGGCTGGAAACCCCAGATAATTATGCAATTAAAGAATCTTTGAGGAAGGCATGGGTACATTGGGTAATTCAAATGCCCATCTTCACCATTAGAGATTTCGAATCATGTCTGCGGATGATGGTGGCTACAAATGACAGTGCGACCAGGGCATCTACTTTCTCGTACCAGCAGAGCATTGTGACTGTCTCCTTTGCACTCGACGGTTTTGTTTGGGTATTTGGCATCCCAGACGAGGGCAAGAAAATAGACAAGAATGCCACGAAGATGTCGCTAGAAAGGAAAGAACAACTGCTGCGGTTAATTTGCCGAAGTAATCTCTCAGACGGGGAATGGGGTGCGATCAAGGCACCCAAGGGCAGAGGGTTGAAGAAGTCCTAAATTGTTCCAGGAGATTGGCAGTGTCTGCTGGATGTTATGAAAAGCAGACTTACAGGAGCCAACAGGGCATCTGACACGGTGGTACCCATGATTGCACTGAACGGTCTGAGGAACGGGACGGTGTATAACTGGGCAACAGTTTTGTTTGATAGAATCCACGAATTCTTGATGCTGCGACACAAGGATTTCTAGATTCTGTTTCATGCCATAGGGTTGTTCCTCGACGCAGTACGCACACAGGTGTTGCCGAAGAAGCATGTTTGGAAACCTCGAGAGACGAGGGACCCTTCACAGCTATTCATTTTTTATTGGACCCACCTGGATACCATGGCAGGTAGCGGGGAGCCCCTTCTAGCAAGAAGCGACGGAGACCACTGCAGGTAAACACAAAACAGGAGACGGAGACAGTTGACGAGGATGTAGAAGAGGCTATCAGTAGTGCAGAGGAAGGGGACGATTCCGAGGACACTTCTTCTCGGAGCAGCCATAGTCATGACACATTCCGCCTTGCCAGTAGGAAAGAAGTAGAGAAAGCCCCGGGTACGGAGGAGAGTAGTGGCTATGGAGTGTCTTTTGGGCAATTGACGCGAGGAATTCGTGGATTACCGGTGGGTGGAGTGCGACCTGTGGGAGTAGGCCAACTAGTGTATGCACTAGTAGTATTGACTCAGGACGAAGGATTGACACCTCTCTAGACTTTGGGGGTGACTGTAGGAGCGATACCGACCGTACCCATCCCAGGATTTGGGCAGTTGAGACCTCGACCTTCAATGCCTACACCTTGTAGGGTCGCTACAACAGTTCCAGCGAAGGACGTTCCAACACTGTCATTGGTTTCTAGCGGACCTCCTTGCATTGGATCTACCGTACGGAAGGAACCCGTACGTACGGAGGTTTCGATAGTAGAGGGTACGGTGATTGAAGATGATGATGTCACCATGGATGCGTGGTTGGGTCGCTATGAGATGCCTCCCATGACACCACTGGGACCCCCGCCTACCTCACCTCAACCACGTCCTTTTTCGGAGATTGTGGACCTTGATTAGGGTAGTTCTCATCAAGAGGTCGGACAACAAGAGTTGGCGATGGATTTCCTGCAGGACACTGTTGGGTTTGAGGAAGAGATGGCAGAGATGCAACAGCAACAGGCCAGGATGGTAGCAGAGGTTGAGGCCAGCGCACGAAGATTGGCAGTCTCTATTCGGGAGCGGACCGTCGGGCAATCTGCCGTTGAGGGACTCCTCGCCTTTGCCACCGACGGGTGTGCTGAGGAGTTTGGGCGATGTTTTGAGGCCAGGGGCTGTGGAAACTTCTAAGATGTTGGCAGCTTGGAGGCGTGAGGAGACGATTGAGGTTGGTGGAGTACACTTGCTGCTACAACGGGTAGAGCAAGCTTCCAGGGATGGGTAGTACCAGCTCAGACGTACCCAGCATGGTGCCTCAACAAAAGAAACAGAGCGGGTGGCGGCCATCACAACTCGGGAGGAGCTAGCCTCTCACCTGCATACGGTGGAGATGGAGCTGGCACAACAGAGAGCCCGAGCGACCAGCCTAGAGGAGTTGGCTCATGCCAGGGCAGACTTGGCCTAGGAGACGGCGGGGCGTGCACATGAGGTAGCAGAATGGGCAGCCCTTGAGACCCGTCTCACATCTACTTTGGAGGCTTTGGATGGTAAACAGGAGCTGATGGAGGCAGTTTTTATGGTGAAACAATCCAGGGAAAGGCAGTTGGTAGCCGAGTGAGATCTCCAGCATAGGACACAATAGGTTCACTAGCTGAGGGAGCAGTTGGCAGCAACAACACCATCGGCCCCCTCTTCATCAGGGACGCCCTCTGTACCCCCTCAACTTTGATTTTCATGTTTGGTCTTCGTGTCATTTCCCATTTTGTTGTATATCGTCAGGAGACGACCTTCTTTTTTGGGGGGGATGATGTTGTCGAGTAATTATGTCATATTGTAATTAGAAAGTTACGGGTGTTAAGGGTCGGTGGTTACGTGACGGTTGTCGGCAGTTGGCACCAGACAACCTATACCGACACCTATATATATGTACTTGGTTTCCTATTTCAGAGTGTAGTTATTGTCGAAGAAAGTTATGTTCTGAATGTACTGGCATTTGACATTAATGAATACATACATCTGAGTTCTTTTGTTTACTTGCATTGCTGTATACTGTCATATTTCCTACATTCTTGTACTATTTTGCACTGTTGAACACACACACCCCTCGGGAGAAAACAACATTCACAATTGCGTTTTCTTTCCTTTCTTTCCATTTGCACCCTTTGCGAGTGGCATAAAATGAAAATGATCTAGCAGAATCAATCAATGTTGTTGTTTCCATCTCAAGAGGGCATTGCATGTAGGAGTGTAGATAGTTCAATTGTAATGTAATTTCATTTTTGTTTCTTTTGATTCAATGGAATAGTTTTCTTCCAACATTTAGTGTCATAAATGAGTGATTGCAAACAACAAGCGGTAGTTTTTGAAGCATATGGCATGTCTCTTGTGCACTTATATCACAACCTGCAATGATTTCAGCTATAAATTTGTGATATGCTACTATTGCTTGGTCCTCAATTGCTTGTTTTTTACAGATTCGAGTTAACATATCAATACAAGACTCTGATTTTCTTTCTGCATTGGATGCATATTTCCCAATATATTTAAGAACAAGTTATTTCGATGCAACTGGTTGGCAATCCATATTAGCTCTCCATATTGAATTCATTTCTGGGCAATGTATATTCAACCTATCATCATTTCGTGCAGGGGTATATGTTTTTTTTATTGATTCGTCGCATGACAGGGAAGAGCTATCGCATTCGGTCCAAGGAGCTTTGTAACGACACTCTGTAAGGTGACCGTGCTTGCGTAGGCATGTTGCCTCAGTACATTTTGTGTGCCTTTGAACATGGTTGATCAAGTCTTCATAGTCAACAAGTGTATTTCTAGAGAATATCTCACTTTTATTTAGCAAACAAGGATCTTCTTCTGAAGATTGGTGCCTTGTGTTGTTTCTATCTAATGATGCACGAGAATTGGATGCACTAACATATTTGTCAAAGAATGACTTAGCTATTTCTACAACAATAGGGTTGTCCCAGTCGAGTTTGTCCATGTTTGGTGCATTGTCAAGCCAAATGAGTCTATGTATATGTGCAGATCCTTGATGTTGCCATTCATATCTATACCAATAATTTGTTGCACATAGGAGTTTCTCTATTACTTCACGAAAGACTGTGAACCGTTGATTCAAATATAGGGATGTTGTATGAGGGTTATTGATAATGTTGTTTGTGCGATCTTTGTTAGTTTGCAGTTTGGTTGACATGCCATTCACAAATAGTCGTCGTAAATTTGGCCATTTTGTATCTGCAGAACTTAATGTGAAGAAGAGAGTAGGGGATCCTATTTAGCTGATCATATTTGACAGCTCACCATGACGCTTGTTCCAATATGAGCGGGTCCCTCTTAAGGAAGAACCAAAATGCATCAATTCTTCCACTAGCTGAGTATTGGGCATTTGTTGTTTGTGGAGGTGAAGACTATCGATGGTGTTTGGTATGGAATCCTCTACATTTTGTTTGACAAAAATAGAGGAAAGTCCTTGGCTGCGATGTCTCATCATTAGATTGAATACAAAATATCGAAATCTTGGATGGCATCCAAATCTATTATCATGAAACCTCATCAAGTGCAACACATATTCATGCATCTGAACTTCTCTATAGCGCGGTTGCAATTGCAATGCAATACCATTTGGGAAGAGTGTGGGAAAAGCCATGTCTAGAAGGCCCTCAATATTGTATTCATTTATTGGTGAAGTGTCAAGTTGTTAAGGCTATCATGTTCATCTGTAATTTGCAAGGTATCTTTGATGTTTTCTAGTTCAAGGTGAGTATTTGGTAATTTAACCATAAATGATGTTGAGTATGTTATTTTATTTTCATGTTGATCCTCAACAACCATATATTTAGTGTTTGTTGCTTCCATTTGTTCATGTTCAAAATCAATGGTATGAAGCATTTTTGAAATGTCTATATTTGTATCGAGTAGTTGTGCTAGAGAGTCAACATCTATTTGAACATCTTTGTAGTATGGGTCATATTTGATCTTATATTGTAATGCGGCCCATACACAACCTCTACTTACATAGCAATCATAATGGTCCCCTTGTGCATGAAGTCTGCGAACTATAAGGACATCTAAGTTTGTAATTCTATGCGGGAGATATCTTGCTATTGTTTTGATATCTTGTGGGAAACTAATTGTATGACCGCTATATTTGTATTGTCCTCCATGAGCATGACTTACTTAAACTATTGGACTTACCTGTGCTATGAGCATCTCTTCGACTTGGGTTAGATTTTTTAACTCGTCTAGTTGTTTGCTTGGGTCTAAATTATTAGATGAAGAGAATCGATGTCTACCTTTCTCACGGAAACATCCAGTACAAATTGGACCATTGTTGTTGCATTTGTATGTATTCCAGGGTAGGATTCACAACATATTGTGCATGTTTGCAAGTCTGATAATGTGTCTATTCTATTGCGAAATCTTGTAGAGGCTATTATAAAGTCATTGTTTGATTGTGGGTTGGGATGGTTTGTTGTCTTTTTTTCTTTGTGTTTCATATGACTACGAATACTTATTTCTTCTTTATGGCGAGCATAGTACTCTTGACTTCTTTTACGAGTTTGCAAATTTTGTTTTTCAATTTTAGAGGATCTAGTTTGAGAATTTTGAGGGACGCAGTTCATCATTTGTAAATGAAATTGTAATTGTCATTATCAATGGTAAGAAAAGAACTAATATGTACAATTACAAATCATTAATCTAAATGAAAAAAAAGGTGTTAATTATATGCATCATGTAGTAAAACAAAATAATTTGTGAAAAGGTAGTAGACATTATTTTCATCAAAACAATTTAAATTGTAATATAAATAAATATGACATTGTCTTGACACATTATAACAAAAAATATAGAAATTTAATATATATATAGTTTTTGAAATATTCTTGTACATATCATAAGCAATGAAGGTTGATCTAGGTATTATTATTGTGCATATCATTGATTTTGGACAACAAGTAGGTGTTCTCTGCAACAAAATCTATGTTCTCAACTTTGGTGATTGTTGTTTTCATTCGACCTTGAACACCAGTTGAATCATCTGCAAATGAGATAGTGAAGATAAATTGCTTGAATAAAGCTTGCTTAATTATAGCCTTAGCATTGATCTCCGCTTCTCGGTTGAATTGTAGCATATATAAATCCTTTGCAGAAATTCCAAGGAAGTAGGTGGCCGGTTCTTCAAAAGCAATAGCCCATAGTGTTCCTGTATGGTCTGCTAGCTTTAGTTGAAGTATGTATCTGTAAATGCAATTTAGAAATGTAGCCTTACACTTAGAACAATTCCATGTCTTATCATCATTCTGCACAACTCTTTTTTTACATTGTTTACCATCTATCTCAAGTGGGCAAGATGGATAAAAAATTGAATTTGATTTTATGAATTGTATTGTTGCCTTTACAATGTATTGAACTGGTTGTTTTGAATGCATAGTTTGTTCTTCAATATCAACAATTGTCTTCCTTGTAATTTGTAGGGGCACATCTATAGTTTCTGTTGATGATGAAATAACATCACCCCCATTTTGTTCAAACCATGATTTTAGTTGTTTTGTTTCTTCTATGCTTGGGTCTATAAAAAGGTGGGTACTAGCCAAGTGCTTATGACCTTTCCATTATACTCAGTGACTCGTCCACTTTTAATTGCAAGCACAACAACATGATGCGAGTGGTACATTTCTTGCAATTGTGTACCTTCCTTTTGAGTGGTTGGACCCCATAAAGTAACATTAATAGTACATGAAGACATATCCATTAGCTTGATGCTTCTTCTAAGAACTTCTGTGCCATCCCTCCTTATAGTAGAGCTTGGATCTACACAAATGACTATTCCAATAACATCAACAAGACAATTATTGGTCATTTACATAATTTCATGTAGAGGTTTGAAAGAGAACTCATGTTTTGGAATGGTAAGGTCATCGTTCTATAGAGAAACCTTTGAATCATCTTGTAGGCAAATTTCAAGTTGGCTATTAAGTTTGTTATACAACCTATTTGCTGGCTTAACAGTTCCACTTGATATTGTATATATAGCTCCAAGTTGAATATTCATGTAATGAAGGTCTGCAACTTCATTGAAAGAAGTGATACGTATCTCAGTGTTCTCATAGTCTATAATATCAAAAGAAAAGACACGTCCTTGTCCCCGTGGTTTGTTGAAGTGATGCATTTCATTTTTGATTGTAACACGACCCTTTATAAGCCACCTTGTTTGAAATGGATTCAAACTTCTTATAGGAGTAATAGTGGAGGGGAGGGATTTTTCCTGTAAGGATGGTGATATTCCAAACAACAGCCTTTGAGGAGGTAGATTTGGTAGTTTGTCATCCTCAAGAGGCGCTATACATGGAGTGTCTAAGTTTGTTGCATGTAGTTGTAGGTCATTGGCTTTGAAAAGGTAGGTGGGTTGACCAATAATATCATGGTGCAAGCAAGTGATTTCTAGTTCTGAGATGACAATCCACCTATATTAGTATATAAAAAGAACTGTTGGAAAGTGGAATATATTCTAAATGATGGGTTTATGAATGTCAATTTTTTTGTAAGCAAATAAGTTGTTTTTTACTAAGTTAACTAAAGACATTGCTCACCTTGACTTACAAATAGTTGGGCAACTATAGCCTATGAGCAATACTATAGATCCTTCAAGGAACTCTTTTGATGTCATGTATTGATTATATTTTTTTGGAATTGTTGCCTTTTGTTTATGAACTCCATTAGAAAGATCCATTTTGTATTGAGTTGTTGATTTGAGGCTATCCCTAATCTCAACAATGTGTACGACTTGAAGATGTGGTTGTATTTGAGGGTGCCCATCATTGATTTTTTTGATTGCATTTTCAGTCAAAGAATGCATTTTCACCTCTTGTGGTAATTTTCCCTATAAAAGTTACATAAAATTCACAAGTATTATGTTGTGAAAGTAACCTATAATATTGGATCTAAATTGGAAATGTATTTGAAACCACAAATAGATATTGGAAATGAAGTTGAAATGACACAATCGAACTTATTATATATATATACATATAAACATTATACATATGTATATTTATAACAAATATTGAAGGAAGAAATGCAAATATGTGAGAGCTGTGAATATGAAATTTTATTTTGGAAATGTAATAGTATTGGATAACATAAAAAAACTATTTATGAAGAATACTTGTGTTGTGCATTTTGCACACCCATCCCCATCCTTGACAGGGACCCCCCGTTTTTGGTCTAAGTCTGCTCGATAGGAGAGAAGAAGGTCCGTGTTTGGCATTACATTTGCAAAAGCCCCAAAAATCGCCAAACTTCCAATATCTCCCTCATTCAGCCGAAAGCAATGAGAAGTTCGAATTCACCCAAAACCTTTTCATCGGCCAAAATGATGAAGGATGAACAATCTCACAAAAGGTCTATTTAGGCTGAAGTGGAAAAATCTCACAAAATTGTATTTCGGGCTGAAAAGCACTCTAAAAGAAGTAAATCACATCAATTTCTTCCTTCAGGCTGAAATACAAAGTCCAACAACTTAGTTTGCAAACAGCGCCTATTCTCTTCTGTGTTGGTCGAATAGAGTTGCAGTGATGCGACATTAGCCACGTCAACAAAATTGGCACTAGAAGGAGGGCTGGTATGATGAAATGTCTAAACAACTAAACTCAGATCATATCAATCCATATTTGTGAGGAGTAGCCTTATAGCCTTTTTTTACCCTCCTCCGCGCTCAATAGATTTGGCGCTAGGAGGGCCCCTGTCAGGGTCCTTGCAACAAGTTAGTCCATTGAGCCAATTTAAATGCTATATTCGAGATATGAAAGATCCCTGTTAAACCAAAAAAACCAAAAAAATCACAAAATTTGAAAATACCAAAATATTTTCGAGTCAAAATATATGGTCAGTTGCTTCGTGAGGACAGTCCACAGTCCGACATTTTCCAAATTCAGCAAAGGCTGAGTTTGCAGTTGTATCCAAAGTAGTTACTCAAGTTCACATCTACAGGTCACTGCAAAATTCACAGTACAGCTGAGCACAATGAGTCGAGTTGCTTGACGTTTGTGTCAAGAGTCGAGTTGGCCTTGCAGGGGCAAATATTTTCTGGGATATCCCCAAACCGGAGGAGCTAGCACAAACGGATATCCCTAGTCCTCTATCCAACATTGACGAGTTTACAAGATTTAAGGATCGGGTTGAGAAACGGTTTGGTCTCAAGGAGGAGTTGTGCTTGGAGAACGTGTTGTCACCTTGGTGGTGTAGAATTCACCGCACCCCACATTCGAAATTTACTTGCTCGCTATGTGTGGAGGCAGTCAATCAAGTTAAAAGCCCAATATGGACTGCCGAAAGGACCTGAAGAGCCCATCACCAGCAAAGTGTGGAGTGCGTACCTTGCTGTAGACAAGTATAGACAAATGCAAAACCAATGCAGCGCCACACTCCCTGATGATGAAAGGATGGAGTTGCCAATTGCTGAGCAAGATGAACGAGTTAATCAGACTGTGGCAGCGGATGATTTTGATGTCCTTGCACCAAAGGAAGATGTGACAAAAGATGATTGTGCTATCCCTGCACTTGATCAGCCCCAAGTTGAAGAGTAGTTTGCAGCAACCCTGCCAATGGACGATGCAGTCCAAGAGCCAGTTGAAGACATTTTTGAGGACCAAGCTATCAAAGATTCCTTGTTATGTAAAGGCATGCTGACAAAAACGCATAAGGCCGCATTGTTCCTACAGCCCGAAGATGCACCAACGGATGATGCACCCCTCTTTCCTGAGTTCAAGTTCGGTTTTGAGATCGATTTTCAGCCTATACAGCTTGTTGATGAATTTGATGTTGATTTGCATGAACTAGACACAAGCGAGATGCTGCACCACTAGTTGCGACCTCCTGAGGCAGCTGAAGTTCTCCCGCCACTCAACCTCCCGCATGACTCAAGAACGCATCGAGTTGTTTTTTTCCCTCCTGCTGTTAATTCTGAAAATTTTCAATTTGATTTTGAATATGCTGGGAAAACAACCTGTAAATGGATTAACCACGGACCTAATGAACTCCCTCAACTGATAATTTTGCCCGATAATAAACTCCCTCAAGTTGTCATTATAAGGCTGCCTGTTGTGACCTAATTCACACATCGCCCCATCACAAATGGGGACCCCTTTGTTTTCACTTTTTTATTTAGGTTTTGTCCTAGTTCTGCATTTTCATAAATCTTCATTTTAAGACAATTAAGAGTTAGAGTTTTGAGGTCATTTCGGGCCAAATTGAGAATCTATGCTCAGAATTAAATTAAGTGTTGTCAAAATGTTCAGAAGGTTTGAAGGACAAAAATCGTAATTGCTTTGGGTCATTTCTGACAACTTGCTATTTTTAGAATTTTTTTGTTTTTTTTGCTTTTTCTACTTTTTTGAAAGTGACGTCTAGGTTTTGTTCTTTGAGCTATTTTATTACTACCCATTTTTTTGAAATTCGAAAATCTCGCCTCTAGATGTAAAAAGCAGGGCTTCGAAAATTTTGCTTTTTTTTGAGATTAGGGTTCTGTTCTTTAGGTTGTTTTGATCCTAATGGGTCTTTGGATTTGAATTTTTTTTCTTCTAAGTGTAAAAAGCAAAGGTTTGAAAATTTTTGCTTTTCCCAAGATTAGGGTTTCAATCCCCATGCCAAATTATTCCTCTTATGTTCTCAGATTTTGAAAATTATGTCTTTAAGCGTAAAAAGTAGAATGCAAACCCTAATTAGGGTTTTGTTCCAGAAGATCAGCTATAATATCAGTATCCATGTTCTCAGATTTTGGAAATAAGGTCTCCAAGTGCAAAAAGCAAAATGGAAATCTAGACTAGGGTTTTTGTTTAGATGAACCAGCAAGGTATGAACATGGCATGAACACTATTGACCAAGTCTTAGGAAGGCAAGTGAAATGGCACATTGAAAATTTCGCCCAGGGTGAAGAAATAAAAATGGCAGACAAGTTCGACAAGGCTCAAGGCTAAGCAAATGGAATGGCAAATGATCAGTCAAAATCATCCAAGAATGTCAAGCATGGAAGATGTTTAAGCACAATGAATGTTTGCCAAGGCATTGGAGAATTGTCCAAGTAAAATTGTCCGACAAATGTTAAACTCCTACCAAGGGTTAACTAATCCATGGCAAGAGTTATTCAAACTCCTACTTAGGGTTAAGCTTATTCATACACAAAAATGTCTGACAATTTTCAAAGTGCACCTCATGTCCAAGCTCAAATTGTCCGACAAATGGCAAACTCCTACTGAGGGTTAACTAACTCATGGCAAAAGTTAACAAATCCTTGCTCAAGGATAAGCAAACAAGAAACCAAGGCGTAAAAATGGCCAAGTATATGCAATTTTCACCATGTCCAACACTTTCAAAGTCCGCCTTAAAATTATGGCATGAGATAAAGATGGCAAAGATTCATCCAAGGCACAAACAAACATGTTAAGGAATTCTCAAAGTCCGCCTTTTTCATCATACCTTCAAAATACGCCTAGGTATGTTTGACCATGGCACAAGGAATTTGGACAAAATTTGCCAAAGCTTGAGAAAGAATTGCAATGAAAGGCCCACTCAGATGAAGTTGAAGATGACATGCCAGTAAAAGATGACATGGCATTCCAAAAGGATTGAAGATGATGACTTGGCAAATAAAGCAATAAAACATATGATGTGTCTTCCTAAAATTCGAACTTCTAGAAGGAGATTTAAAGCAAACAAAACTTTCTAAAACTTGATGGAAGTCTCCAAGGAGAAGTTTGAACTTCTAGAAGGAAGAATAAAGCGTTAAAACTTTCTGAATTTAATTCCCTGTGTGACAAGCAAGAGGATAATATAAAGCTTCTAGAAGTCTCCAAGAAAACTATAAGACAAGGTTTTATTTCACTTCATTATTTGCCTAGCAAGGAGAAGTTCGAACTTCTAGAGGATAAAATAAAGCTTCTAGAAGCCATCTAAGAAGCTATAAAGGAGGTTTCATCTCATTCATTCTCCTTTCTTCAAAGCAAAGATTGAATTCTTCCTAAAATTCGCCAAAGGGAGCAGCTCCAAAGATTGATTAACTTATCAAATTTGCAGCAGCGTTAGCAAAATTCGAATTTGGATAACAGTTTGAAGCCATAAATTCAAGGGTTTGAAGGAAATAAATTCGATATTCTTCTCAAAATTGCGATTAACAGCAGATTGAAGGTGAAAATTCTACCTTGAACATCTCCAGAAGAAGGAATAAAGCAGATTCAAGAAAGAAGTTGGAATTCTTCTTGAAAATCACTCCAAAGTCTGATTAGATTTTAGGAGGATTGGCCATATAAAGCAAATCTAAGGGTTTGAAGGAGACAGTCAAGAGGTTTAACAAATTCGCCATTTACAGCAGACTGAAGGTTTGCTAATAATATTCTGATTCCATCATTGATCATTCTTGAATCTGCCTTGAAAGAGAGAGAGAATCCAAATCTGTGCATAGTCTTTTTAATAATCATTCAAGCCTGCACTTCACCTTGTCCAAAAGACTATCGAATCTGCCTTTGATAAAGAAGTAAAACAAATTTGGAGAAAGATACTTATCCAAAACTTGCCCAAAATCATCTTTGACAGATGCTCTTCCAAGTAAAAGGCGAACTTTTTGTGTAAACCTGCCCTGCCAAGAAGAAAGTAATTTACATATCCAAGGATTTGTAAGCAAATTAAATTGCCAACTGCTGCAATCATGATCAGACCTCTAAACCTGCCTTAGAAGAGAAAGGTTGTTCAAATTTGATGCACATGAGATGATCTTTCAAATATGAACCTGTCTAAAGCCTACAAAATTTGCCATGGAAATAGAGCAAGGGTTTGAGAATCAAGCAAAATTGGAGGTTCTCTGGACACAAAGGAATACCCATGAGAAAATTGAGAAAAATTAAAAAACGTTTGATTACAAACAAGTTCAAGCTTAAAAATTCAGTATCTTATGACATTATGTTGAGTGAAGTGGGGGCAGCACCCATTGAGGCTATTGCTATGACGAGACTCATAAGTTATTTAAAAGGAATCGAGAGAATGGATGAGGACCGATGGCCTAGGATTGTCTTTAATGATACTCTATGCAAAAGAAAGATGACTTGGATGCAACAAAATAACAAATGGTTAAGTAAATGGAATATCTACTTGAACGCTTGCCCCACCAATAGCAAGGAGACAAAAGCATTTGTTATAGACAAGTTTCACAAGTGCACTTGGGATAAAAACCTTGGGAGAAAGAAAAAATACTATATTGAAGAGTTTAACCTCACTTGTAATTATCAGCAAAAGACGTACATAGGGGCCAATATTCCTTGGAGAGCCAAAATCCTTATTGTTCAATTAAGAACTAATTCTCATTAGCTTCGTAGTGAAACCGGTCGTTGGAAAAGACCTAAAGAAGATTGGGAGGAGAGAGTGCATTTTCTGCTCAACGGGTAAAGTGGAAACGGAAAAACACTTCATTTTAGAATGTGAAGATTTCAAGGACAGGAGGGACAGCTATATCAACATCTTGACAGCTAACTCTTGGGACAATCTTTTCAGTGAGGGAATTGTTGAGAAGCTGGGAGCACTTATCATCATGCTGCATAAGAAGAGAGCTGAAATGCAGAAGGCAATCAATGCTTAATCCAATGCGGTTGGCAGTTTTGTCCCATAGGCTATATTTAGTCTCGTGGACGTTAAAATAATTTCCTTCCTTCCTTCCATATTTGCCATAAAGAAAAGTATGAATAAACTTAAGATTGTGTCCAAGCACAAAACTTGTCCAAGGATGTGGAATGCTTGCCCATGTCCAAGGAAGAAAGTTCGCAAAATTTGCTAACAAAAGTGTTTAAACCTCCTCCAATTCCGTCTTGGCAAGGATTTTGTCCAAAGAAACTAAGCACAAAATCTGTCCAATAAATTGAGAACTTCACCTTGTCAAGAGGAAGACATGCAAGCATGAAAACTTTTCCATAAAAAATTGACATCATCCAGTCCGCCTAGGGTTGCATAAATAGAGCTTCACATGAAGACAAAGTAAATTTTGCCAAAAAGATATGATAGAAAGACAAATTGTATGATCCATCTTGAAATTCACCATGGACAACAAGCACAACAACTTCCAAAATTCACTAAGTATAAGAAAAATAGTTCATGACAAAAGAGGCACATGATTGTCCAAGCTCACCAAGACATGATGGATAAAGATTCACCTAAATATGACTGTCCAAAAGTTCTTCCTAGAATCGATCCAAGACAATCCAAGACATGATTGTCAGGACAAACAAGATCAAAAGACAAGAAGATATGTAATTGTTCGAACTTTCAAACCCTAAGGCATGAGGAAATTGTCCAAACCCTTGCAAGTTTGTCTAACACAAGTTCAAATCCATTCCAATTATCCAGGCATAAATGGAATATGTGAAGATGCCTAATCAGGGACTTGAAATTGAAAATAAAATTGCCATGCCAAGAGGATACAATTCTGATCACAACTCACATGAAATTAGACCAGCAAGTTGGAAAACAATTTTTATTTTTCAATTTTTTTTGGAAATTACAATTTTCAACACTTGGAAAATTTTAAAAATTCAAAATTTCTAGAAAGTTCTAGAAGAGTCCTAGATAAAATCAAATTTTTGAGAGAAGAAATAAAACTTTCCATTTTGGAAAGATTAAAAAAAACAATAAAAACAATAAAACAAATCAAGAACTTCTAAATTGAAGAACCCTAAACTCTATATATTTTTAACCAATTCACTTTCACAATTCATTATTCAGGTTGAAATTTTGGAGAGCATTTGAAACAAGTTTTCTCTCAAATTTTGGATTTTGAAGAAGAATTGTCTAGAGGAACATTCTTCTAAGTGTCAAGGATCTAGAAATTAAGCACTTTTCTCTGATTTTAAGGCAGATTTTCAGAATTGGAGGTAAATTTCAGTCATAAAGAGGATTCAAAAACTCAATTTGACTGAATTTCCCCATCTTTCTGTCTTATTTTTAATTATTTCTGGATCAAATCCTCAAAAGACTTAATCTTTAACAGGCTGAAAGTAAAATTTTCAGAAAAGAATTTTAAATCAGAGTTAGAATCTGAAAATAACATGGACTTTTTATGTGTTTTTACAGGTGACCATGAAGTTCGCCAACAAGGGAGCGCAGTTGAAGTCCAAACTCAAGTCCAAGTGGAAGAATATCACTGACACAGATCTCGGACATGTTGATATGGAGGAATTTGGGAAAAGAATATATGGACGTGATGGAAACATTCCTACACCTATTGGCCGCAAAATGATGCACAATGGAATTGTCTAGGCAGCTAGGTTCCCACCAGCCAAAGAATGTGTTGAGTTGATAATCGAATGTGCTTTGCACTATAAAACACAATTGAGAGAAATCATAGCACCAGATGGGAGAGTCCTGGCAAATCTTTTAGAATTGTCCATCCAGGAGACATTTGGTATACCAAAGCATAGTAAAACCACCTATAAGACTAAGGAGTAGGCCCAAAGGGTTTATGATAGTCAGTCTGAACTTTGTGTTGCGAATGTAAACAAATCTTG
Source organism: Cryptomeria japonica (assembly GCF_030272615.1). NCBI lineage: Eukaryota > Viridiplantae > Streptophyta > Pinopsida > Cupressales > Cupressaceae > Cryptomeria > Cryptomeria japonica. Next base: position 159,872,099 of record NC_081411.1, read on the forward strand.
GCTTGAGAAGAAAAGACCTCAAGGAAAGGTGCCAAAGTATTTGATGTGTCCATACTTCAAGGAAGAATATGGTGATATCATCCTACTGTTGAATAGAATAATGGGCAGCTCTAAGGGTTAGCTATTTCAGACATGGATGTACTATTTCATGGATGAAATCACCTCAAGAACCAAGATATTCAATTGGTCCCGCATAATCAGTGATAACCTTCATGAGCAGTTGATGAACTTGGAAGGACAAAAACATTTCACATGAGTTCCTACATAATTTATTTGCTAGCAGCCACTTACAAATATTCAGGATTGATTTGCAAAGGCATAGTAGGAGGTGGTGAGAACGAATTCCGATCATATGATTGTTATCCTCAACTGCAGCTTAAGGAGAAAAGTTTCCAAGCCCATGACGCATTCCTGATGTACATAACAAGAACACTGCATGGAGGCACTCATAACCAACTTTCTCATGAATCTAAAAGTTTGATTAGCTGATATGGATCTTGGTTTATCCAGTTTTCGAAGTTCACCTATATCAGAATCGAAGGTTTCACTGGCCGTCCTTACCGATTGCCAATCTACCCAACCAATAGGATGGTCCTATTGAAAGTTCTCAAACAATTGGAGACATATCAGAGTTTCAAAAGAATAAGACAAAAGGCAGTTGTATCTTTTCCATTCTTCATTGGAAACATGGATGAATCTTGTTCAACTGCGCAGGCAGCTGAGGGTGGCAAACTTGAAATGCAGTGGTATCCTTTTACCTTCTACTAATCTAGAACCAATTATGATCCTCACAATAACATCAGACCAGTAAAGGATGAAAGATTCAGGCATAGAGTAGATAAAGAAGATTTCTGGGCAAATGTTGCTGATGAGTACGAAATCAAGAAAAGGTTACATTCCAGGCTATCTATGAATTTCATTAGAGAAACTCAACCTTTTCTGGTACCAGATCAGTTAGAAGATAATGAAGAGCACACTCAACCTAGTTTTGATGAGCATGCACCTCTTCCTCCTATAAAGTGGTCAGAGTTAGATCATGCAGACTTAGCCCCCCCTAATGTGGCTAGTCATGAAATATACCAGATGGTGGATTAATCAACAGTGTCACAGGCTGAAGCAGAAGAAAATAACTTTGACATATACTCTGATGGAAGTAGCAGAAGGATATTCTTCAAATGAAGAAGCAACACAAAATGCCAGACCAAACAAGAATGCTAAAAGGAAGGGGAAGGGAATTGAGAATGAAGAACCTGTTCAGAAAAGGCAAAGGATAGAACCATCTCATTTCGCCATATCAAGGAATGAGAAATACATATTAAATATTGATGAACCATTGGTTGAAATAGAAATTCCTTCTTCAATTCATGATGAAAATGCAGAATTAGTCTATCAGGAAGATGAACAACCACCATCACCCACTAGCACAAAAATCCTAGAATTAGATCATGACACAAATATTGAAGAGGAAGAGTTCCAAGAAGGGATGATTTTTGCTCTTCAGGGGATTGCACCTGACATAGAAACAAAGGATGACCAAGAGGTAGAAGCCATTGAGAAGCCTACTGTTCCTGAATGGTTGAAGGAGAGATTGAAGATGAATACACCAGTAGTAGAAGAACAAGAAGAGGATGACATGGTAGACTTCTTGGCCAGATTAGAGAAAACTGCTATAAAAAAGCTAGCCAAAAGATATTCTACCATTTAAAGAGATGAGACAAGCAACCGCACAATGCAAATAGCTGTGCCTAAGGTGAACAAAGCAAAGGGAGACATTGCCCCTCATGAGTTTGAGATCACCACTTTTGACTTAGGCTCAGTCACAAAAACCCAAGCAAAAGATGACTTAGATAATTCAGTTGCTTCCATAAAGGCAAAATTGGATGAGGAGACAGAAAAGAAGAATGAGCACAAGAGAGAAGTAGATCGCCTGAAAGAGTACATTCGGTAGTTAACTACTAAGCCACTTGATCAAGCCAACCCAGAAGCTCTCTTACTTTTGGACTCACAACAGGTAGTCAAAAGTTCGGAAGAAGATGCGGTGACAACCAGAGAAACCAGGGATTGGATGGAAAGTACAAAATAAGAGGCAGCCAAGTTCATAGAAGAAATATCATCAGCGTATGAGCAAACTTCTTCTTTGCTTTCCAAGATTGAGAACATGGCAGAAATGTGGGCAAACTTTCAAGATGTCTAGGAAAGAATCATTCCGTGCCTTAGAGAACTCAAAGGAATCTCATCCCAAGAGTTGGTTAATCATAATATAATTGAAGCAGGGGCTGCTTATGATTTCCACAGTTGTCTCTGGACATTGGTTGCATGGAATGAAGTCTTGGAAAACGTGCAGATTGATGCTAATAAAATAGAGTAGATAAGGGCCATTCGGGATAAGAATTTTCTTATAGTTGCAGAAATACTTGAGAAAGAAACAGTCCGAGAAAGGGATATGCAGTTGGAGAATCGAAGGATCAAAATACAAAACATTTTCCACAGTTGTCTCTGGACATTGGTTGCATGGAATGAAGTCTTGGAAAACGTGCAGATTGATGCTAATAAAATAGAGTAGATAAGGGCCATTCGGGATAAGAATTTTCTTATAGTTGCAGAAATACTTGAGAAAGAAACAGTCCGAGAAAGGGATATGCAGTTGGAGAATCGAAGGATCAAAATACAAAACATTTTCTTTGCCATCTCAGAACCGGTCTTGAAGAGCCACCTGGCGAAAATATCGGAACTCCTTTCTATTAGGGGTGTCTTTCGAAAGCAACAACTAGACTGAGAATTCACCTTTGCTCTTTGTGCAGATGACTTAGAAGGATTGGAATTCAAGGTCAACCTATTGCCACTTGTCACAATGGAGGAAGTGGACCGAATTGTGTCCAAGTTCAATGAATATCAAAAGAAAGGGATACAATCGTAAAAAATAGCATCTTGCGACACTTTCTTTGTAATTGATCTTTGATATTATTTTGGGAAACTCTATCTAGGGTTGTATTATTTAGATCTCAGCCGTTGATCTTAGATCGATCTTGGCCATTCATTTTTCTTTCAAAACTCTATATAAACCACCATTCTCTCATTTCATTGTGTTGTGGAGAGATTTATGAAATTGTTGCGCAAAGCTATTTGAGTAATAAAATATTCATTATTAGTATTGTTTTGAAATCTTTTTTATTGCTAAATGGTTGTATGGTTACATACTCCCTTCAACAATTAGATTAGATTTTCTTAAGTAATTTGTTTTCAAGTTATTAGATGAATGATATATCTGATAGTATTGATTGGTAAAATCTTGCTCATACTTTTGTTGGATGGATGATTTCCTTTCAATGTGCAAAGTTAGTCTGAGCTGTTTTTAATATGGATGTTTAACTTCTACTTGGAATGATATTTTTCAATTGTTGGTATTCTTCTTAAGTATGAAAATCTTAAGCATAACCTTAGAAGATTGCACCCGCTTTACGTAGTTGTCTGAGTGTGGCGAAACAGAGCATCGTTACTGGTTTCATCCAATCATTGCCGTCTCTTGAGTTCATAGGAATAGCTTAGGAGTAGCATAGGATCCCTAAACCCTTATCCTTTTTTATATTTTTTCTTAGTCCTAAACCAGAAAATCCAAAAACATAGAGCATAAATTGTCAAATCTGCCTAAGTTCAACTCGTGAATGATACCAGTCGATAAGCGTAAGTCCCCCTTGAGATTTTCAACACACTACCCAAGCAGCTATCCCACTAAAGTCGCTCATTCGCACATATAGACCTTGGAGTCGCCTTGTGGTCTTCTCGCAATCTTGGCACAAGTAGTGATTTTGTTCAGGAGAGGATAGGATACCCTTGTGGTATTTTATTCTAAGTGTTCGGTAGATGATAAAACATCCACCAATAGGGCCAAATATTCAATTAATTATTTGTGCCTATCCCAAGGTAGTGAAATAATAAATATTAAAGTGAAACATTTTAATGAACATTTAATATGCTTTTTGAGGAAAATCAACCTCTTCTTAGAGACATAAATACTTCGCTTTGGGAATTGAGCCATTCATTCTATTGTGCATATTTTTCGTGAATTTTCTCTTCGAGAAGAAGCCAAGGGTTTCTGTCTTTAGCCAGCCATTGGAGAGCGAGAATTCTTCAGTGTTGCAGCCATTCTAAGGTGGTGAAATATCCAGTGAAAGTGGCATTCAAGAGAACTTCATACAGAGGTTCAATTTGAGCTAATTTGTGAAAATTCAAAGGGGTTTCAGGCAGATTTGAAGAAGTTTAATATTCTGATTGGAAAGCCAAATTAGAGCTGTGATTTGCAGATTGTTGGCAATCATTATCAGGCTGTGTTCTTCCATGTACCTGGCACCCTAGGGAATTGTGTGATTTTGGTGGAGGAGGAATTAAAAATTCTGAAATTAATTTGGAAGGGGTCGTGGGGTCTCAAGAAGGTTAGGCACAGCATTTGGAAGGCCTGAGGGAAGCGATTCAAGGAGAATCGAATCAGTATTCTTCTGCTACTGAATCATACAAGGTTCTTTGTCTGGCATTGTAGTTGCTTTTTGAGGTGTCAATCAAGTAGAAATTGATATGTTGATTTGGTTGACAAATAAGCATTGTAATTTCTGATATTTACTTGTATTCAAGCTGAATTACTTTATTTCCAGAATTGTAAGCTTTTCATTTGCATTTACTTAATTGCATGCCATAATTCAAAAACCAAATAAAATACAAAATTCTGAAAAAATCAAACAAATTCAGTAGTGTGTCATCAAAGTTCATAGATTATCACAGTTTGGAGGACTTAGGGTCTTTTGATGCAATCCGAAATTTGTGGTTGGTCTTAAATGAATTAAATCAACCAATTCCATGGTTCCACAAGACAATTCTTTCAACATTTCACAAAACCCTCGTTTTAAGTCATTTTAGGCATGCTCAAGGAGGGTTTATTGAAACTCAATGCTCCCGATCCTAACTCACCTTAACAACACTCCAAATACATTACAATATGTTTGCACAACCTCACCAAACAGTCCCCACACCATTCCATCCATGAATGCATCAATTAATATTTCAAAAATCAGACTTTTGACTGATTTTACCAGTCTGAGACATTAAATTCTGACCTAGGGCATCACAAAAACCCATCCAAACTTTAAGATTGAAAACTAAGGCTTTGGAATCTGAGAGTATACCTTAAAAAAAAACCATTTCACTCCATTTGGGCCTTATCCACCGCAGGGAATGAAAGTTATAGAATTTTTATGCTCGCTGTTTACCCTTACATGGGATTTTGACAGTTTTTCGTAAAAACCTCATAAAATGCTCGATACTTGGTGAAATTCTCTGAAACCAATGCCAAATGAAAGGTAACTCTCTCCTCTATCTAACCATATAAGATTTAGTTCATTTTGAGGCCACACGTGCACGTACAGTTCACTGCAACACGACTGTTACCAGAAAATCTGGAAATTACAATCATTAAAATGGTCATAACTTTCATAATACTTAATAAAAATCAAATGAAACAAAAGGCAAATGATAGATAATACAATGCTCTATCGTCTACAATCAAGTGCAGGTCGAAATAGCATCATACAAAGTCATATAATTCGCTGCTACAGTTGCAGGAATCCTCAAAACATAGAACAGTCAGAAATGTATTTAGTCTTTCTTCACAAAACCATACAAAACTGAGCCCCCGTCTTTAGATTCGACCTTACATTGCTTTATAAGCCTCTTACAACCCTCTATGCCAGTTACAACTAAATTTCAAATTCCCATGACCGTTAGACTTCCTCCTTTCACAAAATGACTTCAACTTCTTCTTGTAATTTTGCAACTTTTGCCTTTGTGTAACAAAATGACATTTTTTTGCAAATTGAGTTAATTGACCTTCTAGAAACCTAGTGACTCAATTACATTTGAAATAGTCCAAGCATGACCTTTTTTCATGCACTTCATGACGAAAATTCAAATTTTACAATATTGCCTTTTGGAGGCATAAAATACACAAGGTGCTCCTGCACCATATTTATAGATTTGGTGAAAGTTTTCATTCAGCAATATAATGGATAAAAACATTAAAAATTATTCAGTTAAAGTTTGGTACATCTTAGGTTGGAGCCTCTTACTCAAGAGATTGGAGTCTCTTGTTGAGTTGGTGGTTAGTGGAGGGGATTGGATTCTCCTGTGAGTTGGAGCCTACAAAGTTGTGTTGACGTGTATTTTGTACACAATCATACACAGAATAAAATACCCAAGGGTACCTTATCCTCTCTTGAATAAAGCCTTTGATTGCTGAAGATGTCGCAAAAAAGGATCAATCAGGGTGACTCCAATGTTCTTTTATGTAGGGTCTTTACATGTGGATAAGCACCAGTGGTCGTTGTGATTGCTGTTTCATCAAGGGGCCTTACGTATCCGAATTGCAGGAACAAGATTTCTCTAAACTAACAATGTTCTCAAAAAAAATCAAAAGGGTAAAGTTTGCAAGGGATGAATTCTAATCTAATCCTAAGAATGACTCAATGCGGGCAGGACTTGGTAAGATTCTACCAACTTCAATATTGCCATAAAATAACAACTCAACTGAAATTGATGCGATCTTTTAAGGTAATAAATGATCTTTCAATTCATCAAGGATCATAGACACTACCACAAAGGCACATATCCAAAGTTCAATGACGATTGAAGGTTTAGGTGATTCAAGTTTCTCCAGTTGACCATGCAAGGCGTTCCTACAATCAGCAAGAAGCTAGTGGTTTGGAACGTGAATCTCACCAAAGATCAAGCCCAACACTTAGTCCTTCAAACTTAAATACTACTTCGGTTGAGAATGATTCAAGAAAACAAACAACCATGAAGATAGCCACAAGAATTGCAATGAAACACCATAACGTCAATATTTTATTGATCTCAAGGCCAAAATAGACAACAATTGCTTGAAATTCCTTCTTCAAAGCTCAATCTTGCTACAAATACTTTCTTCTCTCAAAAGCTCTAAACTTCTAACTATTTCTTATTGCTCTCTCTCTATAATTTCTAATATCTAATGACAAAATGAAAAGGAGTGAGGGTATATATAGCATCCTCAATTACAATGAACGGCTCAAATCAAAAAGAAGATCAATGGCCAAGATTATGACACCTAAACCCTAATTAGGGTTTATTACAAATAGTCCCTTTTTTATTGAACAGTATTAAATGCATAGCCAAATATTTAATTTGGCACAAAAATCTAGGAGACATAGACCAATGACAATTAAGGTGCCACATCATCTATAACAACCTTTCTTCTAGAATCTTATTTCCTTTCCAATGCTCCTTCTTAGCATATGCAATGAATCTAGACACGATTCCTTCGATTTCAGCAATTGGAATCTTGAGAAGATTCCTCATTCGTTCCTCCAAGTGGATGACCTAATTGAAAGCCTTGAGAAGAGCAGTGTCCCATCCAGGTTCAAGTTCTTTGATTTTCTCAATCAGGAGCATGGTAGCAAACATCTGATCCCGTTGCTCATCTGTAATAACATTCTTATCTTTGCAAAAGATGACCTTGACTCTTTCTTCTAATTCTTGCAAATCCACATCTGTCTCAACCTCGATCCTTCTGCCAAGAATAGTACACAATAATTCAAACACCTTGTCCTGGATCGGATGGATAATCTCTTCAACTTGATTGCATTTGTTACTGATATCCTCAAAAAGAACTTCCTTCATCTGGAGTAAAGTTGACCATTGGAGTAAACTATGAGGTCCTCCATCCATTATCTTTTCTTGTGCTAGGATCTTCCTTGATGTTTGTCTGATTACTTGCAGAACAGGAATGATAACATCTTTAGTATGAGCAAAGGCGGCCACTATTATCATTAGGTTGTGGATGATCTCAAGAACTTGGATAGCTTTGTGAATGGTCTGCATCATTCTTGTTGCAAATTCAATGGCAACTGTATGAGATTTGTCAATCCAAGAGCTCATGAGCTGGACCAAACTCTTGACCCTCTCTGCCTCACCAACTGATTCGATAGGAAGTGCCTGCACAGGAGATACCGCTGGATTCTGACGTCCTAAAGGCTGATTGAGATGGCTAAAGTAGCCTCTCCATGCACCTCTCTCTCTCTCAAGCTTTCTATTTTTCTCCATTTCTTCCCTAAGCTTGTCTTTTAGCGCTTCAAACGAATCGGTTGCCTCATCCAACGTTTGCTCGGCTGTGAGTGGACCAAGCTCAAATGTCTCTACATCATATTCCTCTGCGAGGATCTCACCTTCATACTTGTCCATTGCTGGTGTAGCTATCTGCAATTTCCTGGATCCTGTTTCGTCTCTGATCATCTTGGACATCTTAGTGGCCTTCCTCTTTTCTGTCACTTCCTGAGAATTTCCAACAAGGCTTTCTAAATCAATCACATTATCTTCGTCCTCAATCACAATCACCCTTGTTAGTCTCTCCTTTAACCAATCCGGAATGGCAGATCTTGTTTCTCTAACCTGTATCTCCTTAGGCAATGTTTCTTCTTCTCTGAGAGGAGATGTCACTTCGTCATCATTCTTGTCTTCATGTAGCTCATTGACTTGGAGAGATCGACTTGATGAACGTTGAGGTGCCTGTCCTTCCTCATGTTTATTGTTCTGTACCATTGATTCCATAGATTCCTCCATTTCAAGTGTCCTCTTCTCTTGTCGAGAAGATGTGCCGGATGAACAATCTCGATTGGCCTCTGGCTTCTTCTTGGAGGATTCTCTTTTCTCAGGTCTCTCTTTCCTCTTCGAGCCTCTAGGATGAGGATTACCCTCACTTACGCTTCGAAGGTTGCCTTCGCTCGTGCTTCTGGGATGAGGATTGCCTTCACTTACACTTGCTCCTCCTTCTCCTGGTCTTTCCTCCAAAGTAAAAGTCATAGATATGCCCTGCTCTCTCAACTTTTGATGTTGCACATCAACCCATCTGCGAGTACAAGACAAAACTGGAGCCATCAAAGCATCTAGATCCAAAATCTTAGGTTCATTCCAATCTATCCTCACTGCTTTGTTTTCTCGGTCATATGATGATTGGAGATGTCTGCCACTGTCCTGAGCTTGGTCGACCACTCTGTAAATCTTGCATTTCCTGATGAAGTCTAAAGGCAATCTGGAATGCATCTTTCTTTTCACTTCAAAATCATCTGAGAGGTTCATCCAAAAGTCTTCCACCTGAGGTTCATGTTTGTATTTCCTACCGACTGTTTCCTCTATATACCCATAAGGATTAAAACTCTCTCTCAAGGCGAAGAATGAAAATGAATATAAGGCCAACTCCTTCTCTGCATCATCCATGGCTGGAACATTAGGACATATCTTAACTGAATTTCCTAGTATGATAGGCACAGGAACTCCATTTCCATGCCTATGTCTGAATGCCTTCGCATAAGCTGCCAACTGTCTAGTTACCTCAAGTAACACAATTCTATCTGTCGGATATCTGGGCAACATGTAGGGAGGTGAAGGACATCCATGAACTCTAATATAAGTAAATTTCTGGAATTGGATGAACCAAGCACCATACCTCTTTACAAGCTCTTGTGCGTCTTGAGATAGCCGATTGTGAATCCCGCCCTACAATGTCCTGGTGATGTTCATCGTGAAGGTATCATTGACTAACTTGTAGTCACTTCCTGGCGGATGATGCAAATGAACATAGGAATCACAAACTTTGACTTCCCCGGGCCCTCTTCTGATCACTCCTCTGTGAGGTAATCCTGCATATTCAAAACTCCTGATCAAGGCATATATGATGTATGAACTCATGTGGAAAGACTTGGTAGCCTTCAATCTTCTTAACTGCATGTCCAAGCAATGGCTAATCATTCTAGCCCAATGAATTGTTCCTTTTCCTTGAACTATTACTGGGATGAAGTAGAACATCCACTTCTCAAAATAGAAGGCTTGAGGAGCTCCTGTGACTCGGTTGAGCAATGTTATCAAATCTCTGTACTCCTCCTGGAAGTCGATCCTATGTGGTGTGTTTGGAATCTTGCTCAGGCGAGGACGACTCTTGAGTAACCAATTCTTGTTGATGATGCTCAAGCAAGTGTCTGGATCATCTTCGTACATGGACCTGGCTCCTTCTAAGCTTTTATAGATCATATCTCTATGCTCCGGAAGATGGAGAGCCTCACTTATAGCCTCCTCTGAAAGGTAAGCCAAAGTGTTTCCTTCTTTGGACACGATCGATATGGATTGTGGGTCATAATGGCGAGCACACTCGATCATCAACTCATGGCACTGGATTGCTGGAGGGAAGCCGGCCGCCTTAATAATGCCACTTTCGATTATTCTTCTTGCGACAGGTGATGGTTTGCCAATGTAAGGGACCTCTCGAAACTTCCTCACACTGAAGTTTCCCAAGTTGGTATCTCCAATGTTGCTCCACTTCGACACGATCTTGGTCTCCAATTCTTCATTCTTTTGATCTTCCTTCATGAGAGCTGGACGACTGGTGGATGCTCCTGCCTTTGGGGTCGCCATCGTAACACCTACACCACATTTCATAATGAGTAATGGATTTTGCAATATAGAAATATAGACTAGATTAAAGATTGAATTTAGGAAACTTCATGATAAATCCTTGAATTATCATTTCCTAAATATAACGATGCAATTTGGAATTCAAGATTCAAAATTCAAAATTCAAGATTGAGGCTAGGACGATTCAAAATTCAAAATTTGGACGTGAGCTTCTTCTAGCAAATGCGCCTCCTTCATCAACTTCACCACCTTGGGTCTTCAACGCCTTGAGGGAAACTCGCTCCACCTCTAACCTCTAACAAAGTTCGCACTCTTCCTTGGATTGAAATTTCGCTCCTCTCCTTGGATCAAAATTCGCACTCCCTTGGATCAAAATTCGCACTCCTTTGCATGAAATTTCGCTCCTTCTATTGCTTCTCCAAATCGCATGTAAACAATGATTGAACGATGGATTAAAATGTTTCAAAGTACCTCCCATATATAGGCGCTTACCTCTTTATTCCCACATAGGCCGACTTTTGGAAATAAGGCCAAAAATAAACAAAATTTAAATAAAAAGGAAGCCGACTTTTATAAAAATATAAAAATATAACCCCAAGCACTCTCCCTTTTTATTTAATTTAATAATTAATTAATTAAATGCCTTTGTAATTAAATTTCGATTTTTAAAAAAGGCTTAATTCAATTATTAAATGCTTTATGCGAACTCATTAAATGCCAATTTTAATTAAAAATATTTCAAAGTTTTATAGAATTTAGCACTTAATGCAATTCAAAAAATGTTGGCGCCTAAACATGGGAGGAATTTGGGACATTGATCAATATCGCTCTGGTCCCTGGGAGAGGGACAGGAGCGCCCATGCATTTTGGTCCTCCATCTTTCATTTTTTACGTCTGAAACTTCATCCTTTACGTCCAAAATGGAGTTCTCGCTTGACATTTTGAGTTTAATCTATTCCATCTTTGGAATGAATGCTTTTTAAACCATTTTCGCCCTGGTCCCTTGGTGAGGGACAGGAGCGATTTTTGCTTTTCTTCCTTGGCCCTTGTCTTTTAAATCGTCAAATCAACTTGCGAGGTAAGGAATGATCATCCTTGTTTGTTCTACGCATATTTAACTCGTCCTTTGTAAAGCAAACCTGATATTCTGGAGATTTTCGCCCTGGTCCCTTGGTGAGGGACAGGAGCGAACTTTACTTCTTGCTTTTGGTCTTCATTTTCCAAATTGCCAAATCGAGTTGTGAGGGCAATTGATGATCTTCCTTGTTTGCTTTATGCATGCCAAACTTGTTTCTTCAATACCAAATGAGTTTTCTAAGGATATTCGCCCTGGTCCTTCAGTGAAAGAGAGGAGCGAATTTTACACTTGAGCTCAAAATTGTCGATTCTTGAGGTTAATTTCTTGTTCTTCGTCCTTCGAAAATCATTTTTGACCTTGTGTAACCTTGCCTTGACGTAGTTTTTGAAGGGAATGATTGATTATATAGAAATCGCCCTGGTCCTCCAGTGAAGGACAGGAGCGATCCTGCATTTATGGCACAAATCCTTAATCATATCAATATCTAATGATCCTCAAGGCGTAAAACATTGTCCCTTATTCCATGTTGAGTCTTGCAAATGAAAGTGGCACTCCAAAACGTTAGGTATTTAAGCAAATTTAAAGATTTCGCTCTGGTCCTTGGGAGAGGGACAGGAGCGCCTTGGGCAATTCCATCAAGTTCTCGGGGTTATTTACAACTTCGTTCTTCTTTGAGACATTCCAAATATCATTACCATCATATGCCTTAGCCTGGATTCAACCAAATTTGGAAGGGAATGCTAGATAATGCATATTTCGCCCTGGTCCCTGGGTAAGGGACAGGAGCGCTTTGGCCAATATAGGCTTCACTTGTGTTTCGCCAACTTTCAAAATCATCTTCGACGGATTGGTTGGGTCTTCTTTCCTTCATCTCAAGCTTGAAATTCGCTTTTCCTTGGCCAAGAACTTGTCCTTTGAGAAAATCGCTTTGGTCCCTGAGTGAGGGACAGGAGCTACCTTTAAAATCGCTCTGGTCCCTTGGAGAGGGACAGGAGCGCCTAGGCAATTTTGGGTTGATTTTCAATTTCGTAGACGGCTTAAGTTATATTCAATGAACAAAGCATTCCTCTCCTGACCTCCTCAAATCGCAAAATCACTTAAATCTTGCAAGGACAATGTAATTTCGAAAATCAAGCTCCGGTCCTTCAGGGAGGGACAGGAGCGATTTTTGTCTTAAAGGTCAAATTTTCAACCCTTCATTGCCAACGACTAAGTCTGGGTGCTCCATCATGTTGATTTCATCTCTTATTGCGTCCTTGATGCTTCGATTTGATCAACTAAAGCCAAAAATGATCTGAGTAAGCCATTTCGCCCTGGTCCCTCAGTGGAGGACAGGAGCGATTTGGCCTTAAACCTTAAAAGCTTGTCATATTTGAGTCTCAAAAATCTTCAAAATCTTCAATTCATGTTCGATTGTATCTCCTGGCGACCCTGCACAAAACAAATAAAACAAGTCAATAAGCAAGATACATAAAATATCAATTTCGCCCTGGTCCCTGGGAGAGGGACAGGAGCGATTTTACCTCTATAGGCCAAAGTATCCAAAATTAAGGCTTTCAGTCACTTCACAAGGCATAATTAGGTTATCTCCAAGGCCAGGGGTCAATTATCAAACCTTCCAAAATTTGGTCAAAATTCGCCCGGACAAAATTGCACAACTCCATCATTAACACTTAGGTAAAATTTGAACTTGCCCTCAAAATCCTGACTGGACCTAGACAGACTCATCTTATTTGAAAATTGCAATCTACGCGAGGATGCTCAATAATCTTTCAAAATTGGACTGGACTTCGGCTTGAAAACATCAAAAAGGAAACCCTAAGGCTTAACCCTAGTCCAGACGACTCACTCACTTACCCAAAATCCTAAAAGCAGAGAGAAGAACAGGCAAAACCGAGCAAAAAGAAGGGGTCCCCATTCTAATGGGGCGATGTGTGAAATGGTCACAACAAGTTGTAAGAAGCAATATTTTGCTGTGGTTTTTTCCCAAGGGTTTCCATATAAAATTGTGTGTGCATCTTGTCTTTTTTTGTTAGATCTTAATTTTGTGAATGCTTTGTTCTTTGCTTTAAGATTGCTAAAATTATAAATTGAAAAAGTTGGTCTTGTTCTGATTCAGTCCCGCTCTAAGTATAAGTGTTCGTTTGTTTTCTTCACATCTTTTACTACAAAAGCTAGAAGCTGATGTGTAATTGTTTTATTATGAACCTTGGTATTTGTTGTGACGTATTCACACATCGCCCCATTGCAAATGGGGACCCCTGCATTTTTTGCCTTCTGGGGTTTGTTTTCCAGGTCTTTTAGGGTTTTGTTTGTTAGTCTTTGCAGAATGAGTGTCACCAAGGGGATCACTGGATAGTAGGCTTTGCTTAAGTCAGGGAGTGGTTGATCAACTTCGGCTAAGATATGGAAGGAATAAATCAAGGATCTAGCCTAGGACAAAGTCAAGCCAGTTTGAGGGTGAATTGAGCCTAGGATGAGAATTTCGCTCCTGACCCTTCCAAAGGGTCCAGAGCGAAATTCATGTAAAACCCTATTTTCTACAAAAACTGGAGCTATATGTCAACCTAAAGGAGAAATTTGCATGGTCATGAGGAAAGGAGGCCTAATGAAAGTTTGTCCAAGGTATGAGGAGGAGAAAATATGTGAGAAATTGGCTCAAAGGGTGAATTTCGCTCCTGACCCTTCCAAAGGGTCCAAAGCGAAATTCATATTTCCTATATTTTGCTTCTTAGTTTGATCAAGTTTGGAGCTCCTAAAGCATGGTTTGGTAGGTTTTGATACATATTTGCCTTGAAGAGGAGTTTTTGGACCTTAAGATGATGAAAGCTAGCCTCAAAAGAGGATTTCGCTCCTGACCCTTTCAAAGGGTCCAGAGCGAAATCCTCCATTTTGCCTTGTTTTGGCCTAAGAAACCTAGTTTGACTTTGCCTGGGGCCAGTTGAGTGATGGGTTGCCTTGATTAGGATGGAAGGAAGTTGGTTTGATCAAGCTTGAGGGAAGATTGGGTGAATAAGGTGCTAAATCAGCCTGGAATCATGATTTTCGCTCCTGACCCTTCCAAAGGGTCCGGAGCGAAAATCCTTATAACACTCATTTTCCTTCCTTGTTTTGGCTAAGCGTTGGCATGATGAAGGAGGAATTAGTATGTTCTTGCCTTGAGAGGGAGTGGGATGATTTGGAAGATCAAGATTTTAGCCCAAAAGAGAATTTCGCTCTTGACCCTTCCAAAGGGTCCAGAGTGAAATTCCTTACAAACCTCATTTGCTACCTTGTTTGGGCTTGAAACCTTGCTCCTTTGATGGAAAACGATCTATATTTGCCTCTAGGAGAAAACTGAAGTTTAAAAAATGAACAATCAAGCCCAAATGGTGATTTTCGCTTGTGACCCTTCCAAAGGGTCCAGAGCGAAAATCCTCCTAAGGCTCATTTCCTCCCTAGTTTGACCAAATTTTGAGTTGCAAGGCATCTTGAGGGGAAGAGTGGACATGTTTGGACTTTGGAAATGTGTGAGAGCTTTGAAAAAATGAAGGATTCTAGCCAAGAAGGTGAATTTTGCTCCTGACCCTTCCAAAGGGTCCATAGCGAAATTCCTTACAAGCCTACCTTTTTGACCTTGCTTGGGCTTAAGACTTTGATCCTTGCATGAGAATGATGTTTAGTTACCTTCTAGAGAAGATTGGAGGTGAAAAGATGAAGGATCAAGTCAAGAATGAGATTTTCACTCCTGACCCTTCCAAAGGGTCCATAGCGAAAATCCTAAATCCACCTATTCCTTTCACATTTGTGCCAAGTCAGGCCTAGACAAGGATGATAGAAGCCCTTGAGATTGCCCTTGAATGGATTTTTGTCTCAAAAAATGATGATTTTGGGCTACAGGAAGAATTTTGCTCCTGACCCTTCCAAAGGGTCCAGGGCGAAATTCATTATATGTCTTGTCCCTAGCCATGATTTCTAGCAAAATTCTCTTTTCTAGTCACTTTGAGGTCAAGCGAAATGTTGCAAGCATGGGAGAGGGATCCAAGGATAAGAGTCCAAGTAAACAAAGTGAAAAGAATGGAATTGAGTGAGGATAAACAAGCAAATCATGAAATTCGCTCCTAACCCTTCCAAAGGGTCCAGGGCGAAATTGTGCAAAACCTATCTTTTCCCTCAAATTTATGCCAAGTCTAGTGTGGGTCAAGATTAGAGGTGTCCTTAGGCATGTCCTTGAATTGTCAAGAATCATCAAATATGAAGAAATGAGCTCAAAATGAGAATTTCGCTCCTAACCCTTCCAAAGGGTCTAGAGTGAATTTTCTCAAAACCACCTTTTTTCCCAATTTTGTGCCAAGCCTAGTGTTGGCTAAGGTGAGTTTTGATGGGAGAGGTCCTTAGAAATAACTTTGACTTATAAATGATTATCAAATGTGAAGGAATTGAGCCTAAAAAGTGATTTTCGCTCCTGACCCTTACAAAGGGTCTAGAGCGAAAATCTTAAAAACCATCTTTTCTTCCAAAATTTGCGCAAAGTCAAACCTAGACAAGGGTGAGAGAAGTCATTTGGATTGCCTTAGAGTGGATTTTAGTCACCAAGAATGCAAATTTTGAAGCCAAAATGAGAATTTCGCTACTGACCCTTCCAAAGGGTCCAGAGCGAAATTCCTAGGATCACCCTTTTTCCTTGCAAATCAAGTCAAGTTTTTGGTTTTTATGGCCTAGATAGGAGTGAGGCGATGTGTCCTTGATCTTGGAGGTGGATTGGAGTTGAAAAGATGAGGAAATAAGCCTAAAATAAGATTTTCGCTCCTGACCCTTCCAAAGGGTCGAGAGCGAAAATCCTAAAAACCATCTTATCCTCCAAATTTTGTGCTAAGTCAGGCCTAGACTAGGGTGAGAAAAGCTATTTGGAATGCCTTGGAAAGACGTTTGACCTTCAAAAGTGTGAATTTTGAGCTAAAAGGTGAATTTCGCTCTTGACCCTTCCAAAGGGTCCAGAGCGAAATTCTTCATCTACCTATTTCCTCCTTGTGTCAAGTCAAGACTAGGAGTCCTAAGGCGTAGTTGAGGTTGAAATGATGTTACTTTGCCCTGCAAGCTGAATTGAAGTGAAGAAAATGAAGAGTTGTGACCTAAAAGGTGAATTTCGCTCTTGATCCTTCCAGAGGGTCCAGAGCGAAATTCCCAATTTCACTCAAATTGCTCATGATAGAGGTCAAGGCGTGGATCCCTGGGCTCTGGAGGAAGGAAAACTAGTGTGTGCTTGCCTTGGAAGGTATTTTGGAGTGGAAACATGATAGATTTTGTCCTAAAAGGTGAATTTCGCTCCTAACCCTTCCAAAGGGTCCAAAGCGAAATTCTTAAAAACATCTCTTTTGCCCCAAATTTGCATCAAGATTGGTGTTGGTTGAGAATAAGGGCATCCTTGGGCATGTATCTAAGCAAGTACGGTTGCAAAGTGAGAACAATTTGAGCTAGGAATGCAAATTTTCGCTCCTGACCCTTCCAGAGGGTCCAGGGCAAAATCCTTATAGGGCCTGTCCCTGGGGAGAATATTGAGCAAGCTTCATTTTAACATCTTCTTGTTGATGACTTAAGGTAGAAAATGCCATGTTGAAATAAATTTATTATGTGTCCTTAATCATCTTTTGGTTTGTCTTGCAGTTAAAAGAAGACCAGGCCAAGACAAGGACGACCTTCTCCAGTCCAACATCAACAAGGACGGCCTTCTCCGGTCCAGCATCATCAGGGACGACCTCTTCCAGTCCAACACTTGAAGGAAAGGTACACCATCCATCCTGCACATCAAAGACAAAGGAGGTTAAAGCAAGGGTTCGTTGAAGAAGCATACAGTTTCAGAAGAGTTAATTAAAGTTAGCTTCTCAGCATCATCAAATTGAGCATCTACCAAGTTACAATTGTCAGACAAGGTGGCATCCCAGTCATCACTCCTCCAGTCAGATTGGTCCACCTCAGCGTGTCCAGATTCAATGTACCTGACTCATTGGAGATGGCACAAACTTTGATGTACCTACCTCAGTTATCCATTGGTCGAATATTCCAGAGAAGACGTGTCCAAATAATGCAATCATTTCATTGGCCAGAATTGAGTTGTTGTAACAAACCCTAATTAGGGTTTTCATTGTAAAATCTTGGCCATTGATCTCAAGTTGTTCTGAGCCATTGAATTGTATTGAGGGCACTATATAGCCCTGGCTCCTAATTTGTAAAGGCTAATAGTTAGTCAATGGTTAGCTAATAGAGAATAGTTAGTAAATAGTTGATAGTCGGTGAATGAGTAGTAGAATAGCAAATAGAATAGCAATTAGAGTAGACTAGGAAGAGAAGACAAGACATTGTTGCCTTAATTGTAAAGACTTCTTTTTCATTGAAGATATGGTGAAATATGTCGTTTCGTTGCAATATGCATGGTCTCTTGTTGAATCTTCGTTTTAGATGATAGATAATTAAATTGAATGAAAGTTGTTGAATGCACCTGTGTGGAATCCGTCTAATCCATACCACTAGCCTCTTACTGATTGTAAGTGCGCCCTACGTGATCAACTGGCATAAAATGAGCGTAATCTCAAGTCGTTACACGTCTATTGTTCATGCATTAACTTGAATGATGATCAGTATCTGATGGTGTCCGATTTGAATATATTTGAAGCATCCCCCAGAAGATCGCACCAATTTGGTGTTGAATTGTTCAACTTGATGGTGAGACCCAGCCCAGTAGGACTCCACCTAGTCGTTCATCCATCTTCTCGCATTCTAGGTAGTAGAGTAGACTTCCTGAACCTTGCATCTTTTGCCATTTGTTTGTCTTCCAGTTAGTTAATAGGACCTGTGATTCCAGCAAATCAAACGTTTAGGTCGTTGAATTGTTCAACTTGATGGTGAGACCCAGGCCAGTAGGACTCCATCTAGTCATTCATCCATCTTCTCGCATTCTAGGTAGTAGAGTAGACTTCCTGAACCCTGCATCTTTTGTCATTTGTTTGTCTTCCAGTTAGTTAATAGGACCTGTGATTCCAGCAAATCAGACGTTTAGGTCGTCAAGTGTAAGTCCCCTTGTGATTCCAGCAAAATCACATCATACCACAAAGAGCTTATCCACGAGTAGAGAACCTACATACAAGAACCTTGGAGTTGCCTCGACTATCCTTCGGCGAGATCTTCAGCAGTCGGGAAACTTTGCTCAAGAGAGGATAAGGTACCTTTAGGTATTTTATTCTGTGTTTGGTCGTGTACAAAAAACACGTCAACAGTATTTAATAAGCAAAGAATCTGATCCACTATAATGCCTTGGCACTTATGTTTAGTAAAAGCTTATTTTGAACTGCTTAATGTAGTGGCTGCTACCCCTATTTACTCAATTTCATGACATCTAGTCAAATGCGTTGGAGGACTGGTGGCCAGTTTTTGAGAGATGTTTTTGTGCCCCTGGGGTTGTCTAACTAGGTTGACTATGTTGTCCAAGTGATTCATTAATGGAGATTATTGAATTATGAACGGGCTATTTTACTGTGGTTGATGGAGATGCCAGTCTTTTTTGTGATATAGATTAGTGCCAAGCCAGGAATACAACATTAAATGAACTGACATGTTTGGTGTTTTTCCTATATCATATATACCCACCATAATTTGTTAGAATGGTTTTTTGTATTGTTGGCTTGTAGCTTCTAATCTTGTCTGTTTTAGTGTTGGAGTTTCTTTTATGTGCTGCATGCTATTTTTACTGTCTATTCTATTTATTCCTATCAACCTACTGTGTTCATTTGTGAGCGTTAAAATAATTTCTTAATTTTTAAAGTCTTTTTGCTAGTTTGTGATTATGAATATAGCTAGAAGACTCCGGTAAGAGTTTTATTTAATTAGCTGACATACGGATTCTTGATTTTTTTCCAGTTATTGGATGTATCTTACATGTGTGTTTTGCCTTCCCAGGTATGTGCATAGCTATCAAAGCTATTTGTGGAATCATGCTGCCAGCGCAAGGGTTAAGAAATATGGTGAGATTTCCATATGATTCTTTTTATGTTCACTGACAAGTAGGAGGTACTTATAGTTCAACATTTGACAGTGGCAGAAAAATGTATGTGCCAGGCTATTGAAACATAGAGAACAGAAAAATCATGTAGAAATTATTTGATACAGTTAACTTGCTCTTAGTTGTTTTGATTTATCTGTAATCATAGTTACTGTTGGCAGAATATAGGGATGTGAGGCACCACAGATGTCATCTGGGTCCCCACATATATCCATTATATACCACTTAAATAGCCTTAAAAGACCTCTATTATGCCTAAATAAGCTATAAAAGTGTAATTATTATAGAATAGAAGGCAAATTTGTGGGAATAAGATAATTAAGAATTATTATGAAAGGATATTATGGAATGCCATTATGAAAAGGCATAAAGAGGCTATATAAAGAAGGAAAAGTGGGAGATAAGAGTGTGGAATAATGTGGAAACATGTGAGGAATAATATGAAGTAAATATATGTGAGAATAGTGAAGTGTAAATATTTATGTGATATATGTATATACTATATATGGATGAAGCATGATGAATGAATTATAAGACGTGTAAGACATTTTTAAAGTATATGAATATATGATGTCATGGATGTATGTATATGAATGTATGTAATTTATTATAATTTTGTTTATACTTTTTGCATATCTAATTTCTTCCTTTTTATTGCATCGTACCAAGGTTTACTACATATAACATAATATTAAACCTTTGGTCAAGGTTTTTCTGTCAACTGTTACCAAATTTGGAAATTTGAATGTGTTGGAGGCGGAAAAAATCCTGCAATTCTAAATTCTGGTAAAGAAAGTCTTTATATACATAGGATACATGATTAATTGCTTCGCATAAGGTGTGGCAATCCAAGCTGGCTAGGATCATCAATTCAAAAACAAAATAGGCATGATTTTCAAGGTACAATTAAAATATGATTTTATCAAAAATCACAATTTAACTGAATAACTTGCTGGTCACCAATAATTTTTCTTTTTTTTTAATATTGAGTCTCATTTTTACATACAAAACTTAATTTTTTGTGGGCAAATTTCAAGGCAGATGAGAGTTTGATGAGCCAACATCTTGTTGGATGGAAATTACAAAAATATGAAGTAGTGTTATTTTAGTTTTTGGAAATAGGGTTAGGTTTTTTTATTTTAAATTTATAATAAGTTAATAACCCTAAACTATTTATTTACCGTATTAAATCTAAACAAAATCCCTGAAGTTAAACCCTAAATCAGAAACTTTTACCCCAAAGTCTTGTTATTGTAACTTTTAGGGACATGGTAAGGGCTTTCTAGAGTTTAACTTAAGGTCAACATTTTGGGCTTATGATTTAGCTTTAGGGTTTTTGTTTTAACCCTAAACTATGAAAAATGGAAACCTAAAGCTAAATGTAAAACTCCAAAGACTAACCCTAAATTATTGTTGTTTTAATTTTAAGGGATGGTTTTAGGTTTTTTATTTTAAATTTATACTAACCCCAATGGTTAAACTATTTTGTACACCACATTAAATGCAAACAAAAACGTTAAACTCTAAATCAAAAACACAAACGCTAAATTATTATTTTTATTTTTAGGGATAGGTTTAAGGTTTTTATTTTAAAGTTATAGCAATGCTAATGGATAACCCTAAACTATTATTCCGGTTTTGTGTTAGCTATTGCAGTTATCTAAATGTGTTGATGCTCTAATGTCAACCCTAACTATAAACTTCGACTTTTTAAAGTTTAGGGTTTTAAAATTTTCTTAGTATCCTATGTACGAACTCTAACCTTAAATACTAATTTTAGTATTTTCTAAGCTTAGCGTTAGTATTAAGGATTTTTAACTTTTTAAGTATGTACTAAAGGATTTTTTATTGTTTTAGTATGCACTAAGGTTAAGACTAGCATTATGGATTTTTTAAATTGCTTTAGTATGTTCTATGTTCTAAGCTTAATTCTTAAATGAAATTGGGTTTGATATGAGATATTCATTCATGTAGACCCCAATAAAGGCAAGAAGAGACCGCAACATGGTCAAGACCAAAGTGACTTTAAGAGGGTTCTAGAGCGAAGGAAACAAAGACGTCTATGAGAGGTCATCAAAGTGACTTTAATACTGTAAATTCAAGTTCGAAATCCATCTTGAAGTAGAAGTTGAAGTCGAAGTGCGAGTCAAAGTCATAGTTGGTAGAGAAGATATCATAACACTCAAAATGCTACAAATAAGCATATGAAGGAAGTGGGTGGAAATAGCATGACACCTTAAAATATTAGATGAAGCGTAGGTTGAACTTGCAAACCGAGTTTGGTACAAGGAATCTAAAAAGCTTCCTCTAGATGAGGGAAATCTTCATTGGGAGATAGACTCCTTCATAGAGGAAGAGTTGTTAAGTGACGAAATTGAGCCAAAAACTGTAGGTCTAAGGGTTAGAGAGCACAAAAGAGAAACTGAGGTGAAACAAGGGTGCAAAATGATGAAGCTATGTGAAGAGTAGAAGATTCTCACGTGGCTAAGAGTGCGAGAGGAGAATTGAAATGTTCAAATCAAAGCTCCTTTGCAAGTAGGTTCCTAACACTATTTTTATATGAAAACAAAACCATGCTGACCCCACCATCAAGCGCTAGTGTAGAAAGATAGAAGTTGCTTAAGTTGACAAGTTTTGGATCCAAGGATCCCGTAAAGAACTGTGAGACCTATGAAATGATTCAGACAACAAATGGTTGGGATCTTAGTCACAAGGTTCGAATTCGAATTTGAATTCGACAGCCATGAAATTCGGATGAAATTCGACAAGGGAAAAATTCGAAAAACAAATTCGGATAAAATTCGCCTTATATGATTTTGTTTATTTTAAATATATGTAATACTTCTAATAAATTATCAAAATAGTTTAACATTGCTGAATAGATGGCACATTTATAAAATATAAACCAGAAGAAACATGTGAAATCACGATTGCGAAGATGTTTTCTTTTCAAAATGGTACGATAAAAAGTCCTCTAAGTCATCAACTTAGCAACCTTGTGAAACATGGAAACAACCCGGAAGTGTGGGACCTTGCGCAAGGGGGTTGAATCTTCGGAGAAGGCCAACTTCCTTCTCATTCCAGGTGTAGGTGTTGAACCAACTCAACACTTAAAAACTTATTACTAAGCCTATCCTAACAACTTGTAGAGGCAAAAGGAAGAGGGAATTGCTTGAAATAAAAGGAGGTGGTGCACCAAGAAGAGATTGTTTCTCTCCCTACCGAAATGACACAAGTAATTAACTGAAACACCCTAAAGGTCCACAACTTTTCAGTTGTATGAGTGACCCCAGTGCATATACGATGGTTAGAATTCACTGAATGCCAAGAGGGGAGAAGGATTTCCACAAGTCACACTCAGAAAAACCAGTTAACACATCAAATATGAAGAGAAAAAACCACAAGACATACACCTATGATGGAGTTAAGAAAGCGTACACAACATACATAAGTTGAAAAGAGGCAAGAATCGTGATTTTCAATTAATCGTAAGGCCAAAAGCCAATCTTATAGTTGTAGAAATGCAAAAATTTACAAGTCTTCAAGAGAAGAGAAGAGCACAAGAAAGCTCAAGGCAGCAGGAAGAGAACCCTTTACAATGAGGCTTAACAACCTTATATAGAAAAATGGGTTACAATGGTGATCATGACCCCTGCATGTCAGTCTGGAAGTGCATGCACTTGGCTTGTACATACAAGCAACCTAGCCATACCTCCAAAGGCAATCTTGAGGAAGGTGGGTTAACAAACCTTCCAAAGTCAGACATGACATAAGTCACCCAGCATGGTCCCCGTACCTCCTTGATGGACACCCTGCCAAAACATTTAATGCACCCTTGTGGCTCCACAAAAAAAGTGCATAAGTCACCAAAACTGTCGGAGCATTTAAAGCCTTGAGTGTTGATCATGCCATCCGGAAGTGTCGCTAGTCGGAAGGAAGCCCGAAGACTTCGGAAGTTCAGACTCCCGAAGTGAGGAAGACAAGGGAAGGAGCAAGGAACTTCAGAACCTCGGGGTTCCAAAGGAACTAGGGAGAGAAGGCAAAACGGAAAGGAACTTCAGAACCTTGGAGTTCCAAAGTTCCAGGGAATTGTTGAAAGGAACTTCGGAACCTCGGGGTTCCGGAGTTCCGGGATAGAGAGGGAAAGGGTTAAAGAGAGAAGGGGAACTTCATGGACCGGGGTCACCGTAGTTGGGGAACTCTGGAGACCGGAGTCACCGTAGTTGGACAAGGAACTTGGGAACCTGGGGGTTCTGGAGTTCCGGGGGGTAGAAGGACAAGGAACTTGGGAACCTAGGGGTTTCGAAGTTCCGGGGTTGAAGGTTAAGGAACTTGGGAACCTAGGGGTTCCGGAGTTCTGGGGTAACTTCGGAGACCGGAGTCACCGTAGTTGAGAAGACTTAGGAACTTGCTTCTGACAAGACAACACTTCACACTTCATAATTCCATTGCTTTTCTCTTTGATCAACTGGGCAGCGCTGGTCCATGGAACATATCTCTAATCGGTTCTCACTGATGGACTAAGGGTGTCATAAAGATGACAACAGTTACAAACCATCATACTCGCACGCGTGTCTGACCCTCTACAAACAATGCCACAATTGAAGATGGCTCCTACAAACATAGTCGGTGACAACATTGCCAACTAGGAACACCGTTAGATGGCAGCAAAACCATCTGGCACAGACCCCATGTCGGCAACGAAATTACTTGGCACGTCTGCTACAGACCCCATGCTGCTCACTGTAAGCATTGGTCGGGACACTCATGGCACAAAATGATGTTGTCAGTACCCAACACTTTTTCCTTGACTGCGTGGTCATATTGTCGGAGAAGAAGGCCTAGGACGCCCTTCTAGGAAGGGGTTGGCTGATTATGGCAAAGGCGAACCACGACTGGAAGAAAAACACACTCTCCATCGAGATTGAAGCCCGGAAGTACGTGATCGACTTGAGGAATCAAGCCGTAAATGAGGAATCGGTGTCGTCTGATTCGGACTCAGACGACTCGCACAATTGGGAATGGGGCTCACAGAATGATAGGAAAAGGATGGAACTTGATGACGAGGGGGTTTTGGAACTGGAGGGATACTCAAAGGATGAAACAAGTTCTCTCGCTGGGCTCTTCCATTGGCAGATGGAAGACTATGAAGTATTTCACCCCGATTGCCACATGTTGCAGATCGGGGAATCAAGTGCAAGTACGGAAGATGCAACTTTTCCCCCAGAGTATGGGGAGTACCGTGAGGGGGTAGCACAAGTGGATGATACACCTGTGCACCGGTTTGAATGGGACAAAGTCATCAAGTACGAGGAGTGCAACGTGAAGAAAGTAAATTTGGGGAATGATGCCAATCCAAAGGTAATCTTGGTCGGGGACGATTGGAACCCCGTGCTGAAAGCGGTGGCATTTAAAATTTTCTTGGAGTATAAGGATGTGTTTGCATAGACGTACAAGGACCTGAAAGGGATACCCCTGGACCTGTGCGTACATAGAATACCTCTCATACTAGGTGCCCAACCTGTACGAAGGAGGCCGTACAAAATGAATAAGAACTATGCAGCAAAGGTAAATGAAGAAATTGAGAAGATGCTGGAGGCTGGAATCATCTTTAAGGTAGAAACCAGCGACTGGGTATCACCAATTGTCATCTCCCTAGAGAAGGAAGCAAATCAGAACAGGATATGTGTGGACTTCCGATGGTTGAATGTCGTGACTATCAAGGACCTGTTCCCGACTCCATTCACTGACAACATTTTGGAGGTAGCAGGCCACAAGATTTACACGTTCCTGGGCGGATTTTCTAGATACAACCAAATCAGCATTGTCGAAGAAGATAAACTGAAAACAACATTTATAGTGGAGGATGGAGTATATGCATACAATTGCATGTTGTTCGGACTGTGTAATGCCCTGACCACCTTCCAATGGATTATATTGCACATCTTTGATGGGATGTTGGTTGGAAGCTTCAAGGCATTCTTGCATGATTGGTCTATCTACAGCAAGCAGAAAACCCATTTGAACGCACTCGGAGAATGCATGGAGAGGTGTAGGCAGGCCCAACTAGCCCTCAACCCTAAGAAGTGCCAATTCATGGTACCGCAGGGTAAGCTGTTGGGGCATATTGTGTATAAGGAAGGGTTGAAGACAAACCCCGACAAGGTAGGGGTAATTGTAAACATGGAGAGTCCCATGGATGTCATGGGGGTAAAATCCCTCCTGGGACATGTCGGCTATTATAGGAGATTTATCAAAAGTTTTGCACAGGTGTCATGCCCTCTGGATAAGTTGATGAGAAAAGGTGAACCATTCACGTGGGGAGCAGAACAGGAGGAAGCATTCAAGGAATTGAAATCCCAATTGGTGAGTGCACCAATCTTGGCGTACCCTGATTGGGATAAGGAGTTCCATGTCCAAGTGAATGCCTCCAACTTTGCCATCGGCGCCACTTTGGCACAATTAGGCGTGCAGGGGTTGGACCACCCTATTTTTTTCACTAGCCGTCTGCTCTCCAAGGCCGAATGAAACTACAGTACGACAAAGAGGGAGACACTTGGGATGGTGTACTCAGTGTAGAAGTTCCGCTACTACCTCTTGGCGACACCATTCACCTTTTACGTAGACCATCAAGCCCTGATGTACCTGGTGAACAAACCAATAATCCAAGGACAAGTAAGTCAATGGTTGCTATTGCTCCAAGAATTCACCTTTACAATCATTGTACGCCCTGGGAAGAGTCATGTCATAGCAGACCAACTATCAAGAATCAAATCTAGAGAACCTGGGGAAGGAGTAAATGAGGATTTTCCCGATGCTTACCTCAATTAAATGTTACCTCTAGCTGCAATCATGGAGACATATTTGTTTCCAGAGTTTGATACTCACTTGCCCCTCTTTTTTATGAATATAAGTCACTTTTTTTTATGTCTCAAACATGAGCCAAAATTGAATTGAGGATGGTGAAGTAATCTGAGTTGTAGACTAGGGTTCGTTCCAAATGACCATGGAGGAGCAAAAAGGGAATTATTCGAAGGGGAAGCTATTGGTGGGGGACATTCTTAACTTGAAAACTATTACAGACTTAAAGAGCCAAGACGTGATTGTCTACAACTGCATGGTAGTGCCGACTCTTGGAATATGTTGCAACTCCCAGGCATATTAAGCATTTCTTTTTTATGTGCACAAACTCCTTAATCCATGTTGCCTCTATAGAAGATGCCTCTTGGCGAAATTAGAAGCACAAGGTTGAGACAAATTTTTTGAAGATTTGGATTATTTCCACCGCTATTTTCTCACCAATAATCTTTAAAAAAAGATATTCAAGAGTTTCTATATAAACAATATTTTATTATTGATTGTAATATGCAACTTGCAAGATACAAGATTACACTTTTTGTCACCTAGTGTTTGGGTGGATCTTCGTTAGATAGTTAGTGGTGAAGAAAGGAGCCTCCCTCGAGCTTTCTTATAATTTTGCAACTATGAAATGATGAGGTCTCCCACTAGAAGATGCATGTTGAGAGGCCCTCCATAATCTGCCCATTAGCATTTGTGAAGCTATCAAAAAAGAAAAACTTTGGGTTGAGGAAGTACCCCACTACATGAATGGGTTCATGGAATTTATTGATTTACCTCCAATCAATGATCTCTCAAATGGGGGTAAACCTATTTGTATTCCCTTGGTAATAGTTTTGGATGGCCTTTTTTGCTCTATCCATGGCTTCATACTTGTATCCCTTTTGGTTTTATTCCCCATCCACTAAGGTCAAAACCCTCATTGATAACTACAAGACCTACAAAGTACAAACAATTAAAGTTACAATGAAACTAAATACTTTTAAAGTTGAGAAATAAAGGATTTAATTTGAAGTTTGAAGTTATCTTGACAATATCTATAGCTCTGTTGGCAAAGACGTTATCAAAAATTATCTTTGCGGTCCTCTCTCTATCAAACTTCTTTGAACATGTTGAGTCTAGCTATGCTCTCACAAACATTCGCTTCAAGGATGTCATTAAACTAGAAATATTTTTCAATGTTAGAAAATTGGTTGCAACATTGTGACACTCAATTGGACAAGCCCTTTTCCCTTTGGTGTGATATCTCATCAACTTAAGAACTGAAGAGTGATTGTAAATATATTTTGTTATGTTGCTTACATTTACAACTGACCTCACCTAATCAGTTTTGCCTACGTCTTCCAAAAGAAGGTCAAGACAATGGGCTGCACATGGGATCTAGAAGGGTGTTAGATGCCTATGTTGGAGTAATCTTCCATTTGCCACATATGTTGTTGCATTAGTAGTGACAACTTGCACAAAATTATATATGCTCGCCCACCTCTAAATCAACCTCCTTCAACATCAAGCTCAAAGTTTTTGTGTTTTTATTATATTAGAGGCATGAATCACCTTAAAAAAATAAACTCATCATATTAAGCCACTAAAAATTGATGAGGGTGCATTCCTTTCATTCATCCATCCATCTGAAAGAATTGTACATCCAAACTTTTGATATTGCCTCTTTTGATCTTCCACAATTATTTTTGCATCTGCAATAGCATGTTGGAGCAACCTACTGCTTAACTCCTTTAGAAAGGGCACATTCACTTTTGTGTAAGCTATGAATATCATCACCAAATACTCCCAATATGAACATTTTGCTACATTGAAGGGAAGGTTGTTATTACACCAGAATATTGCTCATGCCTTAGTTGTTTCTTTGTGCACCTCCTTGTTACACCTTGTACCTTCAAATGAAGGTTGTGCTCCATGTATGTTTCTAGACGCAAGAATTCTTGTGATTGAGCTCTACTTGTATGAGGTGGATGTTCTATGTATGTGTGGACTGTGACTAGAGCCCACAATGCCCATTGTATCCTCATTGGTTTTGTTGGCAAATTAAGAGCAATTATTTATTGTTCCATGGTCTTCTCCAATTTCTTTTCATCTAGTAATGCAAGAAGTGTTATTATCTCTTGTTTCACCTCTTCTAAGACCTTGTGGACAACTTCGAATTGGAACAAGGAATGTCTGCAAGATAGAATTTGAGGCAGTTGATACATCTGCTAAGCTTCTTTGTCCACGAGTTACAAATCACACTTCTCACTATTGGTCCCATTATAACAGCATGTTTTCTAGTGGGGTCATGACTTCAATGGGTTTTATTCCCAACAGGATGATTTCCACTTGCTGAGTTTGAACCTAATGCAGAATTGGATGCCATTGTCTATTAACTTACATAACATAAATTAAAAAAATGTTTGAAAACATACAACAATTTGAACATGAATTTTAGAAAAATCATATAAAATTTAAATGCCTTTGAAAAATTGATACTTAGTATGGTAAGGTTGGTAATTGAAATAATGAGTGAGACAAAAATAACATTTTGAATCCTTAAAGTTTAAATGTAAACTCTATATTCAAAAAATTAATTTGAAAATAAAAGGATTCAAATAGATTTGTGTAATTGTATATTATTTAAATTTTACTCAACAAACAATTTTACATAAATTGAATCAATTCAATACAATAAAATTTGTAAATTTAACATGCATGGAAAAGTATAAAATTATTTACAATTTTATATTCTTGAAAAAAATTTAAAAAATGAATGAATTTGGTACAAATTTGTAATTTTAGAATATTGTTCTTGAAATCCCCTAAAAAATCCTTACAATCTGCATTAGAACACTCTAGTGCTACTACATAGCCAAATAGGGCTTATAAAGGAAAAAATCCATGTTTTTATGTGTATTTGCTGCTTTTCTCCAATTTTTAAGGTGCAGTGTGAGTTAAACCTTCAGACTTGTCAATTACTTGCCAAAAAACTCAACTATTATTGTCAACAACTTGGTGGAAAAATTTGCAAGTCAAACTTGCAAAAACTTGGATTTGCAAAATTTTGGAGAGTTTTCAGCAGCTTGTTTAGTTTGTGAGTTATGTTTGTCAATGGTTACTTTGTGTTTATTGGCAAACTAAGTGTAAGTATTGCAAGTGTGATAGGTCCCTTTGAGATTCCCATTTGTAATATTGATCAAAGTAATCACTTTCGTCACAATAAGCTATTGTTCTGTGTCACAATAAGTTATTGTTTAGTGAAATCTTTGGGATTTGGATTGGACCTATGTTGTGTATCATTGATAGATGATTAGCCTATAATACTCAAGTGTTATTGGTATAGGTGACATGTAGATAATTAGGGTTGGTGAATATCTACAATATATTCTTGGGATGCATACATCATTCATCGCTTGGTTTCAATTGATTGTCTTCTTTATAGCAAGTAGTTGAGGTACATTTGTTACCTCATATCTTGGTGTTGATTGTATTCTTTTTACTTCAATGCTTTATTGGAGCTTTGTTTCTGTTGTACGATCGTAAATTGTGTTCTAAAAATACATGTTTATTTACTCTATGTTTGTTGCACCTACTATTAATTTATACATCTATGTTTTTTTAATTTTAATTATTCATACTTAATCGTGATTTTTTTTGAGTTGTGTTCCCTGATGTTATTTCTATTTCAAATTTTATCCTTGCCATGTATGTACACGGATTTAAACCTTTGTATATAGAGAATTATTATGGAAATCTGAAAGATAGAGCAAGAGGTGAGCCGCTATCTCTGTCAGAGGCATTATTTTGGATGTTTTGTAATGCTTTTAAATTTTTCCTTTTGCTGCATGCTCTGGAGGAGTTGCAGTGCATGGTTTATGGTTCAGATAATTCATAGGTTGATCTGGTTTTCTCTTGCATGCTAAGCTAATCTAGAATGAATGTTTATAGTTGCTTTAATTTCCAGGTTTAAACTAATTCTCATGGAACCTCTAACATCCTTACTTTTGGTGATATAGACTATAGTTTACAAATATTCCTGGTTTTGTATGTCTATAACTATAAGTGTATGTAGTTATTATAATTCATTCTTTGTGCCTAACTTGCAGCAAATACAAACTCTTACCATTTTGTTATCATATAATACCAATATTTTGATTTTACCACTTGTCTGATTTGCAGGAGTTGAGAAAGTTATTGAAGGAGATCTTGTGTATTGTAAGGAAATTGAAGTAGATAAACAAAATCCAAATAACAAGGATGAAAAGGAAGATGTTGATGAAGTTGCTGGATATGACTTTGATGTTATAGATGAGACTACCGAGAGTGATTTATCTCAAGAAAGTGTCAGTGTAGCAAAGGTAAGATGGTTATGTGTATAAATTCTGTACTTAATATTCAAAGCTACACAAACACATCAATCACATCATTTCTGGTTGTTTTTTATGTATCATTGGGTTTTAGAATCAATAAGATTGGTGATATCAAGGTTTTCTCTCAATTTTTTGTTTCAGTAATGCACAGCTGAGTCATGGTCATAAATTTCTTTTTTTCTGATAAAAGAGAAATGTACAGCTCTTGGTGTTTTGTGTTGCATTGATACTACATGATGAACAAGGGACGAACTATAAAAATAGGGCACCTCTCTCTCTTTCTCTCTGTTTAAAGTTATTCTGTTGGTGATCACATGATTCACATCCATATTACTTGTGAGTTGTGACTGATAAAAATACGTGACATCTAGATGTTTAAGTTTGTTAATTTGATTCCTATGTGTTATTTCACTTACAGAATCTGATTTTCATCACAATAACAGTAAAATAGACAATTTCAGATCTAAACTAAGTAAAATAAGCACTAGAGTTGAGATTGAGCTAGAAACTAGTATGGAAAATAGGGGAGAGGTTAGAGAAAGCATGTTTGGAATGATTTTAGAAGTTCCGAATTAGCTTTAGAAGATTGGAAAGCTGGCTGGAGAAGCTTCTGGATTTATATAGGACTCTCAGAAAACTATGTAGGGAATACTGATCAGAGGACACGATGGTGACCCTCTCTAAGTGGTGGGGCCTGACAGGCACACTTATGTCCTGCATGGGGTGCTAGTATCTGACTTCATAGTGGCAACCTCCTTCAAATAGTAGTACCCTATGACTGTGATGCTCCAAATCTTTCTGAAGTTGCTAGCCAAGTTTAATACTCCTTTGTGGTGGTTGTAGAAATGTTGTATGAAGTCACATAAGCGAGTATAAGCCTGCAAAAAACTGGGGGAAGGGGGGAATGGGGTGTTTAAGTTAAGAAGCTTTGCTCAGTGATGCCCCTATTTTTCATGTTCCATCATAAGTAATTTGGATATTTTTACGCGTGTGAATTCTAGAATGCAAGAGTTCTATCTATATTGGGTTATGTGATATTCCTTATTTTCACTTAACGAGTTAGTATTCTATTGGATCTAATTCTTGTTCCCTTTGTATGACTAAGTCGGGGGTACAAACTACAACACTCAGAAAGTACTTGGGGTTCAGAACTTTGGTCCATGTTCCCCAATCTTGTTAACAGTGATGGTGAGTGTGATGACGGAAAATTTGGGGGAACAGCCTAAGAGAGATCCTACGAGCAACCAGTAACTCAAGATCAATCACTAATCAACTCTAATCATAAGCATGATAAAGGAAGCATTCAAAATTCAACAAAGCAATAACAAAATAAACATAAATCAATTAAGCAAACCATATGATGAACACAATGGTTGTGCCTCCATTTCTCTTCTCCTTCTTGTGGCATATGATGGCAGTGGCTCTTAGAGTAGTACAATAACTGCGGAGGTATAACAATAATTCAAAGACTTTGGTTGTTTATGATTGAGAATGAGGTTGAATTTATAGATTTTGGGAATTCGAATTGACGACCAAGATTGATTTGACAGCAGAATGATCAATGGTAAAGGATTGTTGAGACAAGGTAGTTGGGAGATGTTTGAGTGACTGAATTGATTGGCAAGTTAACTGATTTGATTGACTAAATTTGTGGATAGATGAGTTAGTAAAAAAAAGTGAATTCGAAAAAGGTGGACTGATTGACTAGTTAGAAAAAGTGATTGACGAGTCAGAGGTAGTGTTGGTGTTTGTTTTATCATCTACCAAACATTAGAATAAGATACCCGAAGGTATTCTATCCTCCTGAAAAATCACTACTGATTCCAAGGTCTATATGTGCGAACAAGCGACTTTAGTGGGATAGCTACTTGGGTAGTGTATGCTGAAAATCTCAAGGGGGACTCACGTTTACAAGTGTCTTTTCAATCTTCTGGACTTAGATAGATTTATCAATTTTAGGCTCTTTCTTTTTTTTAGATTTTCCAGGTTTTAGACTTTCAAAAAGGGAAAAAGGGACAGGGTTTCATAAAGCTGATCTAATCCTACGAATTCCGGAGACGGTATTAACTGGGTGCTCTTGGGGAACCACACTTTGCTTCGCCACACTGAGGACAACTACACAAAGCAGGTGCAATCTTCAATGGGTTGTGCTTATGATCGGAATGTTGGCATGCACAGAGGATAGGCTCAAACTAACTTTGCACAGAGAGATGGAAATCATCCATTCACCAAAAGTATGAGCAGAGATACACCATCAATTAACACTTATCAAATCCTTCATTCAATTCTAACAACATGAAAGTAAATCTAAATTAACTTTAACTAAAGTGTTGAGGAAATTGAAACCATGCTAATCACTCAAATAACAGAGATTACAAAGCCTTAAGAGAAAGTGCACATGCAATATATTATTTGAAAATATGACCACGCAACAATATATCAAAAACCTCACACTCTCCAAATGAGAGGAGGTAGCCTTATATAGTTTTCAGAAAATAAATGAACGACCGAGATCAAACAGTGATCAAGGGCCCAGATTGAAAGTTACAAACCCTAATTAGGGTTTCCTTGAACTCTATTAGTTTCAATGAATGAGAACATGACAAGTGGCACAATTGCCATTCTCACTAAAGTATGTGTCTAGTTTCCTTTTCGGATAAATTAGGTTCATTGAATTTGGGCATGTT
Organism: Cryptomeria japonica; assembly: GCF_030272615.1. Taxonomy (NCBI): domain Eukaryota; kingdom Viridiplantae; phylum Streptophyta; class Pinopsida; order Cupressales; family Cupressaceae; genus Cryptomeria; species Cryptomeria japonica. The sequence goes on from NC_081411.1 coordinate 159,905,594, forward strand.
GACTTGGAGCAATCTGATTGGTCGAAAGATGACGAGGAGCCACCGCAGCGTGAGTCACTCCTAATCTTGTTGAGGCGATGCAGGAGCAGGTACGGGAGCTAGATCAACTCCTTGGGGCGGCAATGGATGTTGCTCTCTTCCTTGAATCTGTGCGTTAATGCGGTCAGCAATCTCTTCCTCCTCTTCAAGGATAAAGCACATTCGACACCAATCAGGATAATTTCTTTTTACACTCCAGGTTAAGTTGCATAACTCTGTGATGATGTTTTCTTGTTCGTCGCTGAAATCCAAGTCTGGCTGAAGTATTGGACAAGGTTCTCTACCTGATTCAGGAGGAATGATTGGCAGGCCCATGAAGTTTGAAAGGAAAATTGTTGAATTTCTTAGAATAATTTCTTGTAGACGACTCTATGCTTGCTTCTTCGTGGCTCCAATTTATGTTGTGCGAGAGGAGGGTGAAAGCTCTAGATAACCCCTTGCAAATATGAAATGATAGAATCAAGCTGTTCGGACATTCGCTGTGATCATGCCCTCCTTCTTGATACCCTGAAATTTGGAGAAGAATTTCTCCATGCCTTCATCATAATTGAGGAAATTGGATTTTTCTTTGTGAATTATTTCCCATACTTAACCAAATTTTGGCTATCTTCACGCTCAAATGAACCTTGCTCGTGAACTTGTCCTCAATCCTCCGTTTGGCTTGAAACTCCAGCTGCGAACTCTATGATGATCTCACTTCTATTTCCTTCTGCGACTTGTAAAACCAAAGGAAAATAAGTTAGAAATCTATCTTTTAGTGCAAAGTTTTGAAGGTTAGATGGCAGAATGCTTTGGTCTTCCGATTTTTCGATACTTTTAGCTTTGAAACAAGCTGCGAACACTTAGAAGGTCATGCTTGAAAGAAAGATTGTTCAATTCAAAATGATCCTCTTATCAAAATTTTGGATAAACCCGATAAAGACACCCCCAATACACTCAGAAAAAATGAGAAAATTGATAAGTCTGCCCACCAATCAACTTCACCTTTGATAGAAATGAGAATATAGAAGGAACAAAACTCAGAAAACTTGAAAGTTCTGCCTTCTACTAGTTGATTGGACTCCAAAATCTGCAGATACTTGATAAGAATGAGGTTGAAAAATTAAAACTCCATCAAAAGTTCGCTCAATCTGCAAGAGATCACCTTGCAATACCTCCAATCTGCAATAAAACCCTCAGACCTGCAAGAAGCTTGCTTGAAAATGCTCTCACTCTTCATAAAATTCGAACTCTTGTTGTGCAATAATGAGAGGAGAGATTGTTTATTTGTATTCAAACTTAAATTCAAAGTTAGAAACACGCAAATGCACTTCCATTCTTGACTTCAATTCAATCTTGGTCATGGAGGAAGTTTCTAATTTTAAAATGAATTTGTACCATCATCTCCTTCAGTTCGAACCTCTTTACTCTTGCAAGTTTCTAAATTAATTTTGAGTTTAAATTCAATCCAAATCTGCAGATCTTAACCTTGACAAACTTTCTAATTACGGTTCAAGTTCGAACTCCTTCATGGATATGAGTTTCTAATTTGATTATGGGCTTAAATTCGAACTATACTTGCAATACTTTTTGTTTTGAAAACTTTCTAATTTCATTGTTAGTTCGAACTCTTCTCAAAATCCAAGTTTCCAATTCAATTTTTAGTTCTGATTCGAACTTGATCTTTAAATATCCCTTTTCAAAACTCTCTAATTTGGAAATTAGTTCAAATTTCATGAAGATTTGGATGACATCACCAATGAATATTCCTTTGACTTCATCTTTGACTTAGGCAAACTTCATGAAGTTTGTTTCTCATTGTGTTGCAAGGCAAAGTCGAACCTTTTTCAGAGTGGGAACTTTCCTTATGTTTATGTGCACTTCATGTTTTACCCTAACCACATCTTTCTCAAGGCGGACCTTGTTGGTCATATTTATAACTTGTTGCAAGGTTGGGCTAACTTTCTAGACATAGGCATCATCTTTCAACTTCTAAGTAGAGGGGACTTTCTTTACTTTGAAATCATCTTTCATGCCTTCCAAGGCAGACTTTTGCTTGCCTTAGACTTACCTCTTGCTACCCTTAACATCTTCAAGGTAGAGTTCTTCTTACACTTGAAATTTGCCTTCACCCCACAAAGCGGACATCTTGAAACATGTGTACCTTGCCTTTTAACCAGATCTCCCTCAAGGCGGACTTTGGAGGGGTTAGATTTTGTGCACTCAAAACCTTGCAATCAATACAAGGGCGGACTTTTAGTAATAGGTGGATCAAAACTTGGAACAATCTTCAAGAAGGCAGACTTCAAACCACTTCTTAAATTGCATATGTTCATCCTAAGGCAGACTTTGAACTGCATGACACAAGGCAAGGAACTATTCTATTCATCCTAAGGCGGACTTTGGAGAGCTCAAGGCAAAACACTTATCATCTTGGGCGGACTTTAACCTCTCTCCACAGGGCGGACTTTGGAGACTTCACCAAGGCGGGCGGACTTTTCTTCTACCTCCAAGGCGGACTTTGGAGACTTGGCATCATGGGCGGACTTTCATAGACATCCACTCAGCAGCACCTTGGGCGGAGTTTTGGGAGACATGCTTTAAGGGCGGACTTCCTAGTGACCTTGGGTGGAGTTTGGAGGCTTCACCAAGAGGGCGGACTTTGAAGGCTTCATCTTATCAACACCTTGGGCGGAGTTTGGAGGCTTCAGCAAGAGGGCGGACTTTTCTTCTACCTCCAAGGCGGACTTTTCATGACTCTTGCATAGGGTGGAGTTTTGGCAGACCTTAAGAGCGTGGACTTTTGAGAGATCACCAAGTAGGGTGGAGTTTTAAGAGATCACCATCATGGCGGACTTTCATAGACATCCATTCATCATTACCTTGAGCGGAGTTTGGAGTGTGCACTCTGAGGATGGAACAAGTCTGTTTTGTCTGTATATGAAATATAACATTCAAGTTATATTTCCTATATATTGTCAGGATGTTTGAGAGTGGTTTCAGATCTCTAGGACTTATAATGCAAATTCTAGTTTTTAGGAGATCTTTCAAATTTTCAGACAGTCAAATTTCAGGCCAAATCAGGATGACATATGCGAATTTCCAGACTTAGATGATTTTTCGAGCTGATTATCCTTTGAATGTGCCATGACCTCCTAAAATATAGGAACTTAGCTTTTTGGGTCAAAACTTGAAAATTTTCGATAGCTTTCGATGCATGCTAGTGCCACCAATGCAAACCCTAGGTCCCCATTCCAAAAAAGCAAAAAGTAGAAATCCCTAAAAAATGGGGAAAATTTTCTAAAAATAGCCATACCAAGGATTGGGCTAAAAATGCCAAAAATGAAACTTCCTAAAAAAATAGGAAAAAGCAAGAAAGCAAACTTTCTAAAAATAGAAAGTTGTCCAAATTCGTTCAAATCAACTGCGATCTTCGTCCTTTGGCCTTTCTAGGTACTTTGACGATGTCCGAACTTTGTTATCACTTGGCTTGCATAAACTGACTTTCAATCTCTAGGACTCCAACCATTCAAAACTTGACAGTTCCGAGCAGAACTGAAGCGGAAGGCCACCGGGCACTAACAAAAACCCTAGAAAGCAGGAAAAAGGGGGGTCCCCATTTGCAATGGGGCGATGTGTGAAAAAGGTCACAACAGGTAGTTACCCATTTTTGACATGTGATGTAGGAAAATGAATGAAATTAACATTTCATAGAATTTGGAGAAATTTGGTTTTTGAAATGTGATAGAAATTAAATTAAATGAAATGTGTAAGAAATTAAATTAAATTTAAATGTGAGAAATTAATTTAAACAAATTAGAAAATTTATTTAATTGAGAGGACCTTATTAGCTAATTAAATTATTTGGGGTAATTATTTAATTGTGGGAGGACAATGGAAATTGATTTAATTAAATAATACAGATTATTGAATTAAAGTACATAAAGAGGATTAATTAAATAATAAGATTATTTAATTAATATTAGATGAACATTAGCTGATTAAATAATTAAAAATTACTTAATTTGGAGGGAAATTTGAATTTTATATTTTGAAATGGAAGAATAATGTTAGTTTAGTTAGTTTAGAAGAATGAAGTCAAATTAATTAAAGAATTGAAATTATTTAATTAATAAAGAGAATTAATTAGTAAAATTAGTATTTGTAGGCATGGGACAATTTTAGGTGTCTATAATGAGAAGTACATAGTTGTATGTAAACGGATTCTACGAGTAACTTGAAAACTAAGTTACTGATTCGCCCCCTTGGACTAGCCGGTTTAGGTACAATTTGGCTTGGATCTAGATTTGGATTTGGTTCTTTATGGGTTGTGGCAGGTGTTTGAGAAATAGTTTATAGGTTCATGTGGAATAGTCCCAAGAGAATTTTGGAGGATTTTCTAAGTCTTTTCCTATTGCTGTGACGACCCTGCATTTTCTATAAATCGTTGTAGTTATATTTTGTGCCCTAGTATTTCAACTACTCCTATGCTTATTGTTTTAGGAAGAAAGGGGTCGGATATTGTTTGGGCCTATCACCACTAAGTTGCAACATTCCTGAGAGTTGAGATGAATCTGTCTTCTCTCAGGTGGAGTGAAGATGGATAATAGGATAAATAATAAAAAATTAATAGTTTTATATGATAATTAATTTTTAAAATTAATTATGTATTAATCTTTATTATTTATCAGTGTTCCACGGGCGTTGGGGACAGGGGGACGCGTTTCCGGGATGGGGGGACCAAGGGCCTAAGTTTGGGGACGACGAGGGGATGGCGGCGGGGGGGTGGCGGGGTGGTGGTGCTGATATAGTTATACATATACATATAGTACTTGAAAAACTAGTTTTGAAAAGATGTATGACAGTATTACAGTGTAAGAATTACATTTCAAATGAGACTATAGGAAATTTGAAATACTAAATCTAAATACCAAGATTTCTAAGTTGTGTTGTTATATGGAGCCTAATCAGACTCGGAGGTTAGATTTTCCCTACTTCTATCGGCGCGGTTTCCCCCTATATTTTTCAACGGGGGTTTGGGGGCAGCGGCCCCAAGTTGGAGTCAAGGGGCAGCGCCCCTTGCGCGTTCCTTGTCGCGATACAGGGCGGGGTCGAGGGGCAGCGCCCCGTGAGGCCAAAAATACTTTTATTATTTTCTAAAGGCGTCGAGTGTTATTTTTCTATCGGCCCACGTCCAATTAGAGTTACCCCTTAACCCTCAAAAAACTTAAAAAGTCACTTAATTTTTAAATTTTAATTTTAAACATTGCATATACGAGGGGCGACAGGAGACGTCTGGGCATCTCCCCGTCCTTGGAGAGATGTCTGCATGTTTCTCAAAGGATGGGGAGACGCCCAAACGTCTCCCAAGGAGACGTGGAGGCGTCTCCATGTCTCTCTGGGAGGCGCCCAGACGTCTCCCAAGGAGACCTCTCCACATCTCCACGTCTCCCTGGGAGACGCGGGGATGTCTCCGCGTCCCGGTGGCGCTTGGGTGGCGGTAGCGGGACGGTGGGGGACGTCACGTCCCCGTCCCCCCATCCCCGAGACGTTTCTGACGGGGGGAGGCGCCCAAAAAGGGGGGGGATGCGTCCCCGTGGAACGCTGTTATTTATTAATTTTTTTTTTAATAATTTAAAATTATATTGCTATATTATAATATTTATTTTAATTTTATTAAATATTATATTATATATTAGCTTTATTTATTACTATCAACTTTCTTTTATAGTTTTATTATGATATTGTACTATTATATATATTAATACTTATTGTTGATTTGTCATCCTACTAAGAAGCTGACATGGAGTATTTTGTCCTCACAAGGAAGTAGGCGTCCCACTTATAGAATCTTGGACTTTTTGTGGAGGTAGGTGACTTGTGTCATGTAATGACAAATTATGACACACCTACCTTTGACAACTTATGAAATTTTTTATGGCACAACAACCTATGATAGTTTATGACAAATTCTAATGGACAAGTGTTAGGGGACACCTTTGCATGGAGAAGATGGGCACCCAAGTTGGGTAATCATAAGTTGGAAGAGGATCTTCTATTGGTAGTCAACCATGATTGATCCTCTTACAGTTATAAGTGTTGTTAGTAATAAATATTTTATTGCAACTATAGGAGGTGTAAGAGCATCTGTCATACCTAAAGATAGTAAATTTTTGGTGCCTAACCTAGAAGGTTTGAATGGGGAATCATTTCGCGATATACATTTGTCATTTGCATGCTTACAAGTTATTGAAAAAGTGTACCAAGTGTTTTGCATGACCCCCTCTTCTATCTTTATCTTGGAGAGCATTATATATTTTATGTTTTGCAGGTGAAATGTTATGTTACTGGAATTTATCCAAATTGTGGGTTATGAGTTGTAGGCTCCTATTGAAGAAGCAGTGTACTTCTATTGTACAATGCTTTTGGAATGTGGGGTTTTTCTCCCAAAAGGGTTTTCCTCACATAGATCTTATGTTTATTGTTCATCTTTATGCATGTTCATTATCTTCTTCTTAATCTGTTTCTATTTCTATAATAGTTAAAGATTGTAAAGAAAATTTGTGCTATCTACCCCACTAGATTTATGTTAGGAAGCGTTTTCTACACCTTAGCTTCCTTTTGGTTGGTAGAAGACCTGTTGTGAGGTATTCACACATCGCCCCATTGCAAATGGGGACCCCCACTTTTTCGCTTTCTGGGTTGGCCATCTTAGCTTAGTTGGTAGTTGTGTTTTTGCTATTAGCCTTTGCATTCGAAGGGTGTAAGTCGTCAAGAATGGCTAAGGAGTTAGGTAGATAGTCTTGCATGAGTGTGAAGTAAGTAAGTTTGTAAGGTCTAGATGTCAAAAGTACAACAATGAGTAAGGAAGAATTGCCAATTTGCAGGTCACTTCAAGTGCTACTCTTGATGAGTGAACTTCACTTCATGAACACTCCTTGTGTAGTGAATTTCTTACACTTCTCCCACAGAGTGAAGACTCACTCTAAGATCTCATGTGGAGCAAGTTACAGGGTGGTATTGAAGTTGAGAGCGTAAGCAAAAATGAACAAAAGGGAGTTTGGTCTTGGTTTGAAATCCACCTCATGAACTTAACCTTAGAAGCGAACTTCATCTTCAAAGCCTCAGGAGTGAATTTCACCTTCAAAACTTCATGAACTTGGGGTTTGGAGCGAACTTCATGCTTGAGAGGATTGGAGCAAATTTTACATAAAACAAACTTCATGACTTGCTGACTTGAAGCGAACTTCATGAGTGAGACTTTTGGAGAGAACTTCATGCTTGGGAGATTTGGAGCGAGCTTCTTCATGTTGGAAGTAGAGAAATGAAGGAAATTGCCTACTTCATGATCAAACACTCAAGAGCAAGCTTCATGAGTTCACCATTTGAATCAAAATTCCTACTTCACGACTTGAGCAAGTGGAGCGAAATTCATACTTCATGACTTCATGTAGAGGAGCAAAATTCATACTTCATGACTTGAGCAAGTGGAGCGAAATTCACACTTCATGACTCCACCTTTTGGAGCGAATTCTTAACTTCATGAGTAGATGATCTCAAGCGAACTTCATGACCATGTTTTAGAGTGAAATTCTTGAATAAGGAGGCTGGAGCGAATTGCATCTTCAAGCTTTCATAGGTGGAGTTGGGAATAAATTTATTAGAGAACATGAACTTCATGAATTGCTAAGTTAGAGTGAAAATCCTTACTTCATGAGTTGCAAAAGTGGAGCGAAATCCTTACTTCATGAGTTGCAAAAGTGGAGCGAAATCCTTACTTCGTGAGTTGAGCAGCAAGATCAAAATTCCTACTTCATGACTTCACAAGTTGGAGCAAAATTTATATTTCATGAGTTGGGTTTTGCAAGCGAATTTCATGATCTCACAAGTCGGAGTGAATTTTACAACAACATGAACTTCATGAGTTGGAGTGTTGGAGCGAACTTCAGCTTTGGGACTTTTGGAGCGGATTTCATGTTTGGGAAAGACGAGCAAACCTAGCAAACAAGGCAATTGAAATAGGACCTCAAGTGCACACCATTTAGAACGAGTTTCTAACACGAACTTCATGAATCCAACCTTTGGAGCGAATTTTGCAACTTCATGAGTTGCCACTTTGGAGTGTATTTTGCAACTTCATGAGTTGCCACTTTTGGAGCAGATTTTGCAACTTCATGAGTTGCCATCTTGGAGCGAATTTCATGTTTGGGACATTTGGAGCGAAGTTCATACAAGTCTACTTCATTAGTTGATGGTTAGGAGCGAATTCCATTCAAATGAACTTCATGAATCAATAAAATGAAGCGAACTTTATACAAAATGCACTTCGTGAGTTTGAGAGTTTTGGAGCGAATTTCAGGTTTGAGAGTTTTGGAGCAGATTTCATGTTTGAAGCAACTTCATGAGTTTGAGTATTGGAGCGAATTTCAGGTTTGAGAGTTTTGGAGCGGATTTCATGTTTGGAAGAAACAAGCAAGCAAGCAATGTGATTGAAATAATACATCATGTGCACACCCCTTGGGATGAATTTTGCAACTTCATGAGTTGTCATTTTGGAGCGAATTTTGCAACTTCATGAGTTGCCACTTTGGAGCGAATTCCATTCAAATGAACTTCATGAATCAATAAAAAGGAGCGAATTCCATCAAAATGAACTTCATGAATCAATAAAATGGAGCGAATTTTATACAAAATGCACTTCATGAGTTAGAGGTTGAGGGCGAATTTCATGATTTGAGAAAATGGAGTGAATTCCCTATGAAGGTAAACTTGATGTTTGAAGGATCAAGAGTGAACTTCATGAATGGATAGAGGGAAGCGAACTTCATGTTTTGAGCTGCAAAAGTGAATTTCAAGAATGAAAGTAAATTCAAAGGCATGACGAGGGAAACTTAATGAACATCAAGGATGAAATAAACTTCAAGAACTCCTCACCACAAGCGAAAAGCAACTTCAAGGTGCTCCTCCATGAAGGCAAATTCCCTCTATATGCTCTTATTAAACCTATATATCGTGTAATTGATACTTGCTTGTTTGTTTTGCAGGAAACAAAGCAAGATACAAGGAGAACCTCTTCAAGAAGCTTCATCAACAAACACAAGAGCATCAAAGAAGGCTAACCTACATGATGGAAGGATGTTTTACACTTTTGAATTCCCTTCGGGAATCCAAGAATCAAAGTCAGTACGTTGAAGAGCTACATTCAACCAGTTGCATCATTCATCAAGGATGTCGAAAACGAAGGAGGATCAACCAAAGTCATCACAAGACCTACATCGAGCACGATTTGAGAAGCAGATAGTTTTAGAAGAGTTAATCAAAGTTTGCTTCTCATCATCATCATCACATTGAGCAACTGAATAATGATGAGTATCAAGAGATATCTCTCAACATCCCTTCATGATGATGAATCAAATCAAGTCAATAAAGTGCAAGATAAAGGTGGAATCCTAGTCATCGTCCCAATCACTATTCCTCCAGTCAGAAAGATCCACCTCAGCATGTCTTGATTCAATGAACCTGACCCACCAGTGATGGCACAAATTCCGAGGCACCTACCCCTGATATCTATTGGTCCACATTGAATGTAATTTTCTCATTGGCCAAATTGAGTTGGTTGTAACAAACCCTAATTAGGGTTTTCATTGTTAAATCTCGGCCATTGATCTCGAATTGATTTGAGCTATTGAATTATATTGAGAGCATTATAAAAGCTCAAACTCTTCATTTGTAAAGGATAATAGCCAAAGTTAGCGAATAGTTAGCAGAGGAAATAGTGATTAGAATAGAAGTTAGATTAGGAGAAGGCAAAGATTGTTGCCAAACCTTGTTGTAAAGAACAATTGATTTCATTGAAGTTATGGTGAATTTGATTTGTTACTTCAACAACCCGCATGGTCTTTGCTTCTCAATTTGTTTTCATGTTGATTAAATTGAGTGGAGGAATTTATTGAATATATTTATACGGAATCCGTTTAGTCCATACGTACTAGCCTCTTGCTGATTGTAAGGATGCCTTGCATGGTCAATTGGAATGATGTGAGCTTAACTTCGAATCGTTCTACACTCATTGCTTATGCATTAACTTGAATGGTGATCAATGTTTAATGGTATTGATTCGAACATCTTAGAAACATCCTTAAAAGATTGCACTAAGCTTGTGTCAAATTGTTCATTTTGATGGTGAGACCTTGTTCAATAGGATTCCATCTAATCATTCACTCATCTTCCTGCATTCTTAGGATTAGAATAGACTCTCTTAACCCTTCATCTTTTGCCATTTTTTAAAAACTCGAGCTAGTTTAGGATCAAAAGCATCACCATATTGTAACATCATATGATCTAAGTTCCACCGAATCAAGCATTTAGGCATTCGAATATAAGTCTCCTTGTGATTCCAGCATAATCACATCAAACCAATGAGCTTATCCACACGTAGTGATCCTACATTCATGAACCTTGGAGTCTTCTCAAGTGATCCTTAAGCTAATCTTCAACATTTGAGAGATTTTGTTCAAGAGATGATAAGATACTTTTTGGTATTTTATTTTGTGTTCGCATGTGCATAAAAAATACATCAACAAGACCCTAGCCAGTTTTGGTACCGTTGTTGGGTAGTTGGAATTTTATACTAATCTCAGTTTGAATGGGAGCCCTTGCTAAGTATTTTCAAAATCTTGTTGCAAGAAAAAGATGGCAAGCATCTCCGGAAAAGTTGATATGGATAAGTTTAATGGCAACAACTACGAACTTTGGAAGTTGAAAACAGAGGACATGCTTGCTAATTGAGATCTATAGGATGCAATGTTTGGGATACAATGAATTGAGAAGCTAAGGGCCTCATAGGGCTCTATTTAGTGGACTTTGTTTTGTTAAATGCCCATGAAGAGAAGATTGTGAAAGATCTTTGAAAGAAGCTTGGGGATCTTTATTAGGCTGAATCTCTGGTAAATGTCCATTTTGAGAAGACTGCAAAAGATGGAAGATGGAGGATTTTGTTGTTGATCACCTCAATGCATTCAACATGATAGTTGCTCGATTGCGTTTTGTTGGTGATAAGATCAGGAAGGAAGATTGTTGTATTCTTTTGTTGTGTCCTTTGCATGACTAATGGGACCACCTTGTTATGGCTATTGGGAGTACAACCGCCAAGTTCAAGATGGATGAGGTGGTAGCATTGTTAAGTTCTAAAGAGATGTGGAGGAAGACTTTTGTGTAATCTAAGGAGGCTCTTGTAGTTTGTGGTAGACCAAAAGAGAAAGGCAAGAAGAAGGATAAGAAAGATGAAAGAGGTAGATCCAAGTCGTGTGGGAGGTCTAAGTCTCCCAGAAAGACCAAGGAAAAGTGTTTGAAATGTGGTGAAACTTAGTCACTTCCGGTAAGAATGTAAGGAGGAGAAAAAGAAAAAGAGACCCTCCAATTTAGATTCAGACAACTCCTCTAAAGATGATGGTGAAGCATTTGTCACAGTCTTGGCAACGCATGCATCGAAAGATGTGTGGTTGATAGATTCGGGTACATGTTTTCACATGATCTCATGTCGAGGTTGGTTTTCAAAGTATGAAGAATATGATGGTGGGAAGATGTGTCTCGGTGATTTGAAGGTTGTTGGTTGTGAAAGAGTCAAGATGAGATTCCCTAATGGTAGAGTGACAGGGATCGATGGTGTTATACACATCTTGAGTTTGGCATGAAATCTACTTTCTGTAAGTAAATTGAGTGATGTGGGTGTGCAAGTTGTTTTCTTGCAAGAACAATGCAAGATGACTAGAAGGTCTATGGTGCTTGCTAAGGGTCTTCGGATTGGTACATTGTATAAGTTGGATGCATGCATGGTTCAATGAAATAGTACTTCTGTGGAATCCAAGAAGAGGGCTTTGGATTCTTCATCCTCACCTTTAGTTCGAGTTGTGAAAAGGACTATTGCTTCTACATATAATGGTCGTGGATTTTTGGGTAACTAAGGATGCCAATGCTTACTCCCAGTGGAGAAATCGATGTTATGGAACCAAAGACTTGGTCATATTGGTGAGAAGGGTTTCAAAACCCTGAATAAGAGTGTTCCCAAGAGGTTTTGGGCTGAGGTAGTATATTGCACTTTGTTTGCTAAACAGGTCTTCCACAAGATGGTGAAACATAAGACACTAGAGTAAGTATTGTTCGGGAGGAAATCAAGAGTTATTGATCTTAAGGTCTTTGGTTATATTGCATATGCCTAGATTCTAGATAAAAAGTGAACCAAATTAGATCTTAAGAGTAAAAAATTGACGCTTAGAGGGTACAATGATAGTCATAAGGCATGCGGTTTGATTGATGTCAACATTGACTATGTGAATTCCAATAGAGATGTTGTGATTGATGAGAAAGCAAGGCCTTTTAAAACATCTTTAGTGTTCTAGATTATTGAGCACTAGTGTATTGTGGCTAAGGATTCACGTGTTCGGCTTCAAGAAGTTCTACTTGAAGGGGGTGATTTAGAGTACGAGGATTTAGAGCTATTTTTCATTAATAATAACTTGGATCAGCATCCATGTGACACAAATACATGATCCCAAGTCATGATGGCAATTCTGATTTGGATATAGGGACTTCCAAGAGGAGACCAAAGTGGTGGGAAAGCACCACTAGAGATGTTCAGGTAAGTGAAATGATCAATGGTAGATCATTGAGAGGCAAGAGGATAACAAGAATGGGAAAATGGCATGGCTACCAAACATGAAATTCATGAAAAATAAAGACTTGGGATCTCTCAAATCTTACATTTAGGAAGAAACCCATTGACTAAAAAATCTACATTAGACAAATACAAAGCTTGGTTGGTTGTTAGAAGGTTCTCACAGAATGTGGAAATTAACTATGAGAGCTTTTCTCTTATAATTGAGATGAGTACCATTTGATTAGTTCTAGCCACAATAGCGTAGGTCATTCATAACTTCATAGATCTACTTTAGGCATCTATGTCGAGGATTGAATTTATGATAAGTTAAGGCCATTAATCACTTATAATATTTTTAGTAGTAGATTCTACAATATCTCTAACTTACTATAATATGCTATATAATATTCCTTTAGGGTTTCTATGAGTTACAAGCTTACAATAGTTCTAGCAAAAAAATGCAATAATGTATTATGCATAATGGTAGAACAAATTAAACAAAAATAAATAAAAAGATTATAAATTTTTCTTGGTTTACAATGAATGTGGTTGATTGGATTTTAACCATCACACCGATGCCTACTCCTTTAGGAGTAGTGTCAAATCCGAATAAAACTCTAATATCCAAGTAAAAACTAACATTCAAATAAGCCTAATGTTCATAGCTCTTTCCATAGAGCTTAGACTCTTGAATTCCCTTCTACTCTGAAGATGCAACTCTACTTAATAAAATATTATTTACTTAAATATTTCACGTATCAATGGAGAAAGATTTCTCACCATGACATAAACTACAAAAAGTAAAACTATTTTATTGTACCTCTTGAATGCAAACTCGCTAGCAATTGATATATAGAACAAGTGAGCTAAGGATCTCCTTGATTTTCATAAAATAGTTTAACAACAATACAGCTAATATATAAATTGCATAGAATATATTTTATATTGATTTACTAAATGAATCTTACAGTCATTAAAACTTTAAATAAAAATTAATGTTACATTCATGGGATATTGGTATATAATTGGGTTACAACGTGACTAGAAAGAGTCACAATGCTTTACTACCTTAACCAAAATGAATCGAGACCCATTTTATATGAAAGGAAAATAGAGACATATAGAGATTTGTAGCTAGGACAAATGAAGATATGACCAACAAAGAATGTGAGCGATAACCATGCCATTATTATCATAAACTGCAATCTTCAAACTTGAAAATGTGATCTATCATTTGAAGAATATAACATCAATCACCAAAATCCTACTATGAAGATATACCATTAAGTTTCTAATAAATTTTATTGTATTCTGTACATCAAATGATCAAATAATCCATTGAATCCATGGAAAATTAAAAAAATCAAGATGATGTGACATCATACTGCCTACAATATTTGTTCCATTTAAATAATGTTTACAGGGTCATTGTGTCATTAATGTTGAATCTATGAGACTTAGGTGAAATAGGTGGAGGACTTTTTGAGGAAATGTAATGTCCCCGCTTTGAAATAGAATTTAATAATAAATAATAATAATAAAATTAAATTAAATATAAAAGAATACAATTAAAATTTGATTAAGTTAATGAATGGTCAAAAGACATGAAATGGAAAGTTGTGAGTCCCTCAAACATGAGATTTAAAAGGGAGAAGATAATCTCATTTGAGAGAGGATAATTTGGGATTCAGAAGTGCAGATCTGATTGTGAAAGGTTGTGCCCCTTTCAAAGGGCAGAAATAATGAAGAGTTGCACTCTTTCAAAGGGTGCTAATGGTGAAAGGGTGTTTCTCTTGCCAAAGGGCATACATGATGAAGAGGTGTAACCTCTCCTTCACACTGAGAGATATAAAGGAAAGGAATCAAAAGCATCCAGTGACATCACCATCGATCAGATCAGATCAGAACTGTTATTAAGTTACAGGCAGTAACATCGTTGTTCTTGGTGGTATGCATGGAGTTGTGCTTAATGTGTATGCATAATATATGAAGTCTGATAATGTTCTTTTGCAGAATTTAATAGTAATATTAATATAGATTCAATATGTATGGCCGTCATACTTAATTTCAAATGCATTCATGGTACAATGAGATATCAATATATTCACAGTCTAAGTACTTAATCAATTCTAATTCTTCCCCCCATTAGGAGAGGTGTGGTGTTATAGGGAGAGGCAGAGTAAATCCATCCCAAAAATAGATGAGCCCCATGCGTGAATGGACTGATGATCTTGAAATCTGGGCTGCATTATGAGCCCCAAGGGTGAATGGACTGATGTTCCTGAAATCTGGGTTGCATTATGGAGCTGGTGTTATCGCGCTCTAGACAAGTAAATCCCTATCCAGGGTTGAGAATCAGAAGGGATTAAGATTAGAGCTTGAATAAGGACAATATTAGTTGTACTATGAGCAACCATAGTTATTTAATATGTAATTAATGTAGTATTTTAAGTAGTAATGTATGTTGCTCTTTAGGAATTGGCAGCCTCTTAATAGGGGACATTATAGGAAATAAATGAAAACCTTGACCACTTTTAGTAAAATACTATGTAAATTACATATACCACTTGCCAAAAATATGCTTAACCCTCCTTGTATAGTAAAAAATTCATCCTTGTCAACATTTAGTACCTTTTGGCATGTGGGGTCCTTTTCCAATGACCATGTTGCTTTTTGGGGTGTTCTAGTGAGTTGGTGGGAATTCAACAAAAATAGGTATGTACTTTTGAATTTTGAGGATCACGCCAAATCCATATCTCATTGCATTGTTCAAGATATCAAAGATTGATTGCATTGGGAAGTCATGCTAAAAGAGAGAATTCCCAATGAACAACCTAGGGGAAGTAACAAAAAGTGAGGCTTATGAGAATTAGAGTTTGGAGATTACTCATGAAAAGAGTACTAAGGTGGAAGGAATGAAGAAATTTTGTCTTTGAAAAAGTATGAAAGAATTGGTAGGGCCCAAGAGTTAGGCATAGCTTGGAATAAGTATCAAGATGAAGGGAAGTCTAATAAATCTAATATATATATAAAAGCCTAGAGAATCAAGGAAAGGACGAAATAATGACCAAGCCCAAAAGTTCAAAATGTAGGCTTAGGAAAATTTTGGAGGTTGATGCTTAGGAATTCCTAGACTTCAAATCTTGTATAGTATCCTCATGATTCTTATTAGAACTCATAACATTTCTATCTTTCATATCATTTAGATAGATAACATTTCTATCTTTCATATCATTTAGATAGATATTCTTTATTATTAGGAGAGAATCATAAAAAATAACATGAAATTATACCCCTATATATTTTTGCCAAAGTCATGTCCCAAGAAATAACTGCTTTGGTTTTATTCATCTTGAGCCTCAAATAAAGAATTACATTCTACATTTTAGGTGTTAGTTTTATATCTCAAAGACACACTAGTCAAAATTCACATTGATTTGAATTTGATATGTAACCCTTAGTCTTGCCATTTAGATTTCAAAGCACATTTCTTATTTCTATCTTAGTTGACTCACTTTTCATTATTTATTTGAGTTTATACAAAATTATAGTCAATGTTTTTCTTTTTGTTGTGATAGATTAACAAATATGCATAATAGCACATGTATTATGGTCCATTCACATTTCTTAATTTTTTAAAATTTAAAAATAATAATACTTTTGGCCACTATTTCTTACCTATGTTGTTTCACTCAACTAGTATTTGGATTTTTTGTATGTGCAATTAGAGTTAGTATATATAATCAAGTAATGAATATATTATTGAGGATGAAAATATTTAAAGTTCGCTATGGTATGCCATTGAAATGTGTCATAGATATGTCAGGATTAGATTGTATAGTTGATGCATGGCTATAGAGGATTAAGAATTAGTACATAAGAGAAGGGAAGAAATGTGTAATTTAGCAATAGTTGGAAATGAGTAACGTGAAACATAATGTCTATCAGTCTATGTGTATGTAATTTCATTCTCCCTTCATTGGCCGTCGATTATAAATTTATAATTGATCCGAAAAATCATAATGGATTTATCCTACTCAAAATGCCCCTAGTGGTTATGGTTTACCTTCCCTAAGCTTTAGTGAAAACCAATTTCAAGATATCCTGAAATGGGCAATTTGGAGCCTATTTTTCATGTTGGTCCAAACGACACTTCAGGTCTTGTAGGGATCCTTCAACCTAGTCCCATGGTCCAAGGTCATTCCCTTCTCCAAATCCCCACTTTTCCTCTATCTCAAGTTCCTGCTGATTTCTTGGTCCCTACCTGCTTCCTAGGCTCCTATTTCTTGGGTTCGTGCTACATCTTGAGTTTCATTGCTTCATGGGTCCATGTCGCAGCTTGAGTCTTGTCCCTTGGCCCAGGTAGAACTTTGGGTCCCACAAGAATGGTTTAACCAAGTACCATGGTCTGAGGTCCTTCCCTTCTCTCAATCCTTGCTTTTCCTCCATCTCGGGTTCCTACTGCATCCTAGGTTCTTGCTACTTCTTGGGTTCTTTTTTGCTTGATCCCAACGGAACTCCGAGTCTTAACAAGAATCCTTAGGCCAAGTCTCGTGGTCCAAGGCACTTTCCTTCTCTCGATCTGTGCTTTTCTTCCATTCCAGGTTCCTACTACATCTCAGGTTCTTGTTGCCTTGGTCCTTGTGGGGTTTCGGGTCCGACAAGGATTTTTGGATTTTTTTTGACAAACTTTTGCATTTCAAACCAAAATTTGCCATTAATGCTGAAACGACTCTTGCAACCACCAAATATTGATACGTGGACCTACAAAAAGGGTTTTTATTGCTTTTTCACATGGATTCGCGCAAGTATATGAAGCTCATGCTCATTTATTATATGGTAGACTCCTTTTTTGTTAGACGACCATTCTTATTGTATTTTTTCGCAACTCATTTTGTGGGGGTTTTTGCACTTCTTCTGTGGACTCGTCATTGTTGGGGCATGGCTATGGTGTCAGGAATGTTCTCCTTGTTGGAAACTTGAGTAGTTGTGTTATGTTGTCATTGATGTCACCATGTGTTGCAAATGAGTTGTGTTATGTTGTCATTGATTTCAACCTATCTTGTGTTGTCATTAATGTCAGTGTTGCAAATGGACTGAAAAAGTATTGTTAATGTTGTTCGGTGGTCAGGTAATGACATTGAGTAAGTATGATGTGTTTCCGGAAGGTTGGTGTAGCAAAAGGTTTAATATGCAGGAAACAATATTTATGTAGGAAAGAGTTTTTGATGTCTCAGTGGAAGAATGCTTTGCATTCCTCCGGTATATGAATATTATGGAGTGAGGTTTTGGATATAATGTTTATGATCTATGTATATTGTACTATCAAGTTTATAGGTCCTCTATTGTTTAGATGGTTGAGCTAGTTGTTGTTGATTTTGATAGTGGAATGTTTGTCAAAATTGGTTCGGAGAATGCTTGGCGGTTCTCTAATATGTGGTTTTCAATGCTGCGACTTGGAGGACATGTTATTTGATTTGTGCAGTGTTCCAATTCAATCCTCTAGTGATGGCTCGACCCAAAAGTAAAGTCTAAGTTCAATGTTGTCAGTTAGTCTAGGTTTCGTTTGATTGAGGTGATGTGTTCTATTTGGATCATGCCTTTTTTGATCCGTGTTGTGACGTTTTCACACATCGCCCCATTGCAAATGGGGACCCCCTTCTTTTTAGGCCCTCCTGGTTTTTTGGCTTGCGTTTTTGTGGTCTTTTCGCAGCAGTCTTGTCAATCTCTCTGCTTTGCAAGTGTTTGGGGGTCATATTGATTAAATCTGCTTTTTTGTTTGAGTGAATTCGGTTAAGTCTAAGGCTTGTTTTGTCCTTTTTTTAGGGTTTTTTGCCTTCTGTCTTAGATTTTAGGGGTTTCTGTTAGGGTTTCGGAAAAACTAAACATACAACTGGAATTAGGACCCTTCAAGGAACCTCCCAGTAAAATTTGAGCCAAAACGGAGTAACTTTCTACTTTTAGAAAGTTCCTATTTTTTAGGCATTTTACTGAGTCCCGGATTGGTCTAATTTTGCCAAAAATTAAACTTACTATTTTTAGTAAGTTCTATTTTTAGTAAGTGCTTTTCTGACCTATTTTGCCCAAACCTTGACATTTTGAAACACTTACTATTTGGGAAAATCTATTTTTGGCAGGATCTTCACAAGAAAACACTGAAAGTTGAATATCTCTAAAGACGCTGAAGACTGAACGTTCTTGAAGACCATTTCTAAATCCGGAAGAGTCAGAAGGCAGACAATTTGGGTCAAAAAATGGTTAGGTTTGGAACTCCTATTCCAGAAGAGGAAAGCATGCAAAATCATCCAAGTCCAGAAATTCACATCAATCCCATCAATGTCATCCTGATCCGAAAATGGCCTGAAATTTGACTAAGTCTGGAAATTTGGAAGATCTTCCAAAATCCAGAATTGGCATTATGATTCCTATGGACCTGAAACCACTCTCAAACATCCTGACAATATATATGAAATACAACTTAAAGTATAAGTAAAGACCACTTATACTTAAATGTTATATTTCATATCTATATCTTGACGAAGAGCCTGGAACTTGTGAAAAAAATCCATGTATCCATGGACAAAGCCAAAATGCGCCCAAGGCTGGACTGGGGCGCCAAAACCAAGAAGGCATTCACAAGTGGAAAAATTCGTCAGTCCATGGACAAAGCCAAAATGCGTCCAAGGCTGGACTGGGGCACCAAAACCAAGAAGGCATTCATAGGTGGAAAAATCCGTCAGTCCATGGACAAAGTGAAAATGCGCCCAAGGCTAGGCTGGGGTGCCAAAACCAAGAAGGCATTCACAAGTGGGAAAATCCGCAAGTCCATGGACAAAGTGAAAATGCGCCCAAGGCTGGACTGGGGCGCCAAAACCAAGATGCCATTCACAAGTGGAAAAATTCGCCAGTCCATGGACAAAGCCAAAATGTGCCCAAGGTTGGACTGGGGCGCCAAAACCAAGAAGGCATTCACAGGTGGAAAAATCCATCAATCCATGGACAAAGTGAAAATGCGCCCAAGGCTGGGCTGGGGCGCCAAAACCAAGAAGGCATTCACAAGTGGGAAAATTCGCCTGTCCATGGACAGAGTGAAAATGCACCCAAGGTTGGATTGGGGCGCCAAAACCAAGATGCCATTCACAAGTGGAAAAATCCGTCAGTCCATGGACAAAGCCAAAATGCGCCCAAGGCCGGGCTGGGGTGATGAATTCAAGAAGGCATTCACAAGTGGAAAAATCCATGAATCCATGGACATGATGAAAATTCCGCCCAAGCTAAAAAATTGAAATTTTGCCTAAGGCATGGAATCCAAGTAGTCAAGGAGGAATAAAAAAACAAAATTCCCCTCGGGCAAATTTTTGAATTTGCTATTTTTAGACACTGGATCTCGACAGAGTGTGGAAAATTTTATAGGTTCGGAATCATGGCAGAATTCTCCATCCAATGAACTGAAAAATAGGGATGTTGAAAAGGATTCACAAAGTAATGGAAATTCCTTCCTTTAGGACATAATTCCAGGAAAGATGAAAATTTGGCTAAGTATTGGAAATTCCTTCCTTCAAGACAAAATTCCAAGCAAGGAAGAAATACACCCAAGGATAAATTGAACATAAAATTTCTAAGGCAAGGAAGGAATCAAGGATGAACTGAACAAGAAATTTCCCCTCCAGGGAAAAATTTGAAAAATCCATTCTCGGGCATCAAATCACATCCAAATTTCAAAAGTTTTACAGATTTGGATTCGTAGGAGAATTTTCTCTCTCCTGGACTGCAGAACCCTAATTTGGAAATTTTCCTAAAAAATAGGAAATGTGCAGAATTGATGAAAAACCTTCTTCAAGCAAGGAAAGTGGAGGAGACTTCAAGAAAATTCTTCTTGAATCGAATTTTCCCTCTCCAACAATTCCAGATGTGCAAGAGCGGATATACGACAGCAGAGTCCATTTGCATGGCGAGGATCTATTGAACACATGGCAGTATGGTGGCACATTCATTGCCGAAATATTTGACCAAATGGCAACCTGGTCATTGCATGTTGAATTTATGGCAGATTCCTTTTGCATGCAGCTGCCGCATGTGGAAATGATGGAGCATTTATGACATAATGGGTGATTTTTGCATGGATGAATCTTCAACGCATGTTGGGCGAATTTGAAGGAGGTGGTGCATTTAATGCGCAATGGTTGCTATTTTGGGTACTTCTGAATTAATTGTATATGGGCATGATGGGTTATTAATTGGAGATTCCCACCTTGTTGCATCTTGAGTGGAGAATCTTTTAGGGAAAACCCTAATTAGGGTTTGCATGTAATCATGGCCTGAGGCCAATATAAAGGGATGACCCCCCCTCATTTGTAAGGGGGAGGG
This sequence comes from Cryptomeria japonica, assembly GCF_030272615.1. Lineage (NCBI taxonomy): Eukaryota > Viridiplantae > Streptophyta > Pinopsida > Cupressales > Cupressaceae > Cryptomeria > Cryptomeria japonica. The sequence goes on from NC_081411.1 coordinate 159,926,634, forward strand.
AGCCTTGTATGAAATTGTTGCGATAAGTTTTGAGATAATAACAGTGAAACATTGTTCTCTGATGGTGTCCACTTAAGTTATTTTTTCAAAGCTTGCATGGTTTCACCTTCCTCACTTAGATTAGAAATAGTAAAGTGCTTTGATTTCAATAGAGAATGTAATGGTGTCTGATAAATTTCCATGGTTGTTACTTTTTGCATCTTGCTGATTGTAAGTTGCAGTGTAAAGTTAGTCTGAGCCCCCTAAATTTGTGCTGAGTTCGATTGTGGATAGTCGTTTGGATTGGGCCGTTTTTGGGTATTCAAATGTACTTTCTCGATTTGAAAATCCTCTACCATCCCCAGAAGATTGCACTGGTTCTTGCAAAGTTGTAGTTGATCTTGGCGAAGCAGAGCTTGGTTTATTTGGAATTTGTCCACCAGAGCACTATTCATTGTTATCACTACCCTTAGGAGTAGATTTAGATCCTTCTGAACCCTTTCCCTTTTCTTTCAGTTCATTTTAGTCCATTTGAAGCAATAGCATCGCAGAATTGCCATATCCTATGATGGAGTTCCAGCCACAGCAAAGAAGTGAAAGAATGATGCACACGTTAGGCCCCTTGGATTACCAACAATCACATCAGCCAACTGAGTCACGTCCACGCATTGAAGGAACCTTGGAGTCGATTGTTTGAACTTCTTGCAATCTTAGCATGCAATTGTACTTTGATCAAGAGAGAGTGAAGTGATCATTAGGCAACTTTATTCTGTGTTAGACGTGGTCATAAAAAACACGTCAACAATCCGGACATATTTTGGTGGTTGAGTTTTGTTGTTGATATGGGTCTCACCATGGTGTGTGTAGATCCGCATTAAGTTGTGTGCATTGGAGAATGTTTTTGGGCCGATTGGTTGGCATGCTACATTGTTTATATACACGTTTCACTTGGTGTTGACCCTAGAGGATGTGTTAGCGTGTGCAGTTCATTGGAATCGGTTGGAAAGGTTGTGTTGTGATGTGTTTGGGTCCTCTCTATCTCCTGGAGTGGACCACATTTGATGTTATAGCTTCGAGTGGCCCTATTTGTGCATATTGTTTATTAATGTATGTGGCTGACCTAGTTTAGGGTTTTAGTGGATTATCATGTTTATATACAAGTGTGTATGTATGAGTTGAGCATGGGATGGATGTGAATTGATATGAAGTGTATTTGATTGATGTGCAAGCAGATTTGATATTGCAAAAGTGCGAAAGACAGTTGAGATAGTGTTTGCGGTCAAATGTGTTTGCCATGATATTGGTTGCTTGACACGGTAGTTCAAGGACAATTTCATGATCAGGAGAACTTATTCATTTCAATTCATTGATCCTCTGCACCTACCGGAAGAAGGTGTGTTCCTTTTGGTAGTTTATGCAACCCTTTGTATCTTGCTCAAGATTGTGCACCTTAGTCTTGCGAGTCCTTTCAGGGGTAGTGAGCTCCTTGGCCTTGAGCCTAAACATTGAGTATAATTCTCATTGTGGTTTTTCCTTGTTTAGGGTTTTCCACATAAATTTGGTGTTCCTGTGTTCACCGTGTTTTGTGCTTTCATGTTTCATAATTGCAGTGAGAAGCTAATCGTGGTTTAAAGTTTAAAAGATCAAAAGTGAAGTGTTTTGAGGTCCGGACTGATTCACCCCTCAACACTCCTTTGTCTCTAAATTAGGATTTGAAGTACACATGTTTGTATTTGATTGCTTTCACAGTAAATTGGGTTTTCATGCCCATTCTTGTACCATGTCTTCTCTAGCACCCAACATATGAATAAAAGGCACTTTTGTGCTCATGCATATTTGCATATCTATTATTGTAACTTGGTCTATGCCTTTCTATTAATGGAAAAGTTTTCATTTTACCTCTTCTCTCCTTTGGATGTGTAGAGTAAATATTTCTTGCCTTTATTTCTAAATGCATTTTCTCTATTTTTTAAGTCTATCTGTTTTGTTAACTATGTTTGTAGGTGCTGGTTGTGAAAATTTCCTTTCCTTCCAACATTCTATCAAATGCTAACCTTCATTTGTGCCTTTAGAAAAAATTGAATATAAAAAAGTGTGTAAGTTCTTCTAGTTATTTCCATTGATGTATTGTGCTATTCTAGGCAGGAAAAAACGTGTTGTAATCTTGGGGCAACGCCACCCCTTTGATTTTATACACACTCCCTCCCTTTTCCCTTTCAAGTTCATAGAATAGGACTAGCTTAGGCTTGTCAAGTGTTGAGTTGGATCTACACTTATGCATCTAGATTAGAAAGGAAGCTGGCCTTCTCTCAAGACTCAACCTTATTTGCAAAAGTGCCACACCTTGAGATTGTTTCCATTGTGTCATTGGAATGCTGGACCTAGTATCCAGCAGTGGTGCAAGAGCACCTAATGCAAAATTGGGTCAATAATGCAAATAGGGGTCTAATAGTATGTTTTTAGTTTATTTCATATAATAAGGTCATATTATGACCATTTTTGGTGAGTTTGTGTCATGTAGAGTCATTTTTAATCAACTATGTAAAATTTGTTAAAATGTTGTACAAGTAAGCAACTTTACAACTTTTGGAAGTTGAAGAGTCATGAGTTGTAAATAGGTAGTTGAGCGGTTGGAAGGTGGAAAAACAGTTGGGAAAACATTGTAAATGGTTTATATAGGCCTTGTGTGGTCGAAAGAGGGTTAGAGCAGTATGTGGTGGTGAAGAATGAAAAGTAAAAACTCAATTTTTATTGTATTTCTTGTCATTCCTTGTTGTTTCTCAGTATTGTATGGTCTGGTACAGCCATAAAAATTAAATGTTATTGATTGAATGTGAAATTAGTTTGAATCTAATTTCTTACAAAGTTGGTTTCACGTGATTTGGTTAAGTTTTGTGCAAGATATTGCAATTTTGGGAAAAACACCATAACTCCCTTTTAAACCGTTGGATCTTCATAAAAATTTCAGAGAAAGTTTGTAACTATATTCTCTACAACCTCACCAGAGCGATTTTGTTTATTATTTTTTTCGCAAAAGTTATGGATGATGACTGTTTGCCTGTCTCAGATTGAAAAAACAAACCTAGTTAGACCTAATGGTAGAAGTACAGTCATGATTTGAGAGGTTTGGTCCAAAACAAGCCTACCTAATTCTTGGATATGTTTTAAAATGGGTACTCAAATACGTTTTTACAGTCAAGATATCAGGTCTTAGTTGAAAGTTATCATTGTCTGTCCTAAATTGAAGGGCTACTAGATTCTAGGCCTATGTTTATTGCTATGACTGGTAAATTAAATACAGGAAATAATAATGTAAATGACAATGCATACCAGACACGACAGTAAAATATATCTTTATTTGCACATTCAATTATTATAGAGAAGAGACCAAAGATGGTCGGCCAAGGATTACAATAGATCCGACAATACCATGCCACTTCCTTGATAGTACATGACATGTTTAAAGGACCCGATGGTTGCCGAGAGGTACACAACCATCAACCAACCGACACATAACTACCCAAGACTGACAACCCACTCAATACAATTAATTAATACCTTGTCGGATAACAAATATTATCGAACATAACCATAGGTAGTTTATGCTGACAACATCATCCCCCCCAAAAGAAAAAGTCGTCTTCTAGACGACAAGCAAACATCAATTAATATTCGGGAAGACTAACTACAGACAGCAACTTTGACTGGACAACCCCAACTTGTAGTGTACCTGCCAAATCAAATGGGGGTTTGGGGGCAACGCCCCCAACAGGGTCAAGGGGTAGTGCCCCTCCCAGGGTCCATGGCGCACATGATTTTTGTGATTTTTTAAGACGCCAAAAACAATGTTGATGAAGCCAAAAAAGAGCTTTAACCAACGTCTGCAACATGTCGTGAAGAAACCACTTTGTTGTACGAAACGATGGCATTGAGAGGATTGTACCATATATGACATGATGAGAACTCCACACGTAGGCTGAGGTTGATGACTTACGCCTGATTGGTGTTCTCGTACAGGATGCAACCACTGTCGTACGATGCAAAAGAAATGCTCTGGCCATACGATGTCGACAATAGGCTTTGTCCGTATGAGATGAAGTATCCTATGTACGGTGTGGGCAATATGATATGTTTGTAGATGACGGAATTGACATATGGCAATAACTTCTTGGAACTTCGAAATGTGTGTTGGCAATAGGGAACGATGCACTAGGTGCCATACGAAAGGAATGCACTTGTGATACCGTACAAGATGAATGAACTTGCCATGTTGTACGGAATGAGCTGAAAGCCGTACAATACAAAGCAATGACTGTCGTGAAGTTCGTACAATTATTCCACAATTATGTCGTACAATTGGACGTACGGTTCTGAGGTGATGTACGTGGCAAGGAGAAGGTGGTCGTACGGTGGTGATTCCCTCATGGCAATTTGATGTCTGTACGGTGGTGATTTCCTCATGGCGGTTTGATGTCCGTACGGTGATTCCCTCCTGGCAGTTTGATGTCTGTACAGTGGTGATTCCCTCATGGCGGTTTGATGTCCGTATGGAGATTCCCTCCTGGCAGTTTGATGTTCGTACGGTGGTAATTTCCTCTTGGCAGTTTGATGTGATATTGTCTTGGTTTTTACTTGCCTTCGCGTCTTCTTCCGTACAAACTCCTTCGTACGGGTTGAGCCTTATTCTCTTTGTCCAACCCCGAACCCTACCAATGTACGGTTTGTCTGTGTGGCTTTTTTGAATTTACCTCTGTACGGATTTGTGGTACGGAACTCTTCTTGGGTGGTATTCCACAATGCGTATAGATCCTTTTGAGGTAAATGGTGTGCTTCCAAATTCCGTACGGATTTGTTGTACGGATGATGTGCTTTCAACTTGTACAGCCTTCTCTCATACAACCCCCCTATAGCATACAAATGATGTGCTTCATTATTCCTCCAACTTTTTTTCTCCTTCTCATACGACCTAACCCCATACAATTCCTTCGAGCCTGTTGGCCTTTGCACTTCCTCAATTTCACCAATCTGTAGCATGTTACAATCGGGGTGGAAGACTTTATAATCCTCCATCTGCCAATGAAATAATCCATTAAGAGAACATGTCTCATCCTCAAAGCAATCTTCCAGTTCGAGCACCGCTTCATCGTTGGGTTTCATGCTTTTCCTCCCTCCGTCCATACCTAACTCTCCACCCTCAGACTCAAAGTCCGAGGGTGCCAGTTCTTCACTCACCGTGTGGTTCCTCAAGTCAATGATGTGCTTCCTCCCGTCACTCTCGATCGAGAGTGTGTTTCGCTTCCAGTTATGATTTGCCTTGGCAATAATCAACCATCCCCTCCCGAGGAGTGCATCGTACGCCTTCTTCTATAACTGGATGACTACAAAGTCCAAGAAAAATTGTTGTGTCCCAATCATTACATTTTGTGCCATCAATGTTCCCAATGGCTGGATGTCGTGCTAGTCGGCACCTACCAAGTGGAAGGTTGGCGGCCAAAGCTTCGGCTTCCCCAAACATTTCCATGTGTCTTCTGGCAATACATTTACTCATGAGCCTCCATCGACAATGGTGTTTGTCAACTTCTTCCCCATTATTTCCATCTCGACGACCGTCGGCTTCCTCCCAATGCTCACCGTCAACAACATTGGATCATTGGACTCATTCCCTTTGGCTGATGGTTTTTCTGTCAGTTCCTCCTCGTGTGACTTACATTGTTTTTGGATGACTGTGTCATCACTAACTCTATTGGCAATTGCCATTCTCACTTGCGGCATAGTTTGAAGAAGGTTTGCCACCTTGATGGGTGCGGTTGTTTGTAGCACCTACCGGACTGTGTTCTTCTCTGACTACCGCAATGACATACTTGCAGTTCCATTGGAAGTTACTTGTTCCTTCATCAATACTTGTTCTACTTCGTCTTGTTCCTTTTCCGTACCAGAGTTTGAATACATCGCCTTCTTTGTTTGTGCTCTTGTGATTGCCAAAACTACGTTCTCTTGTTCCTCCACGTCCAGCATATTAATACCCTTCTGATTCGGGCAGTTGGTGTCTTCATGGTCACCTAGTCCACACCATTTGCACAAAAATTGTATGTTGTCTTTCTTGTTATGGCAATCTCTCGCAAAGTGTCCCCATTCACTACATTGTCGGCATTGTATGATAGGACGTCCTCTGGAGTCGTACTGTATTTGGTTTCGCCCTCGTTGATTTCCATAACTACTTGGCGATACATTTTGTGATTTCGATGGGTTGGACTCTCCCTATGTGAAGAGTACTTGTGTACTTCTCATCTTCAAATTGTATGGGCACTCCTTGATTGAATGCCCCCAACACTTGGCAAATTTCACAAAACACATTTCTAGGACAATTACCTTTCGTGTGCCCCTCCCTTTTGCACTCAATACACCATAGTTCATTAACTTCATTGTTGGTTCCTTTCTCAGCCTTCAATTCTTTCATCATTCTCAACATATCCCGTCAAAGGGCTCGTACGGTTTTGGATTCTTCGTCACTGCTACCTTCGGTGCTCTCATCATCATCGGTCTTCCTCTTCTCTCGGGAGGAGGTTTTATTTTCACTCTCGATGTCCATCGCTCGATTGTACGCATTGGTATATGAGGACGGAGGCACTACTTTCATCTTCTTGTGCAATGAGGGTATCAATCCCTCCGTGAACCACCTCTTCTTCATCCCATCGGCTGGCTGGTTTTCCATCTTGTTCAACAGTTCTTTGAGCCTACAGTTGTAATCGTGTACACTCTCATTTTTCCCTTGCCTAGTATTATAGATTTCGGCCATGATCTCATTATCATCCCTCAAGAGTTTGAATTCCTCCTGGAACGCCCTCTTTAGATCACTCCATCTTGTCTTGTGTTGGGTGTTGAGGTCTGTGTACTAGTCAATGGCGATCCCCCGAAGGGTGGTGGGAAATGCTTTCAGCCAGTAGTCCCTGTCATCTTGGCCATTTGCCTCCCAAATGGTTATGCATGTTTTGTAATGCCATATCGGGTCCTCTGACCCGTCTCCCGTGAACTTCGGCAGTTTCTGCTTCTCCTTGGTGTTCAACATTGTTTTCACTCTGAAGGTACGTGTGTATTTGCCTTGTGTGTCGGACTTGGGTAGACTATTTCGACCGCTATGTTCCGGTGCTTTCCTTGCACTCTCGGCCATGCAGACGTCCTCTACACGTCCACCTTCAGCGTCCCCAACACTTCGAGTACTTCCAGGTGTGTCGGACCTGAGTGAACTGTTCCAACCGCTACGTTTTGGTGCTTTCCTTGCACTCTCAGACATGCGCGCGTCCTCTACACGTCCACCTCCAGTGTCCCAACACTTCGAGTACTTCCAGGCTTCGACTCATCTTTGTGCTCCCTCCGGCCGAGGGTTGCTATCTCACCTAATCGCTTGGTCTGGACCACCCTGTGGCCTCTTCTCACCTATGATGGGATCTACGGACATGAATCACTCAAGGCTGACCCGATTTATTTTAAGGCGACGACGCCAAAATGTTTACCGCTATGACTAGTAAATTAAATACAAGAAATAATAATGTACATGACAATGCATACCGGACACGGCAGTAAAATATATCTTTATTTGCACATTCAATTATTACAGAGAAGAGACCAAAGATGGTCGGCCAAGGATTACAATAGATCCGACAATACCATGCCACTTCCTTGACAGTACACGACATATTTAAAGGAGCCGACGGTTGCTGAGAGCTACACAACCGTCAACCAACCGACACATAACTACCCAAGACTAACAACCCACTCAATACAATTAATTAATACCTTGTCAGATAACAAATATTATCAAACATAACAATAGGCAATTTATGCTGACAACAGCCTAGTTGTGTGGACAAGATACATGTTGAGATAACCTGAAGCTTTGGAGGGTGTTGATGGTTAATTTATGTTATATTTGGCTGATTTAGAATTTTTCCAATGTGAAGTCCAACGTTGTGAAGTCCTGAACGAAAATTGGTGTTTGTAGTCATTGAAGCATTGTGCCATTGTGAAGGAACCTTAACTTGTAGAGGATAAGAATGGAATGTTGGTTGTGAACTTGAACCCCACCTCTGCATCAAGCAGGTTGTAATTTCATGTGACAACATTAACTTCCACAAAATCTGCTTTAAATCTTTTCAAAGATCTGCCATAAATCTACTCAAAATATCTCTCTAATAAATCTGCAATATTTTTGCTCATATAATTGCCATAATCTTGCCTTGAGATTTTCTACAAACATGGACTAAGTCTGCCCCAAAATTCTGAATTTTACTTTAGATCTGCTCTGAAAATTGGAAGGATATTCAATGAATTGCTTACTGTCTAAACTCTTAACCAACTTCTATTTATACATGCTGAAACACCCCTTCAACCGAGAGTTGCAACTCTCCAAGTTTGGCCCAAATAGCAAAATATATTTTATTTTATTTAAATTTCTTCTTAAGAAATGGGTGCCAAAACTAAGAGAGGTCGACCCCTCTTAAAAAATTAATTTATTATTTTTAATCCACCAGGAGAGGTGCCAACATGAGGAGGGTCGGCACAACCAACAATTTAAGTTATTTTTTATTTTTTATTTTAATCCCTTTGTAGTATTGTACCATAGGTGGGCAAACATATGATAAACTTCAATATGCAATAAATAAACTCTCCAGCATAGCCGGCCTTTCACATCAATGACAACATTTTCAACAAGGTTGAACACATACTTAGAGGTTGAGTTTGTCATTACACATATGGGAAAGGATATTTTCCCTAAATGAGTAGTCATAAAGCTAAATATTAAGAATATTGGTTCATTTCATATTATGAGTATATTTTCTGAGAACACATGAGATCAAGCAATTAGATGGTTTCTTTCTATGTCCTCAACATTTAATATATCTAACTTGTAATCATTGTAAGCATATCACCTTTGTAAGGATCTATCCATGCAACAAATTATAGAGGTACGTTGGAGAAGTCAAAAACTGTATGTAAATGAATTATGTAGATCTTAGACATGCACTTTGCTAAAAATAATTGATAAAATGACTGAATAGTATCTAATTCACTAGAAGGAAGAATGATCAAAATAGGGCTCATCAATGTGTGAGTTAGAAGTAGGTTGATTTAAAAGATGAACTACTCATCCATGTAGTCATAATTTTAAGCCTCATCATCACAACCTTATTACCTGGGGCGTATCCTTAGGATGGCACAATAGTGCATTGTCTAAACTATCCTTTTTTATGGTATTTTTTCATGAGAAAGATTATCTTATGCACATGCATTGCTTTCTATGGTAGTGTTCAATGTGTACTATGATTTTATATGTGCATTTATTTCTATTTTTGGGGGGTTATTTATTTGTGTAGCATAATGCTTGCTTTATATGCACCATTTTTAGGCACTTTTGGTGCACTAACTGATGCAAGACCAATTTTAACACTATATTATGCCTTATTACTCAATATAGGAAATCCTTCATAGTTTTCTTATAAGATTCTCTATCCTATAAATGTTTGTACTTATGATTTTATAAAACAAGAAAATGACATTGTTTTCTATCTCCATTTTTAAATTTCTTGAAAATTATTTGTACATTCATGACAAATAATCCCAAACATGACTCTTACCCATTAGCATGGATTTTTTTTTTTTTTGAATTGTGTCTCTATGGAATATATATAAATGAATTATTTGTAAAATATTTTAATGATGAAACGCATAGAGAGTATTCCATCAAAGAAATATATTTAAATATTCGTTGCTCAAATTTTATACATTGACTTATCTATCTTCATCATATTCCAACTACACTATCCTTTACTCTTACTATGGACTGAATCTCAAGTATTGACAAAGAAATGATGAAATACTGAAATTCTACCAATATATAGGAAGCCTCATGATACTTCTTAGCAGCACCAAGAAAATATATTCTTTAGGTGTTGAAGATCCATTTAGAGAATCACAAAAAAAATTAATATTTGCTAAAATTAAGATAACATTGTGTCCCTATATATTTGCTACCTACCATAATCATCGCCCAAATTCCAAATCAAATGGGCAATATGAAATCTAATTGTTAGCAGCAGTTAATGTCAAAAAATTACATTTATGAGATTAAAACGAGTCATCAACTTGACATTCCGCGAAACAGCAATTAATGATAATTTAGTAATTAAATCCAAAGCAAGTCATGGAGAGATAACAACAAATTAGGACAAGAAGTAGTGGTAAATCAATATATAATCAATCAACTTACAGGTGGCCATTCAACTCATACAATATGTCAAAATGTTGCCAAGTTTTTGTACAAAAGTGCAAGATTAGATTCAGGTCTGGAAATAGCCAAAAGGCAACAAAATATAGCTTTGACAATGCTTGAGAAAAGTTGGAAAGAGCTTCAAAACCCTAGGTGTAGTAGTACAATGTAATGTCCCTTTTCGGTCCATTCCAATTTTCTTGGGAAGTTCCAAGATTCTTGGAGAACGCCAACTTTATCAAAAAGGAATTTGGATAATAGCAAATCAGGATTTGTCAATAAGAGCAACTATTTTCTACCCACATAATACACCACAAGCTCTAATAGATTCATACTTTTGGAAACTAGAAAGCTGTGCAAGAGTAACTTCACTTTTCTTCTCTTCTTGAAACTCTACAATGACTCTTGTTCCCCTTTTTCTTCCAAATCAGATTGCTGTTCTGATTTTTCTGATGCACAGTCATTGGCTAATTACTCTTCTAGATGATGATCTTTCCCTTTTCGAAGAATTTATCACCTCGGGCCCATGGTTCCTTACACATGAAATACATTTTCTTGCTCAGCTCATTTCAAAGGTCATCATCCATTTTAGAGGGAAACTTCTTGGATTGATTTGTTTCATTATGAAAATGTCTTTTGTCCTTATTATGTTTGAAAGTCCTTAGTTGAAATTTGCTCCTATGAGCAGCAAGCTCCAGGCTCTTTGCCTTTCTCATAGCTTCTTGAAAAGTTGGTGGGTCAAAGCCTTTTGCACACGCATGAAAACAGAGAGTCTAGAGGAGAGTTGTATGACAAGCTAGGAAACCCACTGGATACTCCAAGAAAATTGTAAATTACTATGTTAATCACACCAAAAACTTGAAAATCTATACATGACAAAAATCTTCATTATTAAAGAAACTAGAAGAATACTTAACTTGTAGGTGCAGATATGGCCTGTGTCCAATCAACTAGGGAGGTTTTTGTCTTTGAAACTAGTAAGTCCAAAAGGGTTTTTCGTTCTCAAAAAGCCTTGGAATAACAAAGGTTCATTCCAACAGAATAACAATATCATTCACAAGTTTAACTCTTCAAATGACCCCACAGCTTCCTTATAAAGCTTTTTGGAGGGAAATATTCAATTTAAAATTATAGTAATTCCTTTTTCACCCAAAATGACCTAATTGAAAGATAATAACCATTGTGCAAAAAGGCCCCCCATGACCCAGGCATCTACTTTTGAGCTCACTTTATATCTTTTTATTAAAATATTACACTCAAGCTGTCGCTTAAATAATATAACATTGGAAACATAAGTGAATATTTAAATTATTTTACTCAAGTTGCAGAAAGCATTGAAATGGCTTCAAAATCAAACTCTGATCATACCAACATGATACAAAAGGTTTGGGATGATGATTGGAGCCACCCGGTTGACCAATTAAAAATAAACTGCCAGTCCAAGAAGTTTGGAGAGCCCACCAAAAGTCAGAAATCACTTCTGAAAGTTTCATGTTGATCGGGATCCACACTGACAACTAAACTCATTGCCAAAAATAGCAACCTTGAAATAATAAACCTGTGCTCTCCAAGAATTTTGGAGTCTCCTTTTCCGCATCAATTAGCCTATGGGAACTCAGAAAATAGGCTAATTGTCTAACAACTGACTAAGCTTGAGAAGTGTACATTACAAAACGGGACATCACATGCACACACATATTGCAATGCTTATTTTTCAAAACTAACATCTTAAAATAATTCATCACTTTTTTATTTACAATTTAGTGATTACTAGATTGTCACAAGTTATTGTCATTATATCATTTTGATTTTGGATCCCATTCATTTACTTGTCTACAGATTGTAGACGCTGATGATATAGCTTTGGGAAAGTACACAATTGATGATGTTTTACTTCCTCTTCCTGGGTAAGCATTGCCTCTTAATGGAAAGTGAATTACACAATTGCAAAAGTTAATCTGGATAAAAGTTAATGTTCCTGGTTTATACCTGTTCTGTGATATTCTGTTTTTGAGCTGGAATGAAATTCTTGTTGCAGGTCAAGAATAATTTACCCTGCAAATGATATTGCTGAAACATTTCATAATCTAGCTGGAAAGGTTTGTTACACATGCTTTACTGAGAAGAAAAGAGAAATAAGGCATGGCATGCCTTCAGAAATTTCAAGTGATTATTTTTTGTTTTGCTTCTCGATTGTGTGCACATGCAATACTTCACATGCAGTGACTATATAAAAGCTCCATGTTTAAGTTCTTTTGTAGAAAAAAAAGAACAATAAGCACAGTTCTGAGACCTGGAGTTTACAAGTTTAATACATTAGTTTTTAAAATTCTTTACAGAGCTGGAAATGCTCGTCTTATTGCCCTTTTTTGTGAAGAAAAAATGGAACTGTCATATTGTTCTTTTGTGATATACTCTGAGATTATTAGTTTTTATGTTTATGGAAGCTAATCATTTTGATCGGAAGCTACCTATTTCAGTACCTTTGCATATAGTTGTTAGATATCATAGCTTTTGCCAAGGAGCTTTGTGAAATGTACATGATTACAACTAGGGAAGCTAAATTTCTATTGCAGATATAATGGCAATTCTACTTCCAATGTGGCATCCCTCCCATGAATGTTGTTCCTTATTGAACTCATAATGTCTTGCAAAATCTTTTCTTCTGGCTTAGGGTTGTTGGTTTAAACTTTATTTCTTCTCCTATCTGATATTGACTCCAAACAATATTTTGTGGTGCTTGGCTGGAAATGGCCAGCACTCTAGTTTTTAGGTGTCACATTCACTTCTTGTTGGTATACTTCCTAATAGGAAAGATTGCATTGCTTTATCTAATTTATCTTAAGTATTCCTCTTTTGTCAGCTTGTCTCTATTAAAGCATAATTATATTGTAATGTTCAATTAGTGTTTAGACTTAGAGTTTAATAAAGTCGTTTCGACTTTAGATTAGTCTTAAATTAGACTTTATGCTTTATATAGTTCTTTTGCTATCTTTAGCTCATTGTAAGTCTATAAGAAAGTGTTTGTTTCGTATTTTATCAATCGAATATCTTGGTTATCTTTTTGTGTTCTGTTTTTTTAATATCGTATCAAAGACTAAGTTGAGCTTCGGGATCTGAGAAAGAAAATTGTCCTAGGGATTGCTGTTGATAGTGATGGATTGTGGGATCGCTTGCAAAGCACAGTGAAGATCGAGAAGAGTTCATATAGAATTGTATGAACTCATCTAGGGCAGAAAAATTGGAACATTTTTGTACAAATTGTGGCACCAAAATTTTGAAAATTTCTGCAGCATTTTTTTGTAGAAATCGCAGATTTTTAAACAGCTAAAAATTGCAACCTAGGGTTTCATAATTTTTTCCCACAATATTTTTAAACAAAATCATGGGTGTTCCTTTAGCAGCTAAGGTTGATGATATAGTTTTTGATGATTTCTTTTACAAAGTCATGGGTGTTTGATTGCTGACCAGGGTTTGACCCACTCTTTTTAGGAATTTTCCTTTTTTTTAATTAGCAGCAAATTCAATATTTGTAAATCTAGGGTTTTACAGAATTCTTTAGGGTTCCTACAGCAACATCTCCCATCCCTTGTCCTGGTCACGTTGAAAGTGTATCTGTACATTTCCTATATGAAGTGGTCCTACGTATTGGAATAAATCTTCACTTTAAAGTTTAATGCATTTCAAATTTAAGGGGCTTATATGGTATCTATCTTTATCAATGTAGTGGCATGAGTTAATGTGATTGTATCTTAATGTTATGCTTTTGATAGTTTTTGTAATTCTCCTGTTGCTGTAGATATTTAATATTTATTTTTGGTTTATAGAGTTTGGGTCTAGGTTGTGTTTAGAACTTTAGACATTACCTGATAGAGGAAATTTGGTATTCCAAATGATTGTCCACCCCACAATTGGTATTATTTGAAGTTGGACCATCCTCATATATGTTTCTCATAGAAGTAGCAATCACTTGTCATTCCTTTGTCAGTTAAAGAGTTGTAGGGTTGCAATGGCATTGGATGTTTTTTTTTATTTGCTTATATGTATGCGCATAAATCAATGTCTTCTAGTGGCATTCAATTGATAGATCAAGGGGTAAGTGATGGTAAATTGCTTGTGTGTGCGCGTGTCTGTGCGCGTGCATTTGTACAATGATCTTTTGTAATTCTAATGGTTGCTTTACCTGTGCTGTACATTTTGTCCTCGTAGCCTGAAAAGAAGATACACAATTTTGGTGATCATGTGTTTCTTTTGCAGGATTCAGTTAATTTGCAAGACAGCTTACATAATGTGAAGTAAGTTCCTGGATGTGAATTCATATGTGAAGATTTCTCTTTTATTGTCGCTAGAATTTAGGATATCTGAAAGACATTTGTAAGACTTAAGTTCTGCAATGCTTGTGGTCTGATTAGAAACATGGGAGATAGGAAATTTAGCAGAAAAGCTGTCAGTATTGTCTTGTTTCATGTTGTTTATCCATGATTATAGTTTATTTCTTGTTTTGAAGTTCATTCTCATCATTTCAGGGAATATTCAATAATGAGCCTGGCGGGAGGATATAGGAAATTAATCCAGAAACCTAGTGATTATATATGGTATGTGAAGAATAATTTTTTATGGTTTTGTTTCTATGTCATGTTTTCATCGAGGGGAGCATTTTGAATTGATGGTTGAATGAAAGATCCCTGACTAGAATTCTATCCAAACTGCTGATTGTTTACAAGTTCAAATTCTTTGACCAGCAAAAAGTGTTTTTGGAAGTTTATTGGAGTTTTTTGGATTTTTGACAATACATGGAAAATAATAGATGCAATACAATAAATATAGAATAGTTTCCATATTTCTGATTATTAATTGCAGCAAGTACAAATAAATAATAAAGAGGAATCTTGATAGAATTAAGCCATTCAAGGCCTACCAGGAGTCCAATGTTGGGGTTTGAGGGTGGAATTTGAGCCTGGAATGAAGCAGTGACTGAACCAAGCACCTCCAGCTGCTACTAATGGCTGCAAATGACTTTATTTAACTTTAGGATAATTACCAAAAACTAATATTGAAGAATTATTCAGACCCAGTTGGAATTCCAAATTCTTGCCAAGCAAGATCCCCAAATTATGTCTCTTTTCCTCAATGATTTGCTGCTGCTGCCCAAATCTGGCATTTCCTTCACACCAAACCAACTATGATCACTTATTTATACCCCAACAATGAATTCATACGCAAATGGAGGAGTCAAAACCCCTCAATTTATTTAATGGAAGCTAGAGACTTCCTTAGGTGGTACGGCCAGCTACCTGGAGAGGTACGGCTGCCATAAATGTAATTATTCTGCTGTAATAACCCCTTAAGTGGATCAGATCTGTTATTAATGCCAATATACCCCTGTCACAAGCAATAAACCCCTGAATTATGACCCTGAATGGCCAATTATGAGGCTCCAAATGATGTCGCCCAGCTAGAGATGTATGGGTTTCCGTCCAAACACTTGCAAATTGGAGATTGCCGCCCCCAATCTAATCTTAGACCTCTGCAAACCGTGCAGACCTGCTGAAGATGGATAAATTCACAAAATAAAATAAAACATAACGAATCTCCAAACATCTCCCAACACCTATATTCATCCTCAACCCTAATTCGACCTCTTTTGGCATCTTTCAAAGATTCCTTTAGAATCTCCATTCCTCTAATAAGTTCGATCAGCCATGAGGGTTGTTAAGTCATTAAAGTGGGGCCACTTTTGGTTAATAAACAACTTTGGAAAATGTGCCATGGTGAAAACATAAAGTTGTTTAATAACTTCTTATAACTTATTTACTTTTTCTAATTTTAGAATAAAGTAACTTTTATAACTTTAAATTATAAAGTTATTTTATTAACTTACCAAAGTCATAAAAAATGACTAAGTATAGAACTTCCTTTGGTAAGCAACTCATCTCCAGCCACTAAATTCACCTATGGAGATGAATGATAGGTGAATCTCCATCCTGGTAGATCACTCAGGAAGTGAGGACATTTCATTGAACCTGTAAATGACTACCATATAGGTTTGGCTTTGATCCTTCCATATGCTGGATGGTTACTCGCTTTTTAGTTTTATAAGTTTAGCTTTTGCATATAGGTCTACTGTCCTTTAAAATTAAATGGGCTGTTTAGCTTCTGACATAATGATTTTCTTTCTCATTTCTATTAATGGTAATCTTTTGCAGGAATATTATTAAGTATGAGGACCCTACACAACAATTGGTCAAAACAGATCTTGATGCACTAGCTAAATGTAACGATGGAGATAATAACGTGCCACAGCAAACATCAAATGAAAATTCAACTGAGCTTGAAAAGTTGTCAACTTTTGAGGGAGAGCAGAACCCACAGAATAATGTAGTTGGAGGTTATGCTGAACAGGAATTGAAAACAAATGTGAAGGAAGTTAATCTTGACGGTGGCTCTGAACCTTCATCACATACTGCTCTTCAGATAAGCTTCACTCTACCCACTTCATGCTACGCAACAATGGCTATCCGTGAGCTATTGAAAACATCAACCTCGGTATGTATTAGTAAAGTTACTGTCCAGTGATATGTTATTGCTTTATTTTGGGAGATTTTTCTGCATAATGTTGATTCGGACATCATTGGCTTCTAGAATTGACCAGTTATGATGCTTTAGTATACATTAATATGGGATTTTTGGTGGCAGATGGCTTTCCACAAGACCTTGAATGACTGAATAGTTGATCAAGATTTCAAACTAATACAGTTTTCTGTGGATATCAAGAGATGAGGATTTGCACGGTATTCTGTCAGTGCATATGTATACACAACATTATTTATATAAACAACATTTGGTAACATGATTCGTTATGTCAAGCATGGACCAGGATTGTTAGCTGCCACTCATGATTAGCATCTATGAAGAGGCAATAGTTACTGGCAATTCTCATTGGGAGGTGCTCCTCAGCATAGAGCTGGTTCTATACTCTGGTTTTACTTGTGCCTATCAGAATTAAAATTGTGTTGCAAAGGAAAATATTTTCCAAACTTTAGCTCTTGGGCATCTTGTTTACTTGACAATCTACAGTGCAATTTGGGCATTATATCAGGATTCCCAGAACTAATTTTGACGAAGATTAATAATTTAAATTAAAATCTTGTGCTCATTATTTGTTAATATGTAGCCCACATTTGTGTTAAATTCAGTTGCAGCATTTTGATTGATTACTTTTTAGCTGATTAAACTTTTTATTTTGCAATCACCAATATGAACAACCTACTTGGCACAAAGGTCATGCTCTCTATCCACACATCAATTATGTCCATCATGCCTTTTTCTTGAAGCAAGCAACATATGTCAATTACAACTTTGTGGTACCCTCATGTTTGTTTGGTATAGACCTAGAGAAAAACATGAAACAACTTAGCAAGTATGTCATGCATTGCTCTAGGAGCCCATCATGTAGAATAATAGAAATGGATTGCAATAATCGGCTTGGTTGTACAAATCTAGAATTCAATAGCCAAAGAAAAAGGCATATAATCCAAAAAGAAATTTTCTTTTCAAATGGCAAAAGAACACATTGCCAAAGAGTGGAGGGGTTCAAGGCTAGATTGTCAATCTTGGTACAAGGATGAGTATGGCTTCAAGGTTCAATTGTGTTGGTATGACATCTTTTTTCCTTGCATGTAGACACGGGTGTGTGTGTGTTTGTAAAGTACCTCATAATTTGCATGCAAGAACGAAATTACTCATTAATTCACAATATGATGATTCAGTGATTTGTTAAATGTCAATACAAAATCAAAATCACAATCAATATTTATTAATTTTTATATTGCTCTCGAGAGCATCAAAGTTAGTATTTGGTTCAATTTCATTTGAATCACAATTGGTTGCATTGCTACTTCCATTAGCCATGTCATACATAGAAACTACCTCATCTATAGAGATTTCAACATGTGCAATTGTAATGTCTAAATTGGCACATTTAGAAGTTAGAGCCCATTTTTTATTGTTTCTTCATTGCAATCAAGTTCCTTATGTGATAAAAGATGCAAATTGGAGTATAGCGTGACAAAATCCTTAAACTTCTTTTGCACCCAATTGGGTGCACTTAATGAGTGGATAAAGAAGTATGTACAACGCTTTTCCTCAATTGAAGTACTAAATATGTAGTGGTGAAAGAAGAATAAAAATGTTAAAAAGAAGAATAAGAAAGTTCAAATTTTAAAAGATGCATACTTGAGAGAATTTGTATTACAAGAAGTTGCAAGTAAATAGAGCCTTGGCCATGATGCATCGCCATTTATTATATATTTTTTCATGTCTTAAAAACTGCAAATATCATGAGTCTTTGAAGATATGAAATGACACAACTTACTCAAAACAACACCTTGTAAATCCACATTTCAGAATATTCTTATAAATGCAGTCTTGTAGCCAACAATAACCTCTTAATCTTTATATGGTGCTACCCTTTTTAATTAAAAAGAAAATAGAGTTTCAAGCTAAAATATTTCGAAAACAAAGAAAATAGTAAGAGATGCAAGGGCATAATCATCTTCCAATGGTCGACAATGATCATTATACCCTTCTGAAAAGAACTTGTTTGATTATGCTCCTTGACTATTATTATGGTCATTTCTTTTTCTATTGTGGAATTCATACCATCATAATTTCATCTAAACATAGATAGTTTGTATTGACATACCTAATCATGTTGATAATGAGTCATGAAACTCAATACATATTCCACACAAGCCTATCATCATCTAAAGGCAATGATATGACTATCTTAATGTATTGTGTGAGGGTATTGGCAATAGAAGTTGTATCCTTCACTTACCATTCACAATCTACTATCTTCACAAAATTGCCCGTTTATAGGACACTACAATGACATGTATAAATAGTTTATTTATGTCATCTTTCCATCCATTAGAAATGGATACACTTGTTTAATGTCATATATCTTTGATTGCTCTTAATGGTGTTTCTACCAAAGCTTTCTCCTTCACCGATAAGGTGATGTGTGCATTTTCATAGCTAAAACTAAAGTAATTTGTAGGTGCATTAATAATCATTATTACCATATACTGCCAATATGGTAATCTCACACTATCATCGTGAACCTTTGTTACCTCATTCTTTAAGTTCTTTTCCAATGGTGCTTCTACCAAAAAGAAAGTTCTTTTATCAAAATGATGGTGGTATGAAAGGATGTGGTTCAGCTAGTTGTATTAAGGTAGTAGGAGGTGTGTGCAACCCTTTTTTGGAAAAATGATGCACTCTTTCCTTTGATTTATTACTTACCATGTTGATATTCTCTTGTTCTTTAATTTGTCCCATCATTTGTTATTTTAGCAAGCCTTTTTATTTGGCCCTAAGTTTCTTTAATGCCACTAATAGTACACAAGTTCAAGCATTCATTCAATAATTTACAAGTTATACTTATTTTCACATTGACTACAATGATAATCCCTACCATAAAAAAGTTGTCCAATCATGGTTGTATGTCCTCAAAGAGTATTCTAGAGCCTCTAAACAGAAAAAATGTTACAAGTTTACATCTACACAACTTCATTTAAAAAACTAAAAAATTGACATTACAACCTTTCTATTATGTATAAAAGGTTAATAAAATAATTCAAGATTTTTTTTTAAAATTTAAAAAAATTTAAATTTTTTTTAATAAAGAAGAATATTTGCTCACTTGATATATAAATATTCTTTGTGCCATTCTTTTTCTCCTATTGACGTAGTCTTTCTCTCCCATAGCTTTCAACTTTGGAAATTATTACAGTGCCTCACAAAAAATTATTGTTTTAACATGTGTTATTGAAATGAGGCAAAAGAGGCTCAAGTGCTTGCACTTTAAGCAAAATTAGGCATGTAGGGATTTCTTGTTTTAATTTTTTTTCACTATTTTGTTCGAATAGCTTGTAGGTTTGCCTAGAGTCAAACTCAAGATGTTTGGGGTAGATCTTAGGTGAACCCATAGTTGTCTCAGCTTACACCTGACTTAGAACTAGACTTGTACGAGTACAAGGGACTTTTAATAAACCTTGGCATCATAGTTTCAAGGAAAAGGAATGCCAAGAAACTTAAAAACCTCCCTTTAGATAATTCATTTTCATGAAAAGTTTTTTCAACTTGTTTGGTTGTGAAAAGGGGTTCTATCGCCATCTTTCACTCTTGTTCCATTAAAACGTTGACCTCTAGATCTTGTAAAATTTATCAAGATAATTCATGACTTCTCAAACAAAGCTTAGCTTTTTACAAAAGTTATGTATGAATCATTAGTAAAGTGGACATTAATGAGTTCTTGAGATGAATGAAAAACAAAAATGCCCTTCTTAAACACTTCCAAAGCTTTATAAACAAGAAGATAGCCAAAGGCTTCCAAAGCCAATACATAGAGTAGTTTTACTCATGAAATTTTTGTTGTGTGAAGTTTCAAACCAAGTAAATGCTTACCCATCTAAGTAATAATCATGCTTTGGGGTTTACTCGTGATCATTTATAGCATACTTGAACAAATCTATTATGGCAAATTGTTAAGTTCAATTCATAAAGATTTAGGTGAGATTTACATAAACATACTTCAATGCAGGACAATGGGTGTCAAATTATGATAGAATTAAAATTTGTTTCACAAAAACAACACCAATGTTATGTAGCACAACCTTGAACAAGAGAGTTATGATTGGCATGCACCAATAGAGAAGAAAATTAATTATCTTTGAAATGTGGAAAATCCAACTATCAATGGTGCTCTTGTGCAAGGGAGACTAACTTCCAGAATCAAATTCATCAATTCACCTTACTGATTGCACAATTAGAAGTTATAAATGGTGTTTGAATTTTCAAACCAAAATCTCAATGTTAGACACAAATTTGGTGAAGATTAAATGAAGAAATAAAATCAAAAATTAAAAACAGTTCATATAGGTGTTGGTGTTGGAAATAAGCCATACCCAGACCGACGATGGACTGGTCCAAGAGGGGCCAATAGCTTAGTGGTAGAACACTCCAACAGCGTATGGAAGGTCCTAGGTTCGAGTCCTAACTGGTCCATGTCTCAACATGGTATTAGAGTGAGGTCCAAGCTAGGAGCCCCAAGCACACAAGAGGTGTGGCTTAAGGGGGGGTGTTGGTGTTGGAAATAAGCCACACCCGGATCGACGATGGACTAGTCCAAGAGGGGCTAGTAGCTCAGTGGTAGAGCACTCCAGCAGCGTATGGAAGGTCCTAGGTTCGAGTCCTAACTGGTCCATGTCTCAACAATAGGCATGTGACCTTTAAGGCATAAGTTTAGTTCCAATTTTGAAAATTCAATTCACATGCATAGATTTGTTCCTATGTAAAGGGAGAAGAAACCAACAAATTTTAAGATGAAGTTTACATTTTCGAGCATGTGGTACTCTCAACAAATCAATCTTTGCAATCTCAAATGCATAAAACATTTATATGGGTGTGTGCCTATTTATGAGGGTCAACCATAATCATGTAGCAAGATGCAAATAAAGAAAATCACCATTATTAGCCTACTTCGATTTGTACTCGAAAAATGATGCATATATTTATACAACTTGGACTTTAAAAACTCAATGAACCTCTGATATATACGTATGTACTTATATGAAATTGTGCTTAAGGGAAATCCTTCCTAAAAGTGTTTGTATCGAATTGTGCCTAAGGAGAATCCTACAACTCTTGATATCAATATTGGATTCTAATCATTACTACAATTAAATCTTGGTGATGACATCAATTTTTTGGTGCATGGAGCTACAAAGGTGCAGTTGCTATTAGCAAGTCTTAGAGTTTTTATGTAATGGACACCCCCTGTTCGGCACTAAATTTATGTCCTTTTTACTTAGTGTAATTTTGTAAATTGGATAAATTGATATTTATTGTAAAGCTTTCAAAGTTTATTCAATATAAAAAAAACAACCAGACATATCAAATACCAAAAACAAGTAGATTAATGCTGATGGTATTTATTTAATTCCAACCCCAAGCATACAAATCAGATCTGAAGAATATTACAGACCATATGATAATAAACAAATTCAAACCTGAACTCCACAAGTATAGAACCTGCTGAAAACACTATTCACACACTGTAGCTGAACTATTCACGTCACTGTTCACATTACCGTTCACATTACTGTTCACGACGCTGTTCACGTTATTGTTCGCGACACTATTCACGCAACTGTTCACGCACTGTTCACGCACTGTTCACGGCACTGTTCACGCACTGCTCACAGCAACTCATATATCTTCACTATCACCTTCAAACTGCTCCAAAATCTTCTTAAATCTGCCCTGTGAAAATCTAATGAACCCAGTGTGTTTCCTAAATGAAAACACCATAAATTCTCCTGACTGTATCTCACAACAGCGGGAAGAATGTTGACCAAGAGGGATTTTGTCCTCCAAGCCCAACGAATCAGATTTCTCAAGAAATCCAACAACAAGATATTAAATCTTCTCCAAGCATACCCCAAAAGAGAGCTCTCAACCTCAATTTATATCTTCTTCCTGGATGCAAACACTTCATTTCTCAAATGTGGGATAATACATTTTAGAATAAAATATTATTTCCCACAATGTACACATTAAAGGGAACTTTTAATATTTTAAACATTACTTTATATTCCCAACCTTATAATATAATGATAAAGTTAAATATTTAATTTAACTTTACACTTTATCGTTAAATATTAAAACATTGTTGATAATCCCTTTAAATCATTGTCGCCTTCAAATATTTTTCACTGATAATTATGCCAACCAGGGAAACACTAAAAATTTCAAGTCACTGCTTGGAGACTAACTTACTATAAATAGTAAGTGTCTAGAAACCCTGTCAGAGCAGCATCGATTGGCCTGAAACTGAAAACACCTAGGCCAAAACACCTCAGGATCCCACCAATGTCCTTGTTAGCCTTCAGGACCATGTCAGAATAGGCTAACGACACCCCATATCATGTTATGCTAAAAAGGGGACATTACATTTTATCACCTTGAATAGAGCTACAATTTTCATCATTGTTGTGAGGTTTTGATGATAAAAAATAATAAACATCATGTCATACAAATAAGGGTCCATTTTAGCAAGTTTTCATCTTAAACAAGAATAGAAAAATGGTTATAAATGATTTTTGTATTGAAAATCTTTTCAATGTTACAAATTTCAAATAATATCAGCTGGGTCAATATATTCATAATGTTCATATATATACTCATAGATTATTAGACACAGTGGTATCATTTTAGTTATTTGTGCCTAGGGTTGTGAAATATTCGTCATCAAGTCTATTGTTAATGATCTTTTTCTAAGATGCTAGAGTTATTAGAGTATCCAAGTTTTATATTTCGACTAGGGTTTGGTGTACAATAAACAGAGGGGGTAATGAGTCTAACTAAAGATTCTCTAAGTTAGATTTTTATTATTGAGTTAAATTTTGTATATAAAAAAAATTGATTGGTGAAAACACTAGGATTTTTAGCCTGTCTCTAGCTCCAAGTGAGGCCACAAACATGGGGCATCATCCTTGGCATTAACACTCGGTCGTCCTTCTCTTTGGCATTAACCCCTAGGCATCCATTACTCCTCTTGTTTCTTCTCCACCACGAACACATCCTCCAACATGTCTTTCTCCTCCTGCGAGCCCACCTTATATCTCCTACCACCAGCAACACATCCACAATGATAGCCCATAACAGGCATGAATACCGTGTGAGCTAAGCAGGGATTTCAACCTTGGTTGCACCATTAACAATGTAGCCACTTAACCATTACACTCCAAGATGAACCCCAAATTTTGTATAAAAATTGCATTACATGCAATTAACCTATTGTTAAAGTAGAAGTCATAGTTGGTTATTTATTACTTTAAAAAAATAGATATGATCTCTATTGATGTACCTCAATTAATAAGGATTGTTCAAAAACAATCCAAGCAAATGAAAGAAATTTCTTCCTTAGTGAGAGAGTTTTGTGATATAATGTTTCAAGATGATGCAAAACAATCATCTTCAGATCAGTCTGACATTGAAAAAACAAGTAGGAAAATTCATCCTAAAAAAGAGCGTTCCTTGTTATTGGCTAATAATGGTAACTACATTAGGATTAATTTATGCTTTCTAGGATTTAAAAAGATTCCATTGGATGCATTTGCAGATAAAATATTTTCAATCTCATTTGCAAGAACAAATGCAATTCCTTTTGACTTCTAGAAACTTTGTCCAAAGATTCCTCATGGATATACTATTAATGGAGAAAAGATAAACATGGGTCGATATGCTCAAGATAATGGGTATATTTTCTTCACAAAATATGATTCATTGCATTTTTGAAAGCATAAATATCACTAAGGCATAAGGATGGAGAGATTGATGTATCGGCCTTAAAAATTGCTAGTGACAAATTTGTGTTAAGATAAGGTGACATCAACCTTTCAATCCTAAGCCATTCATATGTTTGCATGTTCTTTGGAAAGCATTCTCTAGGACATGTGAGGAAAATATTAAATATTTGTACTTTATGATTATTTGTAATTGCATTTTCAAGAAGTGAACATGAAGAGGTGATAAACATAGATCAAAATGGATAAATACACTCCTTCCCCCATAATGAGACATGAAGGGTCATGCATAAGGAGATCAAGTTTGAGAGGAGAAAAGGTGTTCATTTGGAGTTTTGAAGAGTCACCGCAAGCTTCGAAGCACTCGGAATGTGTAAAGACTAAGTGGCTTTGGGTTTGGTGCCCATGAGGAGTCACTTAAAGAGTTATTTAATATTTTATTATGTCTATTGGCTATTCATTCTCCAAGGCATGGGTTTTCGCAAGTGGTTTTGGCCCCTTGTTTTGGGAAAACAACAGTGGTTTTTCCTCTCCCATTTAGCTATAAATTGGAGCGAAGGCATGGTTGTTTAATCATCAGTTGGTCATTGTTTCTAAGTAGTTCTAAGATCATTTGGAGAAGTGTATTATTGTGGTGTTCTCTCTTTTGAAGAATAATAATATACTTGCCCTCATTCCCTGGTAGAGTTTTTCTTGAAAGGGTTTCTCTAGTTGAATCTAGTGTCTCTTTTGGTATTGTTGTTTTTTATATTTATGTTGAATGGAGTAATCATATGTTCATTTCAGATTTAGTTGCAGATTTGGTAATCTTTTCATATTTGTAATCACATAAGAAATTTAATATTGGAAGCTTTCTTCACCTTTTTTTTTAACATTTGGTATCAGAGCTATAAATTATGCTGAGAGGGGGACGCCTTTCTCATTAAGTGTTGAATGTTTTTTGTTGTAGTAGGAACTTTTGTTCTGTAGTTTTACATATTTGAGGAGAGGATTGAAAGCCATGAAAGATGGAAGATCTTTTGAAAGAAAGAGATCAATGGTTGCGAGTTTCACATGAAAAGAAACTAGAAGACCCTACTTTGGATGATGATGCTTGGAATAAATTGGACAAAAAGGAACGAGTAACCATTCAGTTGGTTCTTACCGATTTCATCTTCTTGAATATCTTTGTAGAAGACATCACATACAAGTTGTGGAAGAGGATTGGTGACATTTATCAATCTAAAAGTTTGTCAAGTAAGTTATATCTCAAAAGAAGGTTATATTCTCTGAAAATGAAAGAGGGTGCATCTATTACAACTCATTTGAATGTTTTTAATCTGATTATAAGTCAACTTGCATTGAAGATGAAAATAAACATATCTTATTTCTTTTCTCTTTGCCTAACTTTTTAGAAAATCTAATTGTTGCTATTAGCAATGGTAGTACAAAGCCAAAGATGGACAAATTGATTGTCATACTTCTTTCAAAAGAAGCGAGAGCTTTCCAAATATCCTAACAGATAGTAAGTATGGAGAAGGCTCATCTTTTCCTTTATAGAAGACCACCAGATGTTCTCTTTGATTGTTTGGATTATTGTTATTTTCATTCTCCACCTCATGTCTTTCTTTTGTATGGTTTTCATTTTTTGAAACCATCTAAATATCATTAGACACAATCTATTCTTTTGGTGTTTCTGCAATTTTGGAACTTTTTCCTATCTTCATTACAACTTCACTTCAGTGGGGCTCCTCACATGGTGTTGTACTTTGTTCCTTTAGAGCATCGGACGAACCTTGGACCACACCTACAAAATTGGGTGGTTGTTGAGGAGCATCAAATGTGCTGAAAAAAATTGGTAACTCACTTTGGGAAACATTCGTGCTCGCAACAACATGAGGTTGGGAAGCATTGTATGTGTTTCTAGGAACATTTGACATGCTTTGTGGAGTTCCTTTTGTGGTGATAGTACTAGTCAAACCACTCATCAATGTTTCACAAACTTCAAGAATTTTCATCAATTCAATCAAAGGCAGACTAACCTTTATCTTCTTAAATTATTCCAACATGTATGAGCTCAATCTCTTCAATTCATCTTTTGGATGATCATTCTTCTGACTCTATTCCATTAGTGGGGCAATTGGTTGCCTTCTTTCATTTTGTTGAACACCTTTTTGCCTATATTTTGGTGAATCTTTCGGTAAGTTGGAACATTGTTTGCATTTGGATGTGGAGGAGTTTGGAAATTATTTGGTGGGATCGATGTAGTCAATGGATCATTGTTTTGAAAATTCTTCTCATACACTTTTGGTGATTTCCTAATGACTGTTGGAGTGCTTGTACTTCTCTTGTAACGTCCACCAAGGCACTATTGTAAAGAGGGAGAAAACTATAGTCGTTGCTTGTCAGTGGTTCATTCGATGACACTTTAGGTTCTAACATAGTTTGATACTGTGGCATTTCCACTAGGCCATTGACAGATGCAGGTGCAAATCTCTAATTTGGTTTTTGTGGTATATATTATTGAGATTCAAATAAAAATATGAAGTCTTCCAGGACCAATGCTTGATCATATCTTTTCGTAGGAACTATTTTGTATCTTGTCATTGAAGGTGTTGGTTCCCAAATCAACAGATTATAAAACGTTAGGAAAGTTCTATGATCGGGTTCAATAACTGACTTGGCCAAAGAATAAGATTATCTTATTAAGAGATATCTTCTGCTCTTCAAGCTCTGCAGGACCTAGGCGGGTGTACCTTAAGATTTAGCAGATTTATAGCTTCTCTTATTTCTCTGTTTAGATTCACTTTGTACAACACAATTACTTTAAGTGAATATCTTATGTTCTCCTACTCCTACTTATATCTTACTTCTTCAAAAGAAAAATGAATAAACATTAATTACAACTTTAGACAAAATTATTTATGTGTTTATGATTAGTGCCTCATTCAAGGTTATAGAGTCATTTGATTCTATTTTTGATTTCATTCAAGTTATTAGGCATTAATAGTGTTTATACCTTGTATAAACATGCAAAAATGTAATATTGTATGATTCTTCTTGTTAATCCGCTTACTCCCTTCCAACTGTTGTAATTTAATCGAATGGATTTTTAATATTGCCTTATAGAACCCAATCGACTAAATCACACAAAACACTGAGAGTTGCTTTGATAAATCAGAATTATCCTTAATAATCAGTTTAAACACGTAAGAAGGAAAAGCAACTGGAGATAATCACACAATGTTTCATTTATGATAACCAACAAATAAATAAGCTAGAAATTTCAGGAACCTTGTATTATATTGCCACTGTAATGAGATACATAATTTTTTGCAGTATTTACCTATTCTTAGTAGTATTTTTCTATATGTTTTTCTTGGTCTTGGTTTCTCCCTTATATACAAAATGGGGAGAAACAACAAGATTCAGATCGTTACAATATTTTCTTTCATAACTGCTTTGTTTATCAAAGCTAATCAAAAGTATTAAATTTTTAAAACAACATAAAGAAGTAAAACACAACACAAGAAAAGTCGGTGAGTGCTAACAAGTCCATTTTCAAGACTAAGCAAGTAGCAACCTGTGAACCTTGGGTTTGGCAAGGTTCTACTTTTCGTTGGATAGTCCACACCTTCATCGGCTGACTCCAGGTCTTCTCAATTTTTAGCATCCTTTAGTTATTTCACCTCCCACTAATAAACTTCATAGTCACTTGGCCATTTGAAACTTTGAACAACAGGCATGTCAATGAGGTGATCCTTCCATTTTTTATCTCCTATAGACCTCACCTATGTGATAAACTTCGAATACCCAGAATCCAGTGCTATAATTCTATCTTGAAAAATGTTGAAACTTTTCACCTTCATATCCCTTTCTTCTTTCATGTGGCCCATGATTTTCAGGATCATCTGACTGAAATCATTTTCCAATCATCAAAGCTCCTCATGTGATTGTCCTTGTCAGTGATCGATGGTATTTTCCAATGGGTAATAATATGGAAAGAATAAATTTTTGCATTTATCTTTTGTTCTTCTCTTGTGACATATTTGAGCCTCTCAATAATTGTGTGCATTGTTCTCTCAGTTTCCTTTATCAAGGAAGGAACATCGGGATCTCTTTGAGTTACTTACACAGAGTGACCAAAGTGATATGATCTAGTTGCCATCTCTTTGACAATGCATCCAATTTGGGCTTATCCTCTACAAGTATTTTTGTCATTTTTAAAAGAGTTTCATAACTCTTGTACACTTCATCCAATTTTACAATTAAAAGTCCAACCCTATGGGCTAAAATCTTCTCAAAAGTGTTATACATCTATTCAGATATCCTCTACAAGGTTGCTTCATTGATTGATTTTAAGTCCTAAATCTCCTTTTCATATCTCTTCTTTTCCTCCTCCCATAATTGGTTATCTTGATTTCTGTCAATTGGTTTTGATGGAGCATGCTTATACAGAACAATAGCCCTACTTTGATTGTGACACTGTTCTTCTGTTTTTTTCTTCCACGTAGCCTTTTCAATACACAATGTATTGATTGCATCATTCATTGCTACCTGATCCTTTTCAAGTTAAATTAATTGTTGTTGCATATGCTTCACAGTGTCTCTTGTAAACATGGCTGAGTGTATAGTCAAGGTGGTTGCCTATAATGGAGAAGTATCTTTAATATTTTTTAGAATGGCTTTTCCTTTTGCCTCTTGCACCAAATCCACAAGTTTTGGCTTATTAGTTTTCTTGGAACTTACCCATGCAGCTAACATTTTAATTTTGGGGTTATATCCCATCCCACTTACCCCTTCTTCTAAGTCAATAGTCATTGGTTCTTCATGTTGCCTCACTTGGCCTAGCAAGAACATTTGTTTTACAGCTAGTCTTGGTACAATTAACATGTTACTTTTCAATACCATCTCACTGGATTTATCGGGATTAAAAAGCTCCTCATCAATCTTCATTTCGTTAAAAGTCTAAGCTATAATTTCTTCATGCTTGGATTTATCCACACCCGTGAGGTTCATCTACTTTCATTCCTCAAACCCCTTCATTTTCATTTTCAACCCAAAAAATTTAAATTCTAAAGTATTTATTAATTCATCATCATCCAGGAATCTCATGGACATGGTTGTCCTTTCATCAACAGTATTCACAACTTCATCTATTACCTAGGCTTCATAACCACGCGTTTCCTCATGATACCTAGGAGAATTAGCCTGTGACTTCTCTATCGCATCTCCTCTCAAGGCCCTTAAAGCACTAGCAACTTCATTTGTATCACCTTCTCCTTCAAATAAATTGTAAGCTATCAGGGGATCGGGATCATTCACTTATTTTTTATTTGTGTAAGGATAAGGAGGAGAAGTTCCCTTCGTAGATTCATCATCTGACACCATGAATTACAACCCCTGGGGGTTTCTTTGGTGGAACAACAACCTGTTTTGGTGGAGCCCCACCACTAGCCAATTTACCATATATCTTCTCAAGGTTATTCAAGCATAATTCAATTCTTTTCAATTCATTAGTTTCTTCTAATAAAGCCCAAGAAAGGTTGGATCTTTCTTCTTCTTTTCTTCTTATATCCTTCTTATAATATACCACTTTTTTCTTCTTTGCACAATCTCTCCATATGAGGTTAGATTTCCAATTAGGTCTTCTTCTATCAAGATTTCATGTGAAACTGATTTGATAATAGAACCAATATGATTCTCATCATCGCACATCCTTTTCTTGCCAGATTTCAATAAGTAATTGGTTTTCATATAGTTCTGCAATTTTTCTAACATATTAGATCCAATAGAAAATTCTGCAAATGAAACACAATGAGGCAGAAATTCCTTGTCCAACCAGAGCATATGCCACATAAACTCCAAGAAAGCCAGTCTATCTGGTGCAAACATGGCAGTAGATGTGGGGTTTGAGGGCAATTGTACACCCTAATAATGGTGTTCTCTCCCATGTAGAAACAATCAACAAAGTTATGAGTATGACCCTTTTCAGGGTCATAGGCTAATGGCCTCAATACCCTCCTTATATTAGGCGATAATCTCTCCACCAAATGATTAAAAGCACCAAAAATAGTAACAACAAAGGAATCATGGAAAACCTTATAGTGAACCTCTTTACACCTCTTATCCCACATATAGCACCATAGTTGTACTGGTAGCCTATTTCCCTTGTCATCCACTACTCCTAACTTTAGCTTTTGAGTGAAGGCTTGCTTATGTTTAGAACAATAT
Organism: Cryptomeria japonica; assembly: GCF_030272615.1. Taxonomy (NCBI): domain Eukaryota; kingdom Viridiplantae; phylum Streptophyta; class Pinopsida; order Cupressales; family Cupressaceae; genus Cryptomeria; species Cryptomeria japonica. The sequence continues at coordinate 159,957,462 of NC_081411.1, forward strand.
CAAGTGACATAACAAGGAGTAATGGCAAAAATCATTACTCTTATTCTCCTTCCATGCTACCAATTGCTGATGTAGCTTCTTCTCAATCACAGACACAAACTCAAACTCAAGGTTCACCTCAGGGTTCTATATTCTCATTGCCACATTTACATCATAGAAATGGGCATTCTAGCTTTGGCATCCTCTCCTAATACTTTGACACAAAGCAAAATATGTTCTGTAGAAATACCAAAGGCATTCATCTATAGGGAAAGGTTCAACGGTTGTTATTACTAGGGGCTGGTTGTTTATGCCCCTTCTCCTGTAAGATGGGAGTTCATCCTTCCTAAATGTCATGTACAACCTATTATAGTCTATTGCAAATTGTTCAAGGTCAACCTTGGTGAGGGCGTTCTTGTTCAACATAAAACAATCGATAATATGTGATTTTGAAATGACTAGCAAAGGGTTTTTGCTTGGCATTCTAATAGTTTTGGTAATTGAGTGATAATGCTCTACCAATAGTCGAATCAACTCAACATCCACAAAGACATTTGGCATGACTAACTTTCCAATGTTATAAGTCCAAGGATTTGACACGGGAACCTTCTCATTTATGTTTTTGTAGAAGTATCAGAACAAATCTCTCCCTGCAATGGGAATTACAACGTCCCTACAACTCTCCATTTTGTCTTTGAAAACATTATTGGCCCTAGTGTCGAACAAGCTAGGTAATGCACCTAGTAGTGACTTTTGCATAGGTCTCTTAGTTGGGTTTACAACCCTAGGATTTTTCTTTGTACCCTCATCCCTCCTAGAGCCTTCCCCCTCCTTAATTTCTTGTTTTCTCTTAGGGATTTTGTTTCTTATAGAAAGCTTAAACGCTTCTGCAATTGTGGGGACTTGGGAAGTAATTCAGTACTTACTTGTAGTTTGCAGCACTTGATTTTGGCTCATCATTTCCCGCCATAGAGCTCAACCCTCACAATTCTCTAGCTTGAATGAAAATTATGAGTTAAAATTCGACTTTTAATGGCGACCTTCATGGTCTTTTCTACATTTAATTCTTTCGTGCGATTTAGCACTTCGCCACCTTTTATTTAAATCATGATGATGTCACTGCCAACTTGCTTCAGCCTATGGTTTTCATCATTTCATGAATAAGTGTTGCCACATTTATTTTATTTATGCGAAATAGCCACAACACTTATTGCTATGTTTCTATACCTTCTTTCCTCTTATTTTGGTCCCCCGCAAAATGGTGAAATTGCTTTGTGTTGCTATCACTATAGCGCAATACACCTTTTCGTTATTCATATCTTCTTCATGATATGGTTGTAGCAAAGCTTAGAGGTTGATGCCAGGTTTGCAACATGGTGGTTCTAAAGTTGTGCATGATAGTGTGATGATTGGGGAAATGAGGTGTCCTTTGGTTGGTGAGTTGAAGGATGGAGAAGGCTCTCTAGTGGCTAGAAGAGAGTGCAGTCACTTGAGTTTCAAGAAACCGATTGATATGGGTGGAGGACAGTCAAGATATGACTGTGAAGGATAGAGATCTAATTCTACAATGTTTAAGACTAATGTCATACAAAGATTTGATGCAGGTTGTAGATGGAAGAAGGGTGCCAAGACTCGTGAGGAGTTGTTATTGCAATAGATGCCCCATGACAGTGGTAAAGGTGTTTCTTATCATGGACAAGGTTGCAGGAGACCGTCAAGGAGGGTGTATTGAGCCCAAGGAAGCCCCCTATTTAGTACATTCTCTTGTGACAAGAGAATTTTTATAGGGAGGGGGGGGGGGGGGTAGTATGGTGTGTTACTACTTATCAAGTTGCCATTAGTTTTTATATTCAAAGTTATACTATATATTCTAGTCGATTAACACTACCGAATCATGCAGTTGGTATACACAGAGAAGTCGGTATGCACAGTCTAGTCGGTTACAAAAGAAAGCAGTCACATAATGCAATATACACCGAGCTATCTACCGAGTATCTTTTTATGTCTACCGAGTAGTAAAGATGACACACCGAGTTGATATACACCGAGTGAAATGTGTTACCAGATCCATTGAACCTGGACATGCATATGAAAACACGTTACAAGATCGAGGCACATCTAACTGTTATCACATTGGAAATTGCACTAGAAGATTATGTATGATTTCGAGGTCATTTAACCAATGAAATATTTTGTATAGTTAGTCATTCAATAAAATCGTGTTTGTAAGATCGAAGCAATGAATTGGATCATCGTCTTAAGAGATCTATTTAGACAGCATGAGTTATGAGTTAAGAGTGTGTGCATGAGTGTAAGAAGACTGTTACAGAGACACATAGGTCATCGAGAAGGTTTTCAGAGAACAGTCGAAGAACAGAGTAAACAAAAGGGTTTACCGAGTTACTATATGGGTTACCAAGGTATGCTATAAGCAAGGTAATCTATTCTAAGCACATAGAATCTGCTATAACATTTCAGATGCAAAGTTGCAGATATTTGTAATGATTTTATTGTAATATTGTGAAGTTGAAAGAGAAACCTTTAACAAGGTAAAAGACTCTAATCAAGTCTATAAATTGTAAAACCTCTAACCAGGTGCATCATTTAGAATAAGTGTTGTAAAATCCTTTAGCAAGGTAGATCTAATAGATCTTGTTACTCCTAATAGGGTAAGCTATCAGAAATAGCTAATATGTAGCTCAAACCGAGCACTCTTTATTATTGCAGTAGTGAAGTTGTGGGTGCCATCCCCACCACAGTTTTTCTCTCTAACCAAGAGTTTCTGTGTAACCAAAATGTATGTGTTATGGAGTGAATCATGTATGATTGTTATCTATTTGTTTTAACTTTATTTTATGTTAGTGCACTATTTTGTTTATGCATAACAATAAAGTTATTATTCAAGAAAAGTTTTGGAGTATTGATTCACCCCTCCCCTCTCAGTACATTAGCTTTCCATATTGGGCCTAACAATTGGTATCAGAGCTTGAATCTTGGAAAAGGGTTTAACTACCTAAAGAGAAAGATCTTATCAATGGAAGGCTACAAACAATTTTAGAGGATTGTGTATCTGCAAGAAGAGTTGGATCATGCTAATCAAGTGATTGCAGACATGCAAAGGCAAATGCAAAAATCTCTAAAAGTAAGAAGAAGATTATTTGATGATTTGCAGGACTCTCAAGAGTTAGTGGAACAAATTGAGACATAATCTGAGAACAGTATATCTGAAGAAACTGAAGAAATGATTGGAGTATTGAAAGAAAAGAACAAAGCACTGGCTGATCAACTAAAAGCAATGAAAAGAGAACATGAACATTTCAGCACACAAATGACTAAAAATCTAGATGCACTAAGGACAGCTAAGGATAAAGCAAGAGATCTAGAAAGAGAGAGACAACAAATTGAAGTCTTAGTATCTGATAAAAATGATGAAATCATAAGGTTGACTAGGATTCAACAAAATATGATAGATCAACTAGGTTATGCACATCATGAAGCAATTCTGAAGAATGATGAAAATCAAGCATTGAAACTTGAAGTATCAAGGTTGATCGGTGAACTTGAAACAGAGAAGAAATCCAAGGAAACATTGAAGAAGAGTTATGAAGCATCAAAGATGTTGGATGAGCAACTGAATACAAGAAGACCCAACAAAGATGCAGGACTCGGTTACAAAGGAAAAGACTCTACCGAGAAAGGAATTCATACTACCGAGAAAGGAATTCATACTACCGAGAGAGGGGAATCATCAAAGCAAGCTAGAAACAGGAATAACATCAAAAGAAAGAAGCCTATTTGCTACTACTGTGGAAATCAAGGTCATATTGCCAACATATGCCAAATCAGAAAAGGCAAGCAACCGAATATCACTAAGTCTAATGGTTATTGTTACAATTGCAATAAATATGGTCACACATCTAATCAATGTAGGACAAAGTTTGTTGACAACTATCAGAAGGCAAAATACAAAGGGTTTTGTAGAAACTACAATAGATATGGACATAGTACTGAGAAGTGTTGGTTTAAGCAAAAGAACTACATGTGGACTGCACACCGAGCAAACACTAGAGGTTACCGAACTTACACAGATCCTTACCGACAATATGCAGCAGTACCATGGGATTACAATACAAGGATATGGTGTGAATGTTGTGGAAGATATGGACATATTAGTGCTAACTATTTTATAAGGTTTGGAATGAACAACCGAAGATCATGGAGAAATCCTGGTATGGCATGTTTTCATTGTCACAAAGTTGGACACTTGGCTAGAGATTGCAGAGATCAACCTAGAAAAGACACTGAAGAAATAAAAGAAAAATTAAAGATGATTTGGAAAATGAAGTAAATTGTGTCAAATGAAGAAAACCTTACCTACCGAGTTAGGTGCACCTATTCCAAATTAATCAGTAAAGGTATGAAGGGACTGCATTCTCTGAAGGATAAAATCATAACAGTTCCTATTCTATTATGTACTAAATTCAAAATCTGCATAATTAAGATGCATTAGTAAGTTTGAAATTCTATCAAATTCTTTGAAGCACTTTACAGGAAACTTGTCAAGTCGGTGAATACAGGAAGCCTGTCAAGTCGGTAAATGAAGGAAATTTAGTTACTCAGTTAAAACAAAAAAGGAGAGTAAATCGGTTAAAAAGGAACCGAGTGCATTTAATGTTTTTGACCTAACCCGCACGGAGCCTAATAAGGTATTTTGTGTACTTAAAAGTATTTTCACGGTCATTTTCATTCACTGAGTTTATGAAAGAGCAGAGCAGAGCGAATCAAGGCGATCAAACCTCCTACCAAGTGAATTCAAGGTATTTACATCAAATCTCATCACACTGTTAAGCTAGCTTACCGATCTTATCAAATTGTTATTATCTGCTGAGTGTGAAGTGTCTGTCATTTGGAATTTTGAAACCCTAAGGACTCTTTACTAGTTTTTACTTGAAATCTTAAATGGCACCCAAGATCCAAGATCCCATAGTTGTTAAGAATGTAGAGAAGCCCTCACTGAAATACTCTTTGACTCCTAAAGTCGCCTCTGACTGGATGACAAAACGGCCTTTTCACTCATCCCAGATCGAGTCTTGTTAGTCGAAGATGTGAGATTCTTCACCAAATGTCGTGTTGAAGAACTCGGTAATGTTGAAATAAGAGACATCTATGATGAACTATGTACCGATGGTGTATTAAACAGCAAGTATGAGCACATCAGAATCAAAGGATTGACTGAAGCCCTAACCTATCCTTGTGTGTTCAATCCCTAATGGGTCAAGTTTGTTCTGAGCAGAGTTCATGATGATTTCATGTGGCTAGAAGAGCAACCATTTAAAATCACCAAGGAAATCATTCATGTGATCACCGGTTATCCTATCTATGATCATGCACGAGCTCAGAAGATGATATCACAGAAGGAATTGATCAGTTTAATCAGAGTGGAATCTGATTACAGAGGACTAAAATTGAACAATGTCACTGATACAGAACTTAAGTTTGCCATTAGAGTAATTGGTTACTGTTTCTTTCAATCAACAAGGGAAAACAGTGTACCTTGTGCAGCAGTTGACATAGCTTATAAAATTGTGAAAAAGGGAATGAAAATTGACTTATGTGAAGTGTTATTAAAGAACCTGTAGATGTATAAAAATGACCATATTCCTAAATGAATATTTTATGTTCATTTCTCTATTTGATTAAATTCAATTTAATTAAATTACCCATATTCCTCTATTTAATCAATTAAATTCACTATACCCATTTAATGAATAAATCATTTTATTCAATTAAATCCCCCCTATCCACTTTTAATAAATTCAAATTTAATTAAATAGTTATCCTAAATTGAATAAATCTAATTTATTTAATTTCCCCAAATTGAAACCAAATTGAATTAAATTAACTTTATTTCAATTAAATCCTATTATCCCTCCATCCACTTGCATTTTCCTACATCTCCCACTTGCTTCCTAAACCCCTTCCTAATTTCTTCTAGACCCTTCTAATCAATTCTAAATTAACCTAACCCATCTTCTAAGTTTTGTCACATCCCTAAACAAAGGGAAGTCACTTCTCAAATCCTTAAAGTCTTTGATAACCATTAAAGGCTTCAAGTCTTCAACCACTTAATTTTCCAAAGTCTCCCAAACCATTAATGGTTAATTCAACCCTCTTACATGGTTAGAGACTTTTTGCCTAACTTAACTTTCATCCAACCCAAGGGTCTCATCAAGCCTTTAATGCTTTGACCATGATTATTTCTTAATCATTTGCACAAGAGTTTATCCTTGGATTAACTCTTAATCCAATGGGTAATCCTAACTTAGGCTTGACTCTTACCCTCTAGATAACCATGAGGTCTTCTCAGGCATTTAATGTCTCCAACCCCTTTTCTCAACTAGTCTTATGTTGACAATTGTCACCATTTCATTGGTGCCAATTGCAAACATGGATTCCCAACTTTCAAACTCAACCCTTGATTAACTCTTTCAATCCTGACCATCCATTGCCCTATTTTTGCTATAAATAGAGCTCTCATCCCTCCATTTTGAGGATCCAAGTTTGTAGTATCATACTTATGCTCAAATACATTCAAGCTTTCATACCATTTTTATGCTCATCATTTTAGCCTCTCTTTTAACTAGGAATTAGTCTAAATATGCATGTTTAGAATACTTTCTATTATCATTAGCTTAAATCATTGAACTAATATAGTATGCTAGGATAGTTTGTTTACTAACCTTGTCATCTTATAGTTAGTTTATTGCATTTTTAGAATCATGCATAGCTTAGGATGCATCTCATATTAAAACCAACAAAAGCATCCCTCGTTCTTGCATTTGCCATCCTTAAACCATTTTGCTCAGTGATCTGAGAGCAAAAACATTGGTTTGAGGGATTGTGTAAGATAGAGAACCATGGGACCAACCTTGGGAAGCTGAGTGATACTTCATTACTCCATAGCTTGCACCAAGAAGTCCTGTGAGTGTGTGAGCAAGGCTCCATAGAGCTCCATTTTTCACATATTGAGTTCTATCGACCCGCTTTTACCGCAGACATTTCTGGCGCCCACCGTGGGGCTCGAACCCATATATCAAATCGGTTTTTGAAATTAACCACTTTTACAAGTTCGCGGGAAACAGGAATCAGCGCGTGGGAAACATTCCCCAGCACATCCGGTTAACAGTTTAGCGCATCCCGCTTACTATTTAGCGCGTGGGGTCTATACTCTAGCGCATGAAGTCCTTTCTTTAGCGCATGACTTCCACTAATCTTTTCCTATAGGTCTCGGCATGGAAGAAAAACAGAGCAGCGCTTTCGACGCATAGAGTAGCGCATCCCGAAAACAGTGTAGCGCGTTGAAACCTTCTTTTAGCGCATCGCTATTATATTGTAGCGTGTACAGTTTGTTCTATAGCGCATCACAGACAGAAAAGAAAAAAAAACTAATTTGTAACAGAAACTAAAATTTAGACTTGTTGAAGTCCACGGAATTCGCCTTTTTGCTAACAAATTGACTAGTTTTCTACAGGTTAATGACAATTGACTGCAGGTTTTGAATCCATTTTATTTAAGCTAGAGTTAAAGTAGTTTAAATTTTTACTAACTTTTCTAAGTTAGGCAAAAGTTCAAATTTCTTTCTTTTCTTGTTTAAATAAAATTGAACTCACTTTTATTTTGAGCAAATAAAACGAACAACAAATCAAAATCTTTTCTTGTTTTCTTAGGAGAAAATTTCTCAATTTAGGCTCTAAAAAGAACAACACAAAATTTTCTTTTTCTCAAAAATAGAGCTTAAAAAGAACCTCACCATCTTTTGGTGCATAAAAGGATCCACTTTTATTTTGAAAAGGAAAAAACCTCACCTCAAAAGTTTTGTTACAATTAAAGAGGGAAGTGATTCGCCTTTTGTTTATCGATGTTTATTTGTTGACCAAAATGAATCTTTTGCTTTATTGACTCGGTTACTTCTTTAGATTAAATAATCATTGCTTTGAAGAAGTAAAATTAACACCATGCTTTTTCTTGGAGCAACATCTCCCAGTAGAGATTAAAAAATCAATGAATTGAAGGTTTAAAAAGAATTTATGATTGCCTTGAATCGAAAGAGGAAGGTATATGCTCTCCCCTTAACTGGGTGATCCAAAAAATCAGACCTCTCTTAAAAAGTTTTCTTTCCTTCAAAAGCATTTTACATCCTTTAGCAGGCTTGCCTTCCCGAGGAGTTGAAATCAACTCTTAAAGTCGTTTATGGTCGGTGTGAAGGGAACGACCTAAGTGGGAAACGACTTTGACGTCAAGTATTCCAACCCATTATAATCAAAAGTGAAAAGTGACGAAAGTCCTTTTCAACGGTTATGCGCAGTGATTAGCCTTCCCCCAGTATCCTTGAGATACGTAAAGTCTTTGTTCTAAAGGTTGGGAAGCCTCCTAAGGGAGTTTATCACTGACGGTCGAACGGGAAGCCTGATTACGAACCATAGAAATAGAAGCTTTGAACTGAGTCAGTAACCAGACATTTATAACATCATAGTGCAAGGGTGGGGAAGAATCCGCCCCCAAGATTACTCACCATATATCTCCCAAGATAACTACTCAACTGTGAAGTGATTCACTTTGAGTTAATTTCTAGCAAAAGACAAAAAAATGGGCGCCTTCTAGGGGGTGACAGGGCTGTTTGAGCTGACGGAGTATCAAGACTAGTGGGCTATGATGTTATTTATGACCTTTGAATAAAAAGTCTTTCTGAAGTGTATTATTCGTATCCAAACCTGTTAAAACATTGGGGATTTGAACACATCCTCGCAGAACATAAACTTTTTGTTAGATTAGGCAAAATGGTTGTACTTTTTGTGTCATGCTTGCATTTACTACTTCAGAAAATCATCCATCAAACCTGAAAAATTCACAACAAAAATCCAAAATTTACAAAAAACCAACCAAAGAAAAAATCAGGGTAGTTTAGCGCGTAAGAACAACTTATTAGCGCATGAGATACTTTTGTTAGCGCATCCAACCATCAAGTTAGTGTGTCTACTCCAAACAGTGTTGAAACATTTAGCGCACCAGAGAAACAATCTAGCGCGTGGAACCATTAGCTTAGCGCGTGGAAACCAAACATTAGCGCATCAGGTTCAAAAGTTAGCACATTACAGGCCTAGGGTAGCGCATGATTTTTTAAACATATAGAAAACAATTTTTTTTTGAATAGTCAAAACTTTAGCATGTGTCTGGGGGTAGCATAGCGCGTGTGGTCATTATTTTAGTGCGTGGAGTAATTTCGGTAGCGCATTTCATCCCTATTTTAGCACGTGGCCAAAAACATATAGACAGAGGACAAAACAGTGAAGAATTTTAAAAAAATTTGAAAACATTTTCAAAAGCCTCTCATTATGAACAACATTTTTTTTTAATCAAAGCGGAGTAGCGAAAACAAATCATTAAAACTATTTCTTGAGCTAAATTTGTGTCAAAGAAAACATTGTAAAAATCTTAAACTGATCGCACAATAAAACATATCTATCTTATCATAATCCGAAAACCTCATCATCAGTATCAACAAAATCCTTTACCATCTTACGGATTTCATTTCAAAAACACTTGTTTAAAAATTTTAAGTTGTCAAATCCAGTCTCCATATCGGGAGGCTTTTATCCATATCATTTGACACGCTTTGTCATGAAGGGGCATCTAAACCTTCACTTTGAGAGAGTAAGATTTGAAATTTTCCAAACAAGATCAACTGAATCCAAACAAATCAAAGGAAACCATTGATCACTCATGCATGACTAATCCCCATATTCTGAGAAGAAAGAACCTCTATCGTAACATCATGTTGAAGAAACAACAACCTAGTTTTTTCAAATTTATCAAAAAAAACAAGTTTTTATACATCAATCGTCAACTCTTCAAATCTCATCGGGTATTCCTTCATCACGTCAAACGTTATATCCAAAACAAATCCAATGAATTTGACAAAGAGCCCTTAAAAATAAGAGCCTACTGTCAAAAACTTGCTTTTAATCAAATCATAGACCACGGAGGAAAAATCAATCTGACATTCTTGCCCGACGAGTGTATCACTTACAACACACCCCGATTTGAACCACCCACCCCCGAGGAACACATCGAAGAGGATTTTGTCCCCTTTGTCACGGAAAGTTTTTACTAAAATGCCTGTTACTCGCTCTCAAAGAAACCAACAAAGCGAGACACATGCAGAGTCTAGTATGAATCGAAGGTTGTCAAATCCTTTTGAAGTTCCACACTTAGAAGAAACTGAAATTTCTGAAGCATTTCTTCAGGAATGTCAGGAAAACCCTTCATTCCAAAAGTTTGTAGAAAGGCTTATGGAAAATGACAAAGAAAAGTATCTGCTCATGCTCACAAGTAAAGGCGTTAAACTTCCCGCAGATTTAGACACAAACATCTTTAGAACCGGATCTCGACAATATGCATATCAAGAACAACAAAGAGAAGAAGAAACTCATAACCTTGAACAACACATACCTAAGCAACACATTCTAGAACAACGCATACCAGAAATGCGTATACCCGAGCTAAAAACTCCAAAGCAAAATATACCATTCAACACACCTTTTCAGCTGAGAACTAATACAAGGGAAGAACTCTTCCCTCGACAACACAATATACCTTTGGCTTCCCTTACTCAACAAATGCAAATGTTACAAAGGCAAATATAGAACATGCAACAAGGGACAACAATACGGTACTCTTTAAACGAAATCTGTCCTTATCCTTTCGACAAGAGAGTGCACATGATCCCTTTTCCTCCAAACTCAGATGTGCCTAAATTTGACAAGTATGATGGAAAAAGTGATCCCCGTGATCATGTTAGAGAATTCTGTACCATGAGTCTTGAGTTTGCTCATGATGACACCTATCTGATGAGGTTATTCCCAAGAAGCCTGGGAGGGCAAACAATGGAATGGTTATCCAAAATTACGCCACCTGTTAGATCATTTGATGAATTGGTTAATAAATTCATAACACAATACTCCTATAACATTCAACATGCCATAACCATGCTAGATGTTTGCAACACCAAACAAAAGAACAACGAAACATTCATGATATTCCTTCAACACTGGTGACGTATGGTATCACGATATCCTCGAGATATTTCTGAAAAGGAGAAAATGGAAATCTTCATTGGCAACTTGAATGGTGAAATGAGTTACAGACTAAAACTCCAATGCATACCGTCTTTCGCTAAATTGATTGAAAACGACATTCAAGTAGAGGAAGCGTGTGTCAAAAAAGGAACACTCAAATTCTACAAGGAAGGAACAAACTCATCAAATTACAATAACCAGAACAACAACAGCTTAGACAAATCTCGATTTTGGACTCGAAACAAAAATGAAGGCAACAATGAATCACATGATCCCAAATCTAAGCAACCAATGCTTGCATTATCTGGGAATCCTCAAAATACGAAAAATCTTAAAAATGCTAATCCAAATGCTAACACATATGCACCAAATACCGATCAAGGACAACTCAACACAAACAACACCAATGATACTCAAAGCAAAAACATGAATCCGGGACCTAACAACAACACAAACAATTTCCAAAAGCGTATCTTCACACCACTGGGGCAATCACTAGAATCAGCATTCAGAGAACTTTTGGCAAACAAGATTCTTTCTTTGCCTCCAATCAGCAACTATGAACCCCAAATCAAACCACCTTGGTGGAATGATTCACACTATTATGATTACCATCGTAACAAGGGTCATCGGATGAACGATTGCATGAGATTGAAACACATGGTGCAAGATATGATTGATCGAGGTGACTTAATGGTAGGTGGTCTCAAAACAAATGGTGATCATGGAGCCTTTAAAGATCCTCTTCCAAATTATAACAAAGAAGGAGCTTCAACCTCGAACGATACACGCGGAGCTCGTATCAACCATATCTACAACAACACCATAAATCACATATCAGCTGAAGATCATCAGGTAAACGTCATCACCATCCGAGATCAGCATGATCATGAATCTGTCAATGTGACCACCCGAACTCAGAAATATGTCTTGAAAGGACATACTGCACCTACAACTACTACACCAAAAATTCAATATGACTTGGTTAGCCAACTACGCAAAACTCCAGCTCAGATATCTATACTAGAATTACTGAAACTATCACTGAAGCACAAAGACATATTGGAACAAGCGCTATTGGAAACCAATGTACCTCAAAATCTGGATACAGATAGATTTCAAGCCATGGTCGCCCATATGACAGGACCTCATAACCTCACCTTCTCAGAGCATGACAATGCTTCCTTAATCCATCTGCATAACACTCCTCTCCATATCGAAGTCATTGTTTGCAAACACCGAGTAAAAAGAGTCTTAATAGATGGAGGAGCCAGACTTAATATATGTACTTTAAAGCTTATCTCTGCATTAGGCTTCTTAGAAGAGTCTATTAATCCCTGCAAGAAGATTACCATAAAGGCATATGATGATGAGGAAAGGTCATCTAAAGGAACTGCGATGTTACCCATTCAAGTGGGACTAGTACAAAAGGATACTATGTGTCAGGTCTTAGACATAGATCTCACCTACAATATTTTGTTAGGGCGACCCTAGATACATGAAATGCAAGCAGTGCCTTCTACGTATCACTAGTGTGTCAAATTTCCTTATGACGGAAAAGAAATCTCCATATCTGCTGATCACAATCCATTTCAACATTGCAACGCAATGGGGGCAACCCAAGACAGTTTGGCTCCTCATAATAGAGAAAAACAGTGATCTTTAACATCAGATCTACAAACAGCAAAGCCCAACTCCTTATTTGGAGATTTCAAGTAGAAAATGCAAATTAAAGACCAAGGCATGGGAGAATACTCTTTGGAGCCCTTATGTTTGGCCAAATTGCCAACATCACCTAGATCTCATGGAATGCTTACTACATCAATGCATTTGGTAACTCAGCCCATCACCAAATTTGATGGTACCTTGATCCAATTGGGCACTCTAGCACATGAATCAGAAGACAAGGATATTCTTAGTTGGTTATACAAAGATGAGAAAGAAGGTAATAGAGCAGCTGCTCTAGACATTGTTCTACCAACACACCTATATGGAAAAGGATACTTGATCATGCAGCAAATGGGATATGACGGTAAAGGACCTATTGGGAAACGCAAAGAAGGAGTCACTGAACCCATAGATCTTCCTTCACAGCCCAGTAGAGACAAAACAAGATTGGGTTGTGAGCTCACTTTCCTATTAAGAAAGCCACCCCGCCTAACTGCAAAACCTTAATGGAAAGTAAAAAAGAAGTACAAAGAAGAATCTTGGCAAGAAGCACTCTTTGAATTAGCAGAAACAATCTGCAAGGCACAGGAACGTCAAGACCAGAAGTTACATTAGGAAAAACTTCTAAGACACAAGAAGGCCATATCTGCAGCAGTAGCTCATGTTTAGAATCCACTATTTCAAGAACCAATAAAATCATCTCCGGATACCTTTGTTTCTCCCCAAGGAGGCACAGTCTGTGAACAAATACAGAAAGTAGAAGCCGGATCTGACACATAATCAACAAAAACTATCAAAATGGTATCCATCATCAAAGATTTGTTTTCACCATACAACATACCAATTTACAACACTGATAGAATCTGGGATGAGGCCTCTGAGACTGATTCCAATGAATATGAATGGGGTACCTACTCCAATGCTACTACAGATATCCCTAATGATACTAATTCCATATCCCTTTCTCAAGAAGAACCTAACGCAGAAGATAGACTCTTGAATTTGAACCACAGAATATCTATGACACCAAGGAAAGCGAACATAAACATTATGAACAAGTCTATACGGAAGATAATACCATCAAAGACCTCGACGAAATCCTAGACTTCTTTAAAACCAAGAACAAACACGATGAAAACTCTGTCCTAAACCTTACAGTAGCAGAACTTGATCCACCTAACGATTCTTTACCACTTGTCTTTCCTGACCTCATTGACTGGGATGAACCTGAAATCCATAATATACCAATTTTCCCAGATGATGAATCTATTATCCATAACCTATGTATCGTAAATCTAGAAACAGGCTCTACCAGTGAACAAAGTAACGATGTCTGCCAATCAGGGAGTGCCAAGTCTCTCAGTCGCAAAAAATAAATCAAATGAAAGATCTAATGCTGAAAACCAAACAATGGCAGCTCTAGATCACAAAAAAGTAAAAATAAAGGATGCATCTGAGGGTGAAAACCTTTTTAAGGCACCTAACGATGGGAGACTTGACACTCTTCCTGAGCATTTTCATGAGCGATCACCCATATTGATTGAGCCCACTCAATCAATCAACATTGGTACCACAGAAGCAGTAAAAAACATACACCTTGCAGAATCTCTGACAGAGGAGGAATGATCAACATTCATCATTTTCTTTAAAGAACAACAAATTAACTTTGCTTGGTCATATGTCGATATGCTCGGAGTTAATCCACACTTGATCATGCATCATTTGTCCATCTCTTCAGGAGTTAAACCAATCAAGCAAAAGCTATGAAAGATGAATCCATAGGTAGCACTCATGGTCAAAACTGAACTAAAGAAACTATTAGATGTCGGATTCATCCGACCCATTGACTATGCAGAATGGATTTCCAACATTGTTCCAGTATCAAAACCAGATGGTAGTATCAGAATATGTACTGACTTCAGAGATGTCAACAAAGCTTGTCCAAAAGATGACTTTCCTTTGCCCAGTATCGACATAATTGTAGATCTCACAGTAGGCCATGCAATGCTCTCACTAATGGATGGTTTCTCAGGCTATAATCAAATCAAAATAGCCCCAGAAGATCAAGATAAAACTGCGTTCACCTGTCCTTGGGGAACGTACTGTTGGAATGTTATGCCTTTTGGCTTAAAGAATGCAGGGGCCACTTATCAAAGAGCAATGACAACAATCTTTCATGACATGATGCATACCTTCATGGAAGACTATGTGGATGATTTACTAGCTAAATCCTTCACCAGAGCAGAACATCTCAGCATCCTAACAAAGATCTTTGATCGATTGGAGAAATTCCAAGTCAGGCTCAACCCTAAGAAGTGTGTCTTCGGGGTTACATCAGGCAAGTTACTAGGCTACATAGTCTCAGCTAAAGGTATCGAAGTAGATCCAGCAAAGGTGCAAGCCATTATGGACATGCCACCACCAAAGAATATCAGTCAACTCAGATCTCTACAAGGACGACTTCAATCAATCAGGCGATTCATCTCTCAGCTAGTAGATAAAAGTCTACCATTTAACCATTTACTACACAAAAATGTACCATTCAGATGGGAGACCAAATGTGCAGAATCTTTTTACCAAATCAAACAGTACCTAATGAATCCACCAGTTCTAGTACCACCAGTTGCAGGAAAGCCACTTATCCTATATATCTCAACAACAGATATATCACTGGGGGCATTATTGGCACAAGAAGATCAACAAGGAAAAGAACAAGCCATATACTATATCAGTAGGACATTGAATGGCTATGAACTCAACTATACATTCATTGAAAAGGCTTGCCTAACAGTGGTCTTCGCATCTCAGAAGTTCCGACATTATATGCTAGCCCACACAATTAAGCTAGTGGCAAAAATTGATCCTCTCAAATATCTACTCAGCAAGGCAGCTCTTACAGGCAGATTGGCTAAATGGGTCATGATTCTTAGTGAATTTGATATCTAATACACAGAAAGACATGCCATCAAAGGACAAGCAATTGCAGATCGGCTAGCTGAAGCACCGCTACCAGGAAAACAAACTATGGAGATTGAATTTCCAGACAAGGACGTTCTTTCTATTTCTACCAAACAATGGACCCTATACTTTGACGGATCCTAGACACAACATGGTTCAGGTGCTGGCATTCTATTCATCACTCCTAAAGGACACACTATACCAAGATCATATAGGCTTATGTTCCCATGCACAAATAATGTGGCTGAATATGAGGCATTGGTTATAGGCATCAAAGTGGTCATAGAATGAAAAATCATAGAGTTAAAGGTCTATGGAGACTCACAACTAGTCATCCATCAAATCAACAACGACTATCAGACAAAAGGTGACAAGCTACTACACTACAAGCGAATGGTGGATGACTTCAAACAGTATTTTGTGCACATCACCTTCGAGCAAATACCAAGGTTGAACAACAAAGCAGTCGATGCAATGGCTACAATCACTTCATTACTACAAATTCCAGAGCAACAAAGTCGTTATGAGTTTCTGGTAGAGCAACTGTTCTCCCCTGCCTATGACCACTCTGAATCCCATGTTATCTATGCCTTGATTGGTTCAGATTCTCTGTTATATGGACCGATATATGATTATCTTAAGAACAATATCCTACCAATTGACCAATCCCGTAACCAAAAACGTAACTTTATCCAGCAAGCTACCCGTTATACCCTTACCGCTGATACTTTGTATCGTCGAGGTCTAGATGGTACTCTTCTTCGTTGCCTTGATCGTAATGATTCTGATTTTTCTTTACACGAGCTTCACGAAGGTATTTGTGGCACACATTCAAGTGGTACTACTCTTGCTAAAAAACTTCTAAGGATGGGATACTACTGGCCTACAATGGAGAAAGACTCATATCACTTCGCCAAGAAATGTCCTAAATGTCAGATCCATGGCAATCTGATACATGCACCAACACAGGAATTGCAACCATTTACAACATCCTGGCCCTTTTGTCAGTGGGGTCTAGACTTAGTTGGCAAAATTCATCCTTCATCTTCAAATGGACACAAGTTTATTATAACAGCAACAAAATACTTTACCAAATGGATAGAAGCAGTTCCCATGACCACAGTGATTGGGAAACAAATTGCCTCTTTTATCCTAAATTATCTGATCTGCAGATATGGTATTCCAAGTTCAATCATCACAGATAATGGACGACCTTTTAAAAACCAAGATGTACAAGAACTATGTGAAAAATTCAAAATCCAACATCGGTTCTCTACACCATACTACCCACAGGGAAATGGTCAAGCAGAAGCATCTAACAAGACAATACTGAAAATCCTAAAAAAATAGTGAATGATGCTGGCAAAGATTGGCACGTCCAACTCAATCCAGCACTTTGGGCATATAGAACCAGCATCCGCTCACCTACAGGAGCAACACCATACTCATTGGTATATGGATCAGAAGCCATTTTACCCCTGGAAGTAGAAATCCCATCTCTCAGAGTCTCTTTGAAAGGTTTAATCCTAGATGAAGAGTATTGAGTTAACCGACTGCAAGAACTTGAACTATTAGATGAAAGACATCAGCATGCTTACACTCATCTCAAAGCATATCAGCAACGCATGTGCAGGAGCTACAATCACAAGGTCATCCCTCGCCACTTCAAAGTAGGTGACATAGTCCTCAAAGAAAATCCAAGAAATCAGCAAGATCGAGAAAAGAAAGGGAAATTTGAACCTAACTGGTTGGGTCCCTATGTCATCATATCAGTCTATGGATCAGGTGCCTATCAGCTAACAACTTCAGAAGGAGATGTGCTCAACGAACCAACTAATAGCATCCATCTAAAGAAGTACTACACTTAAGTAGCCTAGTGCACGGAAAAAGCCAAAACAAGCAAAAAAAATAAAACAAAATCCAGAAAAAGCAAAAAAAAAAACAAAGTACAATAAAAACAAATGGTGAAAACCTAGTAAACAAGTGCTCTTGTGAAAGAACAGCTCCTCTATCTATCTCTATACCATTTTATCCTTAAAAACACTATTGGCCATCGCCTGACACTTCGCACATATCCATTCAGGACATACTTAGCGTAATCACTATCCTGGTTTATCCACATATGTCCTCTTACCACATTCTACCATGGCTTGGAAATCACTGTACATATTCACATCAAGAGGCACACTCAGCTAGGGGCAATAAATCATCAAAAAACTTGCAAACATTCAAGACATCAAAACTATTTACAAAACTCAGAAGCATGACATCCAACAACCAAAACTACGCTTCATCACAAAACAAAACAAAACAATCCTCACAGAAATACCAAGGATGGATGATTTTCTGAAGTACTAAATGTTGCATTATCGCATAAAAATCTTGACTATTTTTGCATTTTGAACTTTTTAATTATTGGATTCTCTTCCTTTTCTCACTAAATGCTTCAAAGCTAGAGATCATGGGGAACTTCCAATATTTTCTTAGTCTTTTGTCTAGGAGGCGATCACTTGTACTTTGTGAATACTTGCCTCAAGACGTGATACATCGAATATCACTGAAGGTCTGATTCCACTTCACGCATACAAATGATTTAATCTTGTCTGTTTACGCAATCCGCACTCAAGTCGTCCTGGTTCAATTATACCTTGACGCTTGTGCTATCTTGCAAAATCAAAACATCATGTAAATTTTTCTCAGGTCATCATGGTTTAATTATACCATTATGCTTGTATAAATTTTTAACATATCCTCAACAAATCAATGCTCAATGATGATACCTACAAAGAAAGCAAACAACATGTGGTTGTATCGGGATGACAAATGCAGAATGAGGATGCTCCAAAAACATAGTTGCATATCATTTTACAATTAGTTGCATATCATTTTACACTTAATTACATATCATTATCATACATCTCAAAAGATACATTTCATAGCATATCAAATCATACATCTCATTTTCAAGATACATCTCACAAACATATTAAAAAGCATACATCCTGCATCATACATTATATCATACATTTAAGCATTGCCTCATCTTCACATAAAGAAAAGAACACATAAGCACATCCATCCATATAAACACACCACATGATCAAAGATAATGATGTCGTATATATATATATATATATATATATATCAAAAAATGATCAAAATGTACAAAATCTATCATCTCGGTGTCCAGTACAAAGAATACAATGATCAAAAGTACAACAGAGACCACGTCTCTCAGGTATGGCTATCCCCTGACATAGATGGTCTGGCTCCAGATGTCCCCACCCCTGGATCTCCAGGGGGATCCTGTCTCGATGGCCCTGTCACACCTCGGCTCTCGGACCGCGACCGAGTATCTCGAGATCGACTGGATCTCGATTGTGTGAAGCTCTGTACTCAACGATCCCTGGGTACCGCAGCCTCATAATGCCATCGGTAGTACTCCGCCTCCTGAGCTCTCAAAGATAGCTCTCTCAGGGTGTCTCTCATCGGACCACCCGTCGCTGCAAGCTCCTCCACTCGCCCCCTCCGCTCTATCTCTGTGTCCCGCTCAGTGGTCAATTGTGCAATTTGCCACTGATATGTCAAAACCTGTGCCTGCAGCTGCTGTACAGTCACCTGCAGGGTTCGAATCTGTGCATCCTCAACATGAGTAGGGACCCGAACCCGTAGCGGTACCTATGTCGAGGCATCCCCTCTAACTCTACCTGTCCTCAATGCTGGAGGTGGGAGCGCATCCGTCCTCCTCCTCTGCGCTAGTCGAATCACCTCATTAGTACCCCCCACTGCAGCTAGAACCTCCACTACCCTCCCCCCTCCACCGACTCCAATAGCCAATCCACCTCTCCCCCTGTCTATCACCGCCTGTTTGACTGCTCTCTCCACACCTCTATCTCCTCTCCTCCCTCTATCTCCCCTCCTCCCTCTAACTCCTCTCCCTCGTCATCCTCCTCCACCATCTCCATCATCCTCATCATCTCCCTCTCCCTCCTCATCATCATCATCAAATGTCGGTCGCATCTCCTTAGGATCCGATATCCTGGCCACTGCCCGCGCGGCAAACAATCTCGCGAACTCATCGATCATGCCCGCATCCAAAATCTCTAGGGCATAATCCCATATATGGCCCGCCAAACTAACAAACTCCTCCACCATCACCGCGCTATCAATGGTCGGGCCCCAATCGGATATGTCCTGCCTCCGCCGTGCATATAAACAGGCCCCCTGAGGTATACCCTGTTGTCGACCAAACTGTCGCAAAACTCTAGTCACCACAAACCTCTCAATAACAAATGGGGTCCTCCCAATCAGGTATCTCGTCATAAACACATAGGGAATCTCTAGGCCATCCTCCGCCCACACCTCACACCCTGTATACGGTCGCCATGTGACCGTATCGATGTCATCCAGCACTCTCCTCCAATGCTCTAGTTTGCCCAGTTTCCGCTGGACAACTAGACCCCTATATCCATAAGCATAGGCACGTCCAATGGGCCTATCTCTGTCTGCTAATGACCTCGTGGCCGGAATGTGCTCCCAGCACCATACCTGTAAGAGCGTCACGCCAGCTAACAAACTGTCGTAACCTAGGTATACCACCTCGTGCAGGTCCCTGTACAGATGGGCTAGCATAGTCGATCCCCATGCGAATCTATGGCCCTGTGTAACCATGTCATCTAACACCAGCCCCCATCCCATTGAGAATCCCTTTGACCTACGATCAGGACAAAGGAATCCACCGATAAACCTTGTTAGTACTAATGGAAGCGGTGCATAATCCAGGTCTAAGAACTCCTGCCATGGGATCTCATATCCGCAGACTGTCTCATCATGAAAAATGCGGTGAAGTGCCTCTGTGCCACCCTCCTCTGACTGCTCATATGGTAGTAGTGCACCTACTACTGGTATGCGCAGAATCCTATAACAGTCCTCTGGTGTGACTATCATCTCACCCGTCACAAAGTGAAAGGTGTTTGTGTCGCTGTGCCACCTCTCTGCGAGCGCTATAAGTAGCCCCCGGTTCACAGTGAACTGAGGCATATCCAATAGGGATGTCAATCTGCATCTCTCAATGATATCTAGGTTGGCCTGTGTCAACCATGGTATCAATGTCCAAGGCCTCAGAAATCGCTCCCGCGACTGAACCACGTCTAATCGCTTCTGTCAACCAACAAAACAAGTCTAATATCAGTTTCCACATCCAAACAAAGATATCAAAATCAACCTCACATCAACAACATGAAACAATTTGCTCATCTACATCAAGTTCAAAATCCTATCATTTCATATCAGCTTGTAAAACAACTCAAGTTATCAAAAACCATATCAAAACTTGTAACACAACTCAACTCTCCAAATCACATAAACTTGTAAAACAACTCAAGTTTCCCACCCATATCAGCTTGTAAAACAACTCAAGTTTCCAACCCATATCAACTTGTAACACAAATCAAGCTTCACACATTGAACTTGAAACAAAGTGCAAAAACAAATCGTGCTTTGATCAACCCAACACATTAATATCTATGCATAACTTGAAATATCGCAAATCAAAACAAGTTATCTCAACAATCATATTGGACAAATCCATAAAAATCATGACAACAAGAAACAACAATTTCACACTTTCCTCCATCACATAAATTTTTTCCTGATGCGCTAAAACAGATTCTCGTTGCGCTAAATCTACCCATGCGCTAGGCTGTTTTTCCCACGCGCTACTCTATTTACCCTATGTGCTAGATTTCCTCTACACGCTAATCTTTTGCCCCCATGCACCATCCAACCTGCCCTATGTGCTAAAACCTATCTATGCACTAACCTATACCTCACTAACGTTACCTGTTTGACCCTATGCACTAGGTCTACCCTACACGCTAAAACCCCTTACCCATGCAAACCCCTGCGACCCCCATGCGCTAGGTCTACCTTATGCGCTACCCTGTTGACCTAAAGCGCTACCCTACGTTTGGCATGCACTATTTTCACTCTATGTGCTAACCTAGACTTTCTATGCGCTACGCTATTTTATTTCGAATGCAGCCCTAAAATTCAGCTTCATGCGCTACCTAAATTTTCGTATTCGCTAAATTGCGACTTTGACGTGCTAAAACGCTAAAACCGAATTTCAAAAATAAAAAAATGACCAAAAACAACAAAATCAAAAATCAAAAAGCAAAAAGGGGTCAAAAGTGTTGACTTACTGGTGGTCCATATGCGGCAGGTCTCCGGTACCTCCGAATGCGCTCAAAACGATGCCTGGAATACGGAATAGGCATTTTGACTTCTCTCCAAATTTTCCTTCTCCAAAGTCAACAATGCACAAATGAATCAAATCAAAGTACCTTTCCCCTTTTATAGGAGGAAAATGAAATTAGGGTTAGGGATCCGGGCATGTCATTTGCTCGTGGTCTCCCTTATACCCTAAAATCTGTAAATTATCGGGAGATGAATCAATTTCAACATTTCACATAGACAAAATCATACACATTAAACACAAATCACCAAATAAAATAAAAAATTTCAAAATATTGATTCATCTCCCGAGGGGGCATCACGCATCAAATCAAATCTGGGGCATGACTTGCAAATCATGAGAGCGATACAAAAATTTCATTTGATCATAAATCACGATAACGCATCATTTTCTTTGAAATAACATGTGCACACACGTCACTTCAAAGAGGGGCAAAATGTAGATGTATAAAAATGACCATATTCCTAAATGAATATTTTATGTTCATTTCTCTATTTGATTAAATTCAATTTAATTAAATTACCCGTATTCCTCTATTTAATCAATTAAATTCACTATACCCATTTAATGAATAAATCATTTTATTCAATTAAATCCCCCCTATCCACTTTTAATTAAATTCAAATTTAATTAAATAGTTATCCTAAATTGAATAAATCTAATTTATTTAATTTCCCCAAATTGAAACCAAATTGAATTAAATTAACTTTATTTCAATTAAATCCTATTATCCCTCCATCCACTTGCATTTTCCTACATCTCCCACTTGCTTCCTAAACCCCTTCCTAATTTCTTCTAGACCCTTCTAATCAATTCTAAATTAACCTAACCCATCTTCTAAACTTTGTCACATCCCTAAACAAAGGGAAGTCACTTCTCAAATCCTTAAAGTCTTTGATAACCATTAAAGGCTTCAAGTCTTCAACCACTTAATTTTCCAAAGTCTTCCAAACCATTAATGGTTAATTCAACCCTCTTACATGGTTAGAGACTTTTTGCCTAACTTAACCTTCATCCAACCCAAGGGTCTCATCAAGCCTTTAATGCTTTGACCATGATTATTTCTTAATCATTTGCACAAGAGTTTATCCTTGGATTAACTCTTAATCCAATGGGTAATCCTAACTTAGGCTTGACTCTTACCCTCTAGATAACCATGAGGTCTTCTCAGGCATTTAATGTCTCCCACCCCTTTTCTCAACCAATCTTATGTTGACAATTGTCACCATTTCATTGGTGCCAATTGCAAACATGGATTCCCAACTTTCAAACTCAACCCTTGATTAACTCTTTCAATCCTGACCATCCATTGCCCTATTTTTGCTATAAATAGAGCTCTCATCCCTCCATTTTGAGGATCCAAGTTTGTAGTATCATACTTATGCTCAAATACATTCAAGCTTTCATACCATTTTTATGCTCATCATTTTAGCCTCTCTTTTAACTAGGAATTAGTCTAAATATGCATGTTTAGAATACTTTCTATTATCATTAGCTTAAATCATTGAACTAATATAGTATGCTAGGATAGTTTGTTTACTAACCTTGTCATCTTATAGTTAGTTTATTGCATTTTTAGAATCATGCATAGCTTAGGATGCATCTCATATTAAAACCAACAAAAGCATACCTCGTTCTTGCATTTGCCATCCCTAAACCATTTTGCTCACTGATCTGAGAGCAAAAACATTGGTTTGAGGGACCGTGTAAGATAGAGAACCATGGGACCAACCTTGGGAAGCTGAGTGATACTTCATTACTCCATAGCTTGCACCAAGAAGTCCTGTGAGTGTGTGAGCAAGGCTCCATAGAGCTCCATTTTTCACATATTGAGTTCTATCAACCCGCTTTTCCCGCATACAGAACCTGTTTGAGAATTTGAACACAATAAGGAAGCCGAAGAAGAACAACTCGGCAAATACACTAAAGTTTGGTTCACTTCTTGTATGCATGTTTTTCTACTTTGAAAAATTCTTTCCATCAGTCGGTAAAGTAGTTTGGAAGCTACACCGACCAATCACCCATCAGATTAATGACTTTATCAAGAAGCTAGGAGATAATTTCAATGATATCATGGATGATTATTTCAGTAAATTTCAAGAAAAGATGCACAACAGGTACCGAATTTCACCCCGGCTAGTGGAGAAATATAAAGATGATATATGCTTTGAGGTAGACACTAATTACTGTTATGTGAATGTCATGGAACCAAGAACTCAATCTTTGCCACCTATGGGTTACGAGATTGACTTTGACATCACACAACAACAAATTGATGCATTTCTTACATTACCAAGGCATGCTACTGAGTTGAGGTATGGAACCTATGAATAAGTGAAGGGAAAAGTAAAAATGAGCATTGTAGTACCCAAAGCTACAAGGAAAGCAACAAAGATGATAAAGGTTTTAACAGAGAGATTCGGAGAAGATTCTTCCTCCACACCTATCAAAGGCACTCTTGCCATCATAGAAGAGGAATCAGAAGCTCAAGAGGCAGCTATAACACTGAGCACCGAACTGCCTAAGGGTAAAGTGTTAAAAAGAAAGAAACAGGACACTTCAAAGGCCCTACCGACTCCTCCAACAAAGAGACCTAACACTAGAGCATCAGCTGCATCACTGAGTAAGAAACAAAAGAGTGTTATTGCTCCCAAGGTAACCAAGACCTACAAGAAATCTACTTGGAGACTCATTTTGGCAAAAGAGTCTAGTGATACAGAATCTGAAGATGCAAACAAATTCCAGATTGTCAAGAGCAAGAAGGTAAATATACATAGTGTTGAAAACTTATGTGCTAATCTGAAAGAATATGGCGGATTTGGTTCATTTAGATATGTCAAGTATGAAACTAGAAATAATGATGAGAAGAGACAAATTGAAGAAATTGTCATCTGCACACTTCGAAAGTTCTGGTTAGCTCCATTGGAACTAGTAAAGTCACTTCCAAATGAACTTTACTTGCATATTGATAATAGGTGGAAGTATGCAATGGACTCAGAGAAACAAATTAGAGAAAGAAGTCCAGTCCATCTATTTCCTGATATGTCAGTAGCAGAAATAAAGGAACATTTGACAACCTACAATTCAAAATTTCTTGTCAAATAGAGAGCCTTAAAACTGATGAATGGGCTATATATTGACGTAGAAAATGAGACAAAAGCAAAATGGCAGGAAATCTTCAAAATTAAGGATGTCGGTGAACAATCTACAGTTGAAATCGTTGATGTCACCGAGCACGATCCTGATGTCACCGAGCAAGGTCCTGATGCTACCGAACAAGACCCAACTGACACTATTCAAATAGATGAAGATGGCATGGATATATAGGAACTAGAGCAGGAAATGATAGAAGGCACTACATATGCAAAACTTGTATCTAGTGAATCCATATTAAAACAAGTTCAGCCCTATCCACCGATCACTCAACCTGTCTCTACCGAAGCTCCTCAGGATACAGCACAAGGCACCGAAGGTCACAAGTCTACAGCAGGAGAAGATACTACTCTAGAATAGACCTCTCAAGCACCTTCGAGCACTGAAAATGTTGCAGCTGAGACACCTAGTACCGAGACACCAAAAGACACCACAGCGGCTACAGGAACCGACCAAAGTGTTGCCTCTACCGAGCAACCTACTGAGGGTCAGCAAGCCTCTCAAGCTATTGTCTTGGTCCAACCGACCAAAGGTAAAGAGAAGAAGGTGAAAAAGCATAGTTTCAAAGTTGATTTATCTAAACCAATAGTGTTGCCCAATGTGGATATATCAAAATTAAAGGGGCAAGCACTCATCTATTTTGGTGAACTATGCAAAGCAAAGGCCGAACAAGAAAAATAGATGGCCATACAAAAGAAGAATAAAGTACTTCAAAAGGTGAAGACACTGCTATCAGACATGCTACCTACAGCTATAGTGTCAACTGATGCAGCCATCCATATTCAACTGGATGAACTCCTTAATCAAATAGAAACATCTGGAGTTGATGCATCTGAGTATTTGAGCAAGCTAAAAGACAAGGAGCTTACTGCAAAAATGATAGAAGAAGTACAGAAAGCTCTAGCTATTGGCAAAGTCAAACTTGTCAAATTCATTGCTGAGTTGTCCCCTCAACTCAAGCACATTCTTTATTTATTTCAGAAACTCTGTACATTTTCTATATTCATTAAATACATTAAAAATAAAACTGATGCAATTGAGAAAGAGATCACTGATCTCTCAAATAAGTTGACCCCAAAGCCCAATTCAGTTCAGAATTTTTATACCAAGCTTCAACAGCTCATGGCTCAACAATTGGAACTAAGAAATGAAGAACATAAGATCAGGATGGATATCATGACACTCCTAACATTATTCCTTCCTCATCTTTCATTAGTTCAAGAACAGATTAACCAAGCCACATGCCTATCTACTACACTAGAGGGAAGAACTCTTGATGGCTTAATATCACTCTTGGCTGATATTCAAGCACAAAATTCTTTAATGGAAAGTGTAAAAGATGCACTCTCTGTTGCTCTCACCGACACCCGGAAAAAGTACAAATCCATTTTTGACCAGTTACCAACCCCAGATGGAAATTAAAGTTTTTGATGTTTGTCAAAAAGGGGGAGTGATACAATATATTTGGAGAGTGATACTATATATTTGGGGAGTGATACAGTTTTGGTGATATAGTTTTGATATAGTATTCAGAGTATTGTATACAGGGGGAGTATACCAAGCAGAGTATGCAGAGTATCCAAGGATAGTAAGCAAAGCACACAAGCACAAAATCGAGCGTGCAAAATCAGAGTTATGTACAGTATAATGATAAGGGAAGTATATTTGAATATACTATTTCATTGACTATTATATATACTGTCAAGTATAGTCATTTTACAAAGTATATAGATTTTTGAGTTATAACTTTGAAAGTAGTTTTTGTCAAACATCTCAACTAATGCCAAAAGGGGAGATTGTTACTACTTATCAAGTTGCCATTAGTTTTTATATTCAAAGTTATACTATATATTCTAGTCGATAAACACTACCGAATCATGCAGTCGGTATACACAGAGAAGTCGGTATGCACAGTCTAGTCGGTTACAAAAGAAAGTAGTCACATAATGTAGTATACACCGAGCTGTCTACCGGGTATCTTTTTATGTCTACCGAGCAGCAAAGATGACACACCGAGTTGATATACACCAAGTGAAACGTGTTACCAGATTCATTGAACCTGGACATGCATATGAAAATGTGTTACAAGATCGAGGCACATCTAACCGTTATCACATTGGAAATTGCAGTAGAAGATTGTGTATGATTTCGAGGTCATTTAACCAATGAAATATTTTGTATAGTTATTCATTCAATAAAATCGTGTTTGTAAGATTGAAGCAATGAATTGGATCACCGTCTTAAGAGATCTATTTATATAGCATGAGTTATGAGTTAAGAGTGTGTGCATGAGTGTAAGAAGATTGTTACAGAGACACAGAGGTCACCGAGAAGGTTTTCAGAGAACAATCGAAGAACAGAGTAAACAGAAGGGTTTACCAAGTTACTATATGGGTTACCGAGGTATGCTATAAGCAAGGTAATCTATTCTAAGCACATAGAATCTGCTATAATATTTCAGATGTAAAGTTGCAGATATTTGTAATGATTTTATTGTAATATTGTGAAGTTGAAAGAGAAACCTTTAACAGGGTAAAAGACTCTAATCAAGTCTATAAATTATAAAGCCTCTAACCAGGTGCAGCATTTAGAATAAGTGTTGTAAAATCCTTTAGCAAGGTAGATCTAACATATCTTGTTACTCCTAACAGGGCAAGCTATCAGAAATAGCTAATATGTAGCTCTAACCGAGCACTTTTTATTATTGCAGTAGTGAAGTTGTGGGTGCCATCCCCACCGCAGTTTTTCTCTCTAACCAAGAGTTTCTGCGTAACCAAAATATATGTGTTATGGAGTGAATCATGTATGATTGTTATCTATTTGTTTTAACTTTATTTTATGTTACTGCACTATTCTGTTTATGCATAACACTAAAGTTATTATTCAAGAAAAGTTTTGGAGTACTGATTCACCCCTCCCCTCTCAGTACATTAGATTTCCATATTGGGCCTAACATGGTGCAAGAGCACCTAAGGGTCCAAAGAGATCTCAAAGACAAATGTGGAATGGTTAAGTTCATTTGAGTGTAAGAAGGTAATTCTTGACCTAAAAAAATGTAATAAGGCCCTTGAAGGTCAATTGATGTAATGGTTGAGTTATTGAGTCAAGTTGACTAGTTAAGACATTAATGGTCAAATGGTGCCATATGGGCAAATATATTTAATAATTGCCAAGACGACATATTAGATGTCAATTTGGGGTTCATAAATTGTTTTAAATGTGTTCAAGGCATTATATTAAGTTTCTTGACATCATAAGGTCAAAATGTCAAAATTTGTCAAGTTTAACAAATTCAAATTTGAACTCCAATGACTAGTTGGTTCAAAAGTTAGTTAGGAAGGTTGCAGCCAGTTTTGGGAGTCTAAATGAGCTTAAACCCTCATTCCCACATGTGGCTAAGGTTGGTTTTTTAAGATAGGAAGGTGATCCATGTAAAGACAAGCTTTTGACAAAAAAATACACACGAATTCCCTGCACTTTGAGACCAAAATCCGAACTTTCACACGTGGAATACCTTGTTTCTTTTCATTTTGTAAATGGTTACTATGTTTTGATGATTTGAGAACAATATTTTCACTCATTTGAAGTGGATTTAAAGGTTTAACAATCCATTTGTGCATATTTGTTTGTCTATTTTGTGTAACTGTTGTTATGACAGGTTTTACATAGTTTTGAAAGTCACTATGTGGAAATAGACTCATTCCACTTTATGTTCTTGTTATTTCTTGTGGAATAAGTCTAGGAAGGTGTAATATAGCCTCCCATGTTGATTTGAATGCAGGGGAGAGTGAATTGGAGAGATGGTGATCACCAATTGTTGAAAAGTTGTTATTTGAAGAGTGCATACCCGATGCCATGTATAGGTTTGAGATTTTTCATCGAACAAGGGTATAATTTTATGATGGATTGTGTGTATCCATTATTAGTATATGGTATTTGACCTTTTGGTTGGTTCTAGAAGTGTTTGGTTGTGTGAGATTTGGGAAGCCCTAGGTTTTGGGTCCTATAAGTGAGGTTTTGGTGTTTGGATGTGTAGATGAGCATGGCACCACTTGAAACCTTGAAAAACTATTGATTTGCATCCTAAATAAATACTCTTTTGGGTTTTTGGATTGAGGAGAGAAGTTTGTGATAAGGTTGCTTTGTAAAAGTGGTCTAATTAGGCTTAATCCTAGTAGGACAGGGTACTAGTTCATAAACTTGGTCCAAAACAATAGTATCTAGTATTGAGATATGTTATATAAGGTTGAAATGGGTATATGAAAAGGTAAATATTTTTTTGTGTTTTGGGAGAGTTTTGAGTAACTTGAGGATTACCCGTTTTGGAGGGCTAGTAGGAATAAGCCTGTTAAATGCAGTTTTGTGTATTGGGAATTGAACCAATCAACTTGGGTAGGTGGAATCCTGTGTCAGTGTGTCATAGGTGTGTTGATCCCCTGAGTTATGTTGGGTTAAGTTATTAAAGTCGAAAACCCCATTTGAGTGAATTGGTGAAGGTTTGTGGGTGCAAGGCGTGAAGGGTTGAGGAACCTATTATTGGATGGTTGAAGTTTGTTTGTTTGTTTTAAGTCATTTGAGAGAGATAAAGAAATTGAAACAAGGCTTTGCATCAATTGTCCAAAAATGAAGGCACATTTCCATTATTCAACCCAGTGTTCCATGTTCTTTCTAGAAGCCTTGATTATTGTTGTGGAAGCCTTGGTTATTTCCTTTGTAAGCCTGATTGTGCCCTTTATTACCTCCTTGATGTCTAGAAAGACCACTTTGATTACCTTGATAATTTCCTTGATGTGCCTAATAATTCCTTTGCATCTGATTGTTCTTATTCCTTAAATAAGTAATTTTAGTTGATAACTTTTTGACTTGGTCAATCAACTCTTTCATCTCATCCTTCTCTTCCTAAGTTTGAATTGAATTTGTTGTACTTTGGAGGTATATGAGCTATGATGGTGGCACGTGAGATAACGTTCTTCTTGGGTGAAGCATTAACTGATTAGAGGGTGTTGTTGTCTGCTACATTAGTTGAGGAATCACATTGATAACCATTGTTTGGTGAGATAAAGCTTGATTGAGGTCGTAGATATGATTGTTAGTCGTGACTGGTCCCATGTGAAGCAAAGGTCTAGAAACACTTTGTCCCAGCTTTTTGCTTATTTCCTTTGCCTTGGCATATGCTTCATTCAAATTCATTGGAGGAGGATGAGATTGTTGTACAAACATAGAAGTGAGGTTGTCCAATGTAGAATAGTTTATTTCTCTTGCATCAGCAACAAGATAGGGATCCTGCAATCTAGTGTAAGCCTTTTGGAATCTATTGTTGAATGTATTGATGGGTTCATGTTTCTATCTCTTGACTTCTATGAATTGCCTATACAACTTCGAAGGAGTAATAGGAATGCAAAACTTTCTTATGAATCCATCTTTTGATATTTTCCATGATGTTATGGAGCCCATGGGCAAATGAATGAACCAATAGAATGCCTCATCTCCCAAAGAATATGGGAAAATTTTGCATGCCACATCTGTGTACTAGATTTGTCTATTACACAAAGAATCATTAAAGATTTTGATATGCTCCTTCGTTTTTCGATTTGGATCATTAAGATGGAACTTTGAATAGAAGTTCTCGAGACTCTTAGGCAAATCATGATAATTTGCGAATTCAATTGGCGATGGATTGGTAACTAACCATGTAGCTCCATTTGGAGTAGGCTGATTTTGAAACTATTTTTATTCCATTGTAGGAATTGCTTGAAGGCCTAGTTGAAGACTTGGTGATATTGAACTCAATTGATTGTTTGGTTGTGCAACTATTGGGGTCACACTTGGTTGATTGTTAGCCCAAGTTTCCCTTTGAGCTTGATATTGGTGTGGTGGAGTCTAGAAAAAATTTGAAATATCTTCACCACCTGGTGAATCTTGACTTGTTGTAGCTCCTTTCTTGCCATGTCTTGCCTTTGGAGCAAAGTCTAGTGCTTGCAACTCTTTAGGTCCAGGAGTGGATCTTAGAATTCTTTGAAGTCTTTTTTGGTGACAATGAGCTGATTCAATCTAGTGTGTAGCCAATGAGTCCAACCTTTCAAATCTATTGAGGATTTGTGGGAAGGAGTGGAGGTCTTTGATCAAGGGGTGCTCTTTCGTTTGTAGCTTGGATTTCTAAGGCTTTCTCTTCTTCTTCCTCCAACACAAAGCTCACTCGTATGTACTCGATTGCACTCCTCTTCAATTTCCTAGAAAGATTGTTCAATCCTGAGATAATATCCTCCTGATCATTTTTAAATCCTTAATTCGACTATAAGATTAGAAATATGTCTCCATGCAGCAACACCATTATGATTCATGTCAAATTGCTTTCCTTGACTAGTGATTTCTCCTCAAGTGAAATTTTCCCTCGAATTATGTATCCAAGCCCTCCTTCTAGCATCGATTGTGTTGATAGGTGTTTTATGACCACACCAACGCAAAATAAAAATGCCAAAGACATTTTATCCTTTCTTGAGAAAAATTGCCTTTTATGCTAAGATTGCAAAAGTTCATAAAAGTGATTCCAAGGTTCCTATGCAAACTTGCGACTTTATGATGGATATAGCTCGTTTAGTATGATGTGTGTTGGTAATCCAAGGGGGACTTATGCTTTTGTTGTTCTTTGATTAAGGTGAAGATTTGGGATGATATACTCTCATGGAATGTATAAAATGAAAGATATAGAAGATTCTCTTTTTGAATTTTGAAATTCAAAAAAAATGAAATTAAGGATCGGGTTGGGAATTCTATTCTACTCCTAAGAATTTAAGAGATGGTGAATGATTGGGTGAAATCAAACCACACTTAGGTTTTCCAATGAAAACAACTAGTCAAAGTGGGTGCAATCTTCAAAGGTTGTGCTTATGATTTTCATACCTTGAATAATTACCGTCAGAATGAACAATATTTATCTAAGGATAGAAGTTAAATATCCACAAAAAAAGGTCTCAAACTAACCTTACACAATGAAAAGGAATCATCTATTCATCAAAGGTATGAGAAAAATATTTCACCACTAATCAATGATATCAGATCTTTCATTCACTAAATAACTTCGAAAGAAACAAATTCTATTTTTTATTTTGAAGGATAGGAAACCATGCAAGTTCAAGACAACACAAATATCTTGGCAATATTTCAACAACAATTTTATAATATCTCTCCTTATTAAAAATGAAGGGGGTAAATCCCTTTATATAGGCATTCAAAAGGCAATGAGAGCAAACTCTAATTAGGGTTTCAAAGTAGATGACCACCTTTTATGCAAAAAAGAACTAGATTAAAGAACCAATAACTAGATGTCAACTAAGCATCAAACACCTCGTCATTTAGAAGTAAACACCTCTTATCTCTCTCTTTGTTGCCAAATTTAATGAACTTAGACACCACTATCTCGAGTTCATCTACAGAGACACTTGGAGTAGTCTCATACTTGTACTCCATGATTGTTGCATCCTTTATGTGTATTGATTGAAAGTCTTCTCCCATGTTGGCTTGAGTTCCTGAATCTTGTTCATGAAATTGATGAATATGCAAATGTCATCCAAGCGACTCCCTAGGAAATAACTCATGTCCTTGAAAAGGTGCTCCTTGACCTTGCTCTTCAAATTATATGTGGTCATCTCCTTATCTCCCATTTTTTGCACAAATAATGCCTACGTTGAGGAGAGGATTTCCATCTCAATTTCTTTGAGTATCCTTCTTAGCCCCCGACTAATTCTTCATTTGATTTCTCAAAGGATTCCTTTCCTAATATCATTGTGCAGTACCACCTAGAGAAGTCATATGCTTCATTTTCCCTAATTACCCCTCCTTCTATCAATGCGTCTCGAGGAATCTTCATCAATGCTCCTAGGATGGGATAGTCTTGTCTTGGTAGATATGAGTGTCTTCTCGAGCATGATCAATATCTTGGATTAAATTGAGGATGGCCAAAATCCTGTTATACATCTGCACTAGTCTTAAATGAATGTATTCACCTCTTTGTGAACTTTTTTGAACCAATTTTAGTTCCCTAGGAAATTATTTTCATTTCTTCAAGGCCTTCAACTGATTCCCTTGGAAGGGTAGTGGGAGGAATGAATGTCTCATCTTCATGTCTAACTAGCTTCATTAGGCAATAAACATATCCACCTAAGGCTTTATGGTCAAGCTTCAAATTCTTATATTTTCCTTCAAATGCCCTGATTTAATCTTTCAATGCTTGAGTGGAGTCATCAAAATCCTCAATGGCTTCTACTCTTGAAGTAGGTCTTAAATCAATCTCTATTACATCATACTCCTCTGGAGTGATTTCATCCTTTGTCTTGTCTACTCTAGGAACTGTAATATGTAGAATCTTTGATCCTAATCCTCCTATTGTGGTTTGGGAGAACTTCTTAGCTCTCTTACTTTCTTCTGAAATGTTTATCTAGCTAAGGAGCTCTTCTGATTCTACCACTAGATCACCATCCTCTTCTGTATCTTTTCTCATTCGATCTTTTAGCCACATTGGCAGTTTTAACAACTGACTATGTGCTTCCATCTGTTCTTGTTGTCCTAGCAAAGTTTCATCCTCAAGGAAATTTCCTTTGGAAAAGGGGAAATTGGGATTCCCCAAGCCTCCCACTTCTCTTGTTGTATCATGTTGGTCAAAGAAGTCCATGATATTTAGATCTTCATCCTGATGGGGTTCCTATTGAACATTTCCTTAGTGAAGAGAATCCATCGAAGCATTTACACTCTACTTGCTAGGTACACTAGACTCAATCTCCATTTAGCTTTCATTTTTGGGTCTAGATATCTTTTCTCCTATAAATAGGTGCACTTCTTCTATGCTTGGAAAACTTTTTGGTGATGATTGAGATGTCATTGTCTTTTGCTTCTTCGAGTTTGGTCTTGTACTTGGTGTATTTTTCTTCATTGCCTTCCTTGAACTTATACTTTTGGCAATCTCCTTATCATTCCTTTGACTATTATTTTCCCGTTGACCATTTTCATCCTTAGCAAATCATCCTGTGTTTCCTCAATAATCCCATCCTGAGTGTATCGCTATTCAGGATAACCCATCAAATCATATATCAATTGAGTACCTTGTTCTTGAAATATGCTAACTTTCCTTTCAATCCATATCTTGGTTCTTTTAGTCATTGGTCTTGTCAAGGCGTCAAGATCAAATATCTCTAGATCGGTCCAATTTGGTGGAAAAATAGGCTTATTCTTTTCCTTCCCAAAGTTTGTGTGCACTCTATTTTTATCTTCACCTAATTGATTAGGCATAAAAAAGAGTTCACATGTTCACACTAGCTTCAACAACAGTTTGGAAAACATTCTTCTTCTAATCTCAAAATCATCTGTGAAATTTGCTCAATAATCTTCCATGTGTGCTCTATGTCGGCATCTCCAGCCATCTGTAAACCTAATCTTATTACAAGGATCAAAGTTTTCCCTTGCTATGTATGTGGTGATTTTGTAGAACTAAAACTCCTCAACTAACTTCTTGACTACTGAAAGTGATGGACAAACTTGATATGTAGATCTTCCATGATGAAGGTAAATTGTAGTCCTTTCTTTTCTTTGTCTTATAAGTTTTGTCATATATCATCAATTGTCTTGTTACCTTCAGTAGGATCATCTTATCAGTTGTTTTTCTTGGTAACCGAAGAGAATTGCCATCAAACCCTTGGACTCTAATGCACATGAGCCTGGGAAATTGGATGAACCATACAACATACTTTTCCACTAATTTTCTAGCCTCTGAGAATAACCTCCTTGTAGACTTCAAACAATATGCATTGAAAATGCATCGTTCGCTCTCCTATAATAAATAGTGTTGTTCAATTGTAACTGAGGAATGCATTCATATACTTTGAACTTTCCTTCACCTACTCCAATCGATCTATGGCATATGAATCTATCATATTTCTAAATTATTACAATCAAATAGACTAAGTATGAACTCATGTAGAAAGAACGAGTTTGTTTTAAGTTCCTTCGCTACTCATCCAAGTTATCACTTATCAATCTGCACCTGTCTATAACTTTAATCCTCTTTATCACTTCTAGAATGTAGAAGAGCATCCATGGTTCATAGGAATAGGCATGTTGACTTCCCATGAGCATGTTCATCAGGACCACCAAATCATTGTATTCCTACCTAAAGTCCATTCTAATGAGTTGTTTTGACAATTTAGAATGATGAGGCTAAGGCTTCTCCATCCACTTGTGATTTATAGTAGCTACACATTCATCTTCTCCTACATGGTAGAACTTCAATGCTCTCTATTTATTCTTATACTCCATAGAGTGGTATGTGGTGATTCCAAATGCGTTTGAGATTACTCCTGGAGTGAGGTTAGCTAGCAAGTTTCCATCAAGAGTTGAGATCATTCTTCTCTTCGGATTCTAATATTTTACAAATTCAATGATCAATTATGGACACTGGATGGAAGGAGGATATCCAACTATATGGATGATTCCACTCTCGACTATTGTTTGTGGTACTGCTAAAGGAACTATGCCCTCATGCCCGAACATCCTTTGCATAAAATCTTCTAAGTTGAATGTCTCAAAGTTGATGTCGCAAACATTTTCCCACTTCATTTGGATTTTGGATTTGAGAAGAAATCCTTTCATTTCCTTCTTGATCAGCATTTGCCTAGACTCAGTTGTGACCTTGACTTCTGCCATTCAATTTATTGGAATTCCAATGATAAATAATGTTAAAATCATTTCTTTTTAAACTTGAAAATTTTATTAATCCACCCTATGGTATAATATTTCATCACAAGGATTAATAAAATATAAATTCAAAATTCTTGAGTGCAAGGAAAAATGAACATGTCCATAGCGTGATTTTGGCTGGAATGACTGCAAACCTAAAATTCTAAAGTTGGAAAATAAATAAATAAATAACCTTGCTAGGAAGGAATCCCAAACTTAAAATAATGAAGAAGAAAAATTAATTTGGTCGAATTCACTCCAAACTATCCTTCTCTCCAAAGTCACACCTACTCTTTTGGCTATAAATTTCCAAGTTGTGAGGTTAAATGAATTACCAATTTACTTTTATAGGCAATTTTGCCTTTTGAATTTGCACTTGTTTGTCTTATTGGTCGATTAAAAGGGAAAACAACCAGTTTGATTTAGGGTTAATCAATTTTATTTAAAATTAATTAATTTTTTCTCCATGTGGTGGACTCCACACCCCCAAAATTATTAAAAAATACATTAAAATTTCAATTATTTCTTGTTCCATGTTCCATATCTTCCTTGGGTGCACTTTAGCTAGGAAGAAGGATTTTTTCTTATGGAAATTCCTTTTCAGAGTCGATTTTCCACTCTTGGGCACACTTTTGGGCTAGATGAGGATTTTTCCTTTTTGCCAAATTCCTCCTTCAATGAGAATTTCCACTCTTGGGTGCACTTTTAGCCTCGAGGAGGATTTTTCCTTTTCGCCAAATTCCTCTTTCAATGAGAATTTTCACTCTTGGGTGCACTTTTAGCCTCGAGGAGGATTTTTCCTTTTCACCAAATTCCTCCTTCAATGACAATTTCCACTCTTGGGTGCACTTTTGGCCTAGAGGAGGAGTTTTCCTTTTCGCCAAATTTCTCCTTCGATGAGAATTTCCACTCTTGGGAGCACTTTTGTCCTAGAGGAGGATTTTTCCTTTGTGCCAAATTCCTCCTTCGATGACAATTTTCACCCTTGGGCACACCATTGACCTGGAGGAGAATTTTTCCTTTTTACCAAATTCCTTTTTCGATGAGAATTTCTACTCTTGGGTGCACTTTTTACTTGGAGGAGGATTTTTACTTTTCGCCAAATTCCTCCTTCAATGATAATTTCCACCCTTGGGCGGACTTTTGGCCTAGAGAAGGATTTTTCTTTTCGCCAAATTCTTTCTTCGATGAGAATTCACACTCTTGGGCGCACTTTTGGCCTGGAGGAAGATTTTTTATTCTATACTCACTTCTTTTATGCTTTGCATTTCATCTTTGTTAAACTGGACTTGAATTTGGATATCTACTCTATTTATAGTCAACGTTCTAATGTTTCCAAAAATAGAAACAGCTAAAATAGAAATTTTTGTCCAAATGCAAAATTAGGTCAATCAGGGCCACAATGAAACTTTCTAAAAATAGGAATTGCTAAAAATAGAAAGTTCTAAGAAAAACTCAAACTTTACTGGTAGGCCCTTTGAAGTGGAAAGCTTTGTCCAAATGTGAAATTAGGCCAATCGGAGTCACAATGAAACTTTCTAAAAAGAGACTTTGCTAAAAATAG
Source organism: Cryptomeria japonica (assembly GCF_030272615.1). NCBI lineage: Eukaryota > Viridiplantae > Streptophyta > Pinopsida > Cupressales > Cupressaceae > Cryptomeria > Cryptomeria japonica. The sequence goes on from NC_081411.1 coordinate 159,994,900, forward strand.
AAATTTCTCAGAAAATGCTCACATTTCATTAGTAAACCCTTTCATAGATTCAGTTTTCAATGCAAGCCTTTTTGTTTAGAACTAACAAGACATAAACCCTAGATGCTCTAAACTTGGAGATGTTTAGTTTTTTTTGCATCACCCTTCAACACTTGAAATTGGGAAAGTCACAACGACACTACCAAGAGACTTAAAGAAAACATTTAGGTGAGTGAAATGAGGGGGTCCCCATTTGCAATAGGGTGATGTGTGAAAAGGTCACAACACTACCAATGTAACTAGCAATGAAAATACATGTATGATGTGGCAGTAGATATTGGGTCACATCGGTGAGAAATTTCTTAGGACCATTCTAAATAAAAATTTGGTTGTTGATCTTTTTGATTATTCTATTGGAAAAAATGATGTTTGTGAGCATTATGTCTTTGGTAAATAGAATAGATTTTCATTACCTAAAGGAATATATAAGGCAAAGAGATCAATAACTATTACTCATTCGGATGTGTGTGGTCTAGTGGATGATGTTTCTTTGGGTAAATCTAGGTATTATGTTTCCTTCATTGATGATTTCTTGACACACATGTAGAGGAGAGAATTTGTTACTTCTAAGATGACAAATTTCAGAGAACAAATTATCGGCTTCTACCTCACTTAAACTGGCACTAAAGGTGAGCCAAGGGATGAATATCAATAAAATGAATACTTAAACTAAACTATAATATTGCAGAATATAAAAGTATAAACAACATATTAATGATATTCCAATTGTTAAAAAAGTACAAAAGAGAAAATGTAAATTATACCAAAGAGCTTGTTCAGTCTCGAATTATGGATGCCAATGTGCCATGGGGATGTCTGCACGTCGCACTATTGTTTGTATGAACAAAGACTTGAAAACATGCCTAAACTGCACCAGAATTCACCCTTAACCAAGCAGAACTTGTTCGCCAACTACGCACACAGAGACGGGGGAAAATGTTGGGGTTGTATAGGGGTTTGCCTCAGTCAAACTCCCACTTTGGTGTTTCTACTGACATGGACAACCAGATAAATAGATTGGATAAAAGATAAACATAATAGAAACTATCCCCACTTAATGGAGGAAAACCCCTACTACATGAGATACAAGATAAATGATGAATGCAATAGAAACAAAACCTCGCTTGATGGAGGCAAACCCCTTTTGCAATAGATATGAGATAAAATGACAAGCTAAATGCACCTAGACAATAGATACATTTAGAAATGTGATAATGTAAGATATGCAATGCTGCAAGATAAGAGATAAGAGAGAAGACAAAGTGTTCCAGCCAAACCCCTTTCTTGAGATAAGAACGTGACAAAACTCAAATGGTGTTGTTGTCGTAAGATAATTGCCAAGTATCCACAATGAGAGCCAAGATATATAGAGCTAAGAGAATGAGTGGGTGATTTTTTCTAGGAGTGTTTCAAGAAAGTAGAGAGAAAGTCTCAAGAGTGGTAGAGTCTAGAGAGACAAATGAACAAGGAAATAAGTTTTTAATGCAATGAACAGACACATGGAGCTATTACAAAGAATTGAAGTCAATGGGCACACGTCCAAAAAAATCTAATGCAGGATATGCGATTTTGATTCGGGAATCTAACGGGACATTATCGTGACGTGCAGATGTCTGTGTGACGCACTGTTGTCCTCACCAAATGGTCCCAAATGGGGCTTTGGGGTGATTAGAAGAACTTTGTCATTTGACCTCATGATTTTAAAGTAATGAGATCTTGATCATGAGACTTGTCATAAATGCACTGAGCACAATGCGTAAATGTCATAAATGCACTGGGCATAACTTAGGACACTATGTTTTGCCCCCACTTTAGTGAACTGATTGATTCAAGTACACTAAAGTAGTCTAGAAAGATGAATTCATTAAGCCCACGGAGTGCAATAAATGCAGTAAATACCTAACCAAAAAGGATATTGTAGAGGTGGTAGAAGTCGAGAAGGAAGCCATGAACAATACCCAAAGGTCTTCGTGAAGACCACAATGTTTCGTCGTAAAAATTCGAGTACTACAAAGACCAAAATTTTGTTAGCATGAAAAACAAATGAAGCTACTACAATGGGAAGAATGCTTAAGAGGTGTTAGCACAGACAAAAAGTGATAAATTTGATCAAAGTGAGTATATGCCCCCTCATGTTTTTCCCCCAACGAGGTGGGGAAAACAAGAAGAAGAACGAGCCAAACGAGCCTCAAAAAGGAGTCGGGACAATTTGGCTATATACTCTAGGGGTGGGTCCCTAGAAGGGTCATTAGCACTATTCATCTTGAGAATTTTGTTTGAGATTTGTATGGAACCTCAGCAAAAATTCCATGCAGACAAGAGAATTGAGCAAACAGGATCGAGGAGTTGTGCACCATAGTGGAGCAGGGCAAGCCGCCAGAGCAAGGGAGTCTCGAATGATGCCCTTCTAGTTCATTTGATGCATTTATTAGTGATTTTAATTTTTGGTGTAGTGTGGGTGTCCAGAGAACGACTAGGGTCTTATACTGGCATGTGTGTCTCAGACCCGCGTTGTTGTCCAGTGGATGTGTTGGCGTTTGTAGGACACGCAAGTGTCTAGAGAATAAATGAATTGAGAAAATCAATAGGAGCTATGTTTTCATGCAGACCCTAACGAAGGTCTGGGAGCATACTCTGGAAATCTACTCAACGTACTACGGGAGAGAGCAGAGGAGCTGCAAGTAGAAGATAGACAATGATTGTGGAGGGTGGGACTCTGGTGGGTATATCACATGCGAGAGTTTTGCTTCCATGCATTGATGTGGCGAGTGCCTATGGAGAGATGAGATGCAGACACCATGTCATTTCACCTACCCATAGGGGAGATGGCGGTGACTTTGATAAATGTCTATCACATCTTGACATTACCCATCTATGGCCGATGAGTGACATCGACCATCTCATCAACACATGAGTTACATGCACAATAGGAGAGGGGCCTAGGTCAGCGATAGATATAACCAACCACATCTACCTTCGAGCACTCAGCCAGGGACAAAGGCTGATACCATTGATTGGGCCCATCCTGATCACCAGCGTTATCATACTTGTGTGAATATTTTCATTGTTGTCATTGATGTCAAATCTGGTTATCTGGCTTGGACCGGATGGTGTATGTTGTTGAAGTTGTAGTTTTGGTTTTGTTGGAAGATAGGTATGTATGAGATATGAGCAGTAATGCATCGATGATCTACTAGAGTTACTTCTAGAGATGAGAATCCTGAGTTGTACTTATTTTGGTTCACAATTTGTCCTGGTATCCATTGTGTGAGTTCTGATATCAGTGACATCAGTTATTTTAATCATTTATGTTTCGACATCTATGGTATGTGTGACATCTATAATTTGGAGTTTGGAGTTGCTATGCTTAGAGTTTTGTGCTTATGGGTCCGTATCTATGGATTCAGTTAACCCCTGTCCTGTTCTAGTAATTAAGGTATATGCATCGATGGATGAATTGTGTAAAGGAGGCATGTAGAGATCTTGCAGAGGCCGACTTGGTTATCATGTTTTTGATTAAGTCTTTATTGGGTAACGTGTTGATTCGAGTACCATATTACTTGTGCTTGGCCAACATATTATCCAAGTGGGTAAGCTTTTTGGTATATATATATGTGCATTTAGCAGATATATGGAAGTATGGATAATAAGTGAGTGAGAAGTGGTAGATAAAAGTGCAGTGTGTGAAGTGCATGTTGTGGATGGTGAAGCAGGTTGCATGGAGTCAAAGTGCAAATAGCATTGCAGTAATCCCTTATCGGATTTGTTGTAGGTGTTTGTGGATAGTGGTACAAACATCTTTTACCAGATTTTCTATAAGTTTTGTGATTTATGATCTAAGCTTAATCTAAAACTAATTTCATGCATGTGAAGATGCAACTTTGCTCAGTTCATTTATATCTATTGCAATGAGCATTCTGGTAGTGATTTGCTTTTGTAATTTGGCAGTGAGCCATCCGACACTAAGCCACCCATTTTGTAAACACCATATAACTAGTTATATTATCTTGAGAGTTAACACTCTCTATGGTTTTTCCCATTTGGGTTTTCCACATATAAAATTTGGTGTTCCATTTGTGGCTGTGTTTTTCTTGTTTATTCTGCATTTTCTATTTCATTTTGTTGTGCTTAATTGAAGAATTTGGTATATCAGTAAAAGGTTTAGAAATTGTGAGAAAAGTTTAGAATCTATGGGAATACTAATCCCCCCCTCTGAGTATTCTGGTCCTTTTAACCAATCCAACAATTGGTATTAGAGCTTTGGTCCCTTGCTTGAAAGCTTAATTGCTTGAGGGAGATCCTTGTTGGTTGAATCATCGCACCGATGAGTATGATCGAAGAATTTTAGTTGGATGACGAATCACAAACAACTCTTGAAGATCTAGAAAGTGTTGAATCTGAGAATGAGGAATTGAAAGAGAATGCGAAAGTAGCAAATGAATGTGTGCAAAAGATGAGAGAGAAAATCTACAAATTCCAATTGAGCCATAAGAAAGTTAATAATTAGTTAAAACAAGCGAATGAGAGTATTAAAGAGTTGATGCAAAAAGTTGAGAAAAACAAAGTAGAGGAAACCCTGAAAGAAACAATCAAGTTGAAGACTAAAGAATTTGAGAAGCTAGAAGAAGAAGTGAAGAAGTTGAAGGCATAAAGTAAGGTTCTTGATAGCAGTAAGATCTTGAAAGAATTGATCAACATGTAGAAAGCTCATTTGGACAAGACTAAACTTGGATTTCAGCCCGACGAATGTTTAAATCAGAATGACAAAGACAAAAGCAAAGAGGTTAAGGTAGAAGCTCAGAAGAAATTAGAAGATGCAAGCAAGACCCAGAATCAAAGTACTAGTGCAAGGAGACTATCGGTTTGTCAACCTAATGCACAAAGGTACCCATCATTTAATGGTTATTATTTTCAATGCAAAAAAATGGTCATAGGGCTGCAAACTGTAGAAGCATTCAGTGTTGCAATTGCAAGAGGTTTGGTCATAAAGCAAATTACTATCAAAATCACAATCTGGTTGGAGCAAATAAAGTGAATAATAACTTATGCAATGCAAGAGGGGCACAAGGCACAACACACAAGTTCAAACATTAATAGATTAGTTCCAACCAAAACTAAACACAAATGAACTCAAAAACCTTAAGATGCATACGAAGAGAGATATAAAGAAAACAATGAAAAGCATACACAAACGAAAGAGAGAAAGAAGACTCCCCAAGATGCTCCCAAAGATGCTCATAGATGTTCCTCCCTTGCTCTTCTCCTCTCCAAGATCCAAATGGGTGATTGTAAGTAGCTCTCAGCCTTTAGCACAAAACCATGGATGACATGAAGAGTTGAAAGTGGTTGAAAGATGATCTAAAATATATTGCTATGCAAATGTTTAGACTAAGATTGCTATGAGAAAGCTATATGAACATACAAGTATAATAACAATGCAAAAATGCTTCCTCCTTTTCTTGAGAAATGAGGTCCTTTATAGGGAAAAATGTTGATTGAATGGCCAAAGATTGAGTGAGCTTGTGAAGGGCTAGGATTGATGGGTTTGTGATCCATGTGATGGCTTTCAACCCAATCCCATGATGACAAGTGTCAACATAAGATGGCTTGAGAGGAGAGGGAAGAAGCATTTACTGTCCGAGGAGACATGAGGGTTACCCTAGGATGGTTTGGTTAGGCTCGAGTTAGTGGATAAATCTTTTATCCAAGGGTCATGTTTTTATCCAATGTATAAACTCTTGTGCAAGAGTTAATGGAGATAACCATGGTCAAAGCAATGAATGCTTGAAGAGACCCATGAGTTAAATGAGGGTTGAGTTAGAGGGAAAGTCTCTGACCATGTGGGTAAGTTGAGTTAACCATTAATGGTTATGTAAGAGCCACAAAGGCTTTGAAAGACTTTGGGGGTTAACTTGTTGAAGAATAAAAGCCTTTAATGCATTTCAAAGACTTTGAGGCATTTTTGAGAAGTGACATTTGTTTGGGAATGTGCAAATGATTAGAGAGGGGGATTAGGCTAATTAGAGGGGGGTTAGAAAAATCTAGAAGGAAGTTAGTGGGCAAGTGGGTTTGGTGGGTGAGAGAAAATAGGATTTTATTTTGAAATAATTTTTTTTTATTTGTGCAACTTGTATTTGTAGGAAAATGCAAGTGGGGTGGGATTTTTAAATAAATTTTGATTTATTTGAAAGGGGAATTTGATTTTTGTTTTTTTAAATAAATGTTGATTTATTTAAATGAGAGGAATGAGGGAAATTAAATAAATTAGATTTATTTACTAATTGGGTTATAGAAATGAATTTTAATTTAAATAAATTTATGTAATTTATTTAATTAAAATAGCAGAATGGGGGTTGAATGAATTAATTAAATGTGAATTTAATTAATAGAGGAATATTAATGTATTAAATAAATATTAAATATTAATTTAATCTAGTGCTCAGATTTATGTGTCTACATTTACCCCTCTTTGAGACGGTGTGGTTTATCGCATCATTTCAAAGAAAGAAAGATAGGTATGAGAAATATGCCCCATAAATGTTAATTTAGTGGGTGGTATGCCCCCTTGAGAGATGGGCCAGAAATTTCAAAAAATCGGATGATCTCTCGAAAAAGAGAAACAAGTTGGGGGGAGGTAGAATAAAAGAAATTAGAAATATGGCGAAAGAATGGGAGAAGACGAAGTAAAGACAGAGAAATGAGAGGCTTCCGAAGTTCGCAGGGACCACGACGGTGAGCGAGACGAAGTAGGGTTAGAGTTGGGGGGTATAATTGGAGGGGAAGGTGTAAACTTGTCTCATTTGCACCTATCTCCCTGGCAGTTTGGAGCTCTGATAGTGACCTTGGGAGAAGGAGTGAGCAACAGTCATCATGGTCGTGCCGATAGCAGATCACCAGCTAGAGTGAATCTGCTGATACCAGCGGCCAAAGGACTACGGACTGCTAGTATGCAAATGTTTAATTTTGCTTTTGATTGATGTTTTACAATTGATCAAAATTGGTTGGACAATTGGTGCAATCGGTTGAATTGCCCTGGTTGAGTCAAAGCGTGACAGTTGATGTCAGTTGTTCACTTGGACAGGATAAAGTTTGAGTAAGTGAGTCAAATTGACCTGATGAGACTTAGGCAATTGATGTAATTGCCCGATGAAGTCAAGGTATCGGAAGTAAAATATTCGTTGAGACTTAGACGATTGATGTAATTGTTTGTTTTGATTGTGTTTGATTGGTTGATCAATTGATAGTGTTTGCATTTTAGGTTGTTTGTGGCGTTTGTTGGACTTAGCGTACCTATTGAGACCAGGCAATTGATGTAAATTTCTGTTGTAGTCTAGGTGTGCGTGAGTCGATGTACCTATGTAGACATAGTAAATTGCCTTGCTTATAAGATGACCTAGGTAACATAGGTTACACAACCCCTCCTTTTAGAGATGGGTGGTGATGAACATGGATTGATTGGTTTGATGGGACACGATGTAGGGTATGTGATGTTGATGATTGAGATGTGGAGCATGGTGGGGGAGCAACATATGGCCAGAGAGCCATTTGAGGTGCTTCTGTGCATTGTTACATTGTTATTAGAGTGATACTTCGATGGCTCTTAGTAGCCGATATTTTGGACATCATTGTATTCTGATACACGTGTTCTTTTTTAAGCGATATATGATGAGATCTTAGTTTTGTGGTGATGATATGATATGTATCCATGTGATGATATGTTTGCTTTATGCAGGATGATGATATGATTTATGTCTAGATACATGATATGGAGATGTTTTCTTTCTAGATGTACATGTTGATGATATGATTTCTATATGTATGACATGGATGATTTGCTAACATGTGGATGCAGGTTAATAGATGTATGATGTTTTTTGTAATGATGTTAGTGTGATGAAATGATGATTTTTTTTGCTAAATGATGAGATTAGATAATGAATGATGTTATTTGATAGATAATACTGTATATGTTGAAATGATGAGATAATGATATGAGTAAACTATGCATTTTTAAGATGAATCTAAATGAATGAAATGATTATAAAAATGTCGTGTATGTTTTTAAATGAATGCACTAAATGGAGAAATGAATACACTTGATGATGAATAAACAAATGCACTTAAATGAATAAAATGAATGCACTTAAATGAGTAAATGAATGCACTTAATGAGTAAATGAATGAAATGATTTGAAATGCATCTAAATCAAGGAATGAATAGACTTAATGATTCAAACTGAATGAAATGATTTGAAATGCATCTAAATGAAGGAATGCAATTATGAATACACTTAATGAATCTAAATGAATGAAATGATTTGAAATGCATCTAAATGAAGGAATGAATACACTTAATGAATCTAAATGAATGAAATGATTTGAAATGCAACTAGAGGATAATGAATGCACTTAATGAGTAAATGAATTCACTAAATTGAGTAAATGAATGCACTTAATGAATAAAATGAAACTAAATGAAGGAATGTCATTCCTACATGATATATGAATGTCAAGTTGGTTAGAAAATGAAGCTTATGGAATGGAGATGTGAGATGATGTATTAGAGAACTCCGTCATGATTGTACCCAAGACAAAGTTTACAGGCTTAGCTTTCTCATAGAAACCTGAATTAATTGCATGCGAACGACAAATATGAACAATGAATGAACAAATGAATGGGTGATATGCAACGAAATGCAATATAAAAAGATGAGATGAAATGGCAATCCATGGCTTATTCACGGTGCTTAATTTTCATCATTGAGCATGGTAGCATCGATCTTGGTTGAGGTATCAGAAACCAAGGTTGAGCGTTTCACCTATAAACAAACATTGTAGATAAGGAAAGTTCCCCTCCATTCGGGTTCATGTACAAATGGTCGAGGTATACGTTGTAGTCAGTAAGCCATAGTGATCCATGACTATAGTTTTGTATAGGATCGCATAGCTTAGTGAACTTCCAACGTAGACACCATTAGTATATGCCCCAAAACTTCATTGGAACAATCCGCAAACAACAAACAAAGAAAAAGATACCAGGAACCATCCTGACTACTCTAATCACTTGTGGATATCTTGGAGTAGCATAGCAGAATGGGGGTTGAATGAATTAATTAAATGTGAATTTAATTAATAGAGGAATATTAGTGTATTAAATAAATATTAAATATTTATTTAATCTAGTGGATAGATTTATGTGTCTACTTTAACTTTCATGGATATTTTCATACATGTAATGGTTATGGTCATAAAGCTAATCAGTGCAGATATAGAACACTTCTGGTAAATTAAATGCAAAAGAACATCAGTTGTTACAAGTGCAAGGAATTTAGACATTATGCTAATTAGTGTATAAATGAAAATATGGCGAAATCTGCTCAGAAGAGTGTAATGAAGAATAATGGATCAAAGAAAAAGGAAATTTTGGTTTAAAGAAAGAAGGAAGTGAACAATGGAAACAAGCTTGGTGTACCGAAATTCAGTGCAGGCACCTCTTCCTTTAGAAACTAAGCATATTGCTTCAACTCAAGGGGAGTTCTTGAAGGAAAATTTTTGATCCCCCCTTTCTGAGTGGATCATGTTGATGATACGACATGACTGTGTTAGAGAGGCTATCTGGTATTTAGAGGTTTGTACTAACATCATCCTCAAGACACTTTTTGGTGGCAAAACCCTAAAGGAGATTTTTGGTAAGGTAAGTATCGATGTTTGGAGTCATTTTTCTTTATCATGCTAATAGTGCTTGAAGGTGTTGTGAATAGTTGAAGAGCGGAGCAAATAATCATGGAAGGCAAGATGGTCATCAAAGAATCGAGCATCGAAGACTTTCAAATTGTGAAAAAGGTATTTCTGGATGAATTTGACCCTGGAAAAATTAGAAAAGTGGAAAAGAGTCTGAGTGATGCAGATTTGCAAAGGGTCAAGGGGTTAGAGCATAAAGGACTGAATCTATGGACTGCATTTCCTTGGTTTGATGATGAGGAGGTGATCAGAGTAATTCTTAGTCATGTGCAGAATGACTACATCATGTTGGAAAAACCCTATCCAATCACGAAGGAGATTATCTAAGTTATTATTGGTTTGTGTGATAGTGGATTCATTTCAGTCAAGAAATCAATAAATAATAAAGAGGTTGAAACCCTAATTGGTGTAATAGGCAATCAACAAGCATTGATTATCAATAAAATCATCAATCTCGTTGTGAGGTATGCTTCATATAGTATTTCCTACAAGATCTATTTCAGAAATAGGGAAGGTTCCACTTGGACTAAATTGCAGTATACATGTCACATATGCTTGTTATCGAAGATAGAGTGTTCGACTTGCGTGAATTGTTGAGGGATTTGTTGTTAGAAAATATTAAGATGTCAAAAGAGAAGAATTACCCATTCCAGTTTCGATCACTGCTTGTTTGTTTAACTATGTATTGTTTAGGATCCCTTTCAGTTAAATAAAATGTGATATGGGAATCTTGTGTTCCAGTTGCAAAGAAAATATTTAGATATTTGAATGGATTATATAAGAGAGGGGATGAATGCAATGCTTATTTCAATTCCTTCCTAGATATGTGGAGTGTCAGTCTAGTATCCCTGACTATCGGTTCTGCTAAAGGAGGTTCTTCCTTCGGTAAGAGGAAAATGAGAGAGTTTGTGCCTATTAGTCTCCCAAAATCTAAGAAGAGCAAGAAGGATAAGAAGGAGAAAGACATTGTTATAATTGAAGATCCAAAATCTCCTATGGCTAAGGGAGAGATGGTTGTTGCAGAGTAGGAAATAAAAGAATCCGATGATAAATCTAATTTGCTTAAAATTATTGGCAGTGCAGATGAAATAAAAAAGATTCGAAAGATGTGGCTAACTTCTATTGAGTTAGATATGATTGAAAATGTTATGTTAAATCATTTGGTCTATAACAATATCAGAATTGGAGACACATATGCTAACATCACATGTTTTTGTAGTGATGTGATATATGATTCAACGACTCAACCATATCTTGTGTTATCATGGATGAATGTATTTTCATTGTATGCTCATTATGTATGTTCATGTGATAGATTATTAGATTAGATATGTATCATGATTTGACTTACATATGGTGCATACATGTGTAGTTAAATTCTATGATGATCTCATTGTTGATGTTTTTGTGGCAAGAAAACACAAGAAATAAGAAGACACAATGTCTGAAGGTGTTGTTTGTTGGATATTGGGGAGATTTTTGGACATTGCTACTGCTATGATATGTTGTTGTCATTTATGTCAACATATTCATGTGATTTTCTCTGGTGATTGCAAATTGGAAAGATCTTGTGATCCGGTTTTGCCGTTTTGTTTTATTGATCACTGTTTTGCAGAGTTTGGTGTTTCCTCCGATATATTTCGGTGTGATTAGATCTTGACCTAAGTATTTGGGATATTTCTTAGGATGGTCTTGATTATCTTCATTCCAGGTGGTTCATGATTTGGTGCTCCGCAAGTTATCTTTCTTCGTGATTGTTGCTGATTGGTCGTGTTCTTGAGTTTTCAGATGTTGATCGATGAAGATTTGATAAGTAGTGTTGGTGCAGTTGTTGCTAATGTTTCTAACGTACTTGCTGGTGTTTCCTAATCATGTCCTATTTTTTTTGGTGATCCACATTGATCGTTGTGCGAGTTATTGGTGATTCTCATGAACCGGTGATGATTTTTGTGTTATGTAGTATTTATGGTGGCATAGCATGTTGCAATTGATCTTGGCATGATTTTCGATGGAGTTGAGCGTGTGAGAATTTGAATTAGGTCCATGTTATGTCATGTAAATCATTATATTGGTTTGGTGGTTGATCTCTGTATCGTGTGATGTAATTTTGTATTTGTGAAATGAGGGTTTAGCTGACCTTGTTGTCAAGGCTGATGAATTGTATATATAGGTGATATAACTTCATGTAATTTAGTTATCAAGGTTGTGTCTGCATTATTAGAGAGTAGTGTATGTGCAAAAAAGTGATTCATCCTTCGACATTATGATTGAGGAGAGTTTGGTGTAGCAGAGCGGGCAATTATGCTTAATCAGAACTATAATCAGACATTTGGAGATGCTATTCTTTCAGTTCATTTCTTCCAGATTGTAGTTTGAATCTTGTTGTATGTCAGTGAGACTTCCTTGAGGGTTGTAGCCTTCTAGGTCATTATATTTTGAGCAGTGAGCTCTAGGAAGTGTGCATGAATGCATGTGCATTCCCCATTGTAATATTTACACATACTACTGCAGAGTATCATCTTAATGTGGGTAGGTTCCCACCATGGTTTTTCCCTTAACCAAGTTTTCCACATCAAAATATTGGTGTTGTGCTTTCAATTTGCTTATCTTTGTTATTGCTGCAGTTTATCAGATCTGTTTTTGTGGTTAAGTTAGTAGATCCGATGAAAACTGATTCACCCCCCCTCTCAGTTTTCCTCATTGTCCAAATATGAGCACAATGTGTATGTTTAATAGGCCAAAACAACTCAATTTCCATGGGTCTTAACACAATAAAAAACACTTTAGACACTCCTTAGCCAAGGTCAAGGTCTCATGGCAATAACTCTATCCCACATCTTAGAATCTTCGTCGACTCAAATTTAGGGACACCTTAAGGGGTGTATACACTATTTTATCTTTGCATGAGAGGATAGGTAGTGGCCCCCAGGACTGGAAGGATGACCTAGTCACCCTCTCCCTAGAAAGCTACAAGTAGCTTATGCTAAGCCAAAGATTTTTATCTCATCTCAAGGGAGCCTTATGGTGAATATCTTATGGGGAAAACCAACTATCCCCTTGCATTGAAGCTATAATGATGTTCAAACAAAAATAGGGTGGCCTACTACTTAAAGTTTTTAGTCACAACCTGGGGTATACTGGTGTCTATACATGTGGGGGTTCTCTCAATAAAGAGGCTTCCCAGCCCTTTGAAACAAAGGGGTTCTATGCATGACAAGGATACTAGGGGAAACATCCATTGGTATAGAATAGTGGCACTAGTTGGTTGTGACTTTCATCACACTCACAATTATTTATATAGTGGACCGAAGGAAAGTACCACTTGGCTCATTCCCTCTCACTTGCACGAATGTTTTGGGAGGCTGACCCTCTAAAGAAAAGAGATGCTAAATGATCTCTCTTACAGCCAAGTTCCGTGAAGGCGCAACGATAGGATACTTTCATTAAACACCTTAGGGTTCTACAATAGATTGGGCAAGTGCCCCAACCACTTCAAACAATTGTTGTGCACCAATGGAAGTGTTTTCTAATCTACCAAAAAAAAGCACACTCCTAAATTAGCTCTGCAAGCACAAATGTAGTTTCAAAATTACCCCAACTTGCAACCACAAAGATTAGATCACAATATGGAATTAAAAGGGGCCTTCTACAAATGATTTTGAAATTTTTAATCTTCAACCAACCTGCAGGACAAAAACATGACAAAACAGACCAAAAACACATTAAGAGTTAGCAAAAATGCAATAAAAATCTAAACCCTAGACATGGCAGGATAGGCCACATACACAACAAAAACTAAAAAAACACAAAAGACCCTACAAAACAAAAAATTGTCAGATCAAAAAACGCGATAAGATAGATCATAGACACAATAATAAGAACCAAAAATGCAGTAAGATGAACCATAGACACACCAAAATCAAGTAATTCAGAAAGGATCAAAAACCAAAAACATGATAGGATAAAACAAAAATGTGATAAGAATATCCAGAAACACAATAAGATTGACCACAAACGCGCCAAGATCCAAACCTGCAAAAACCCAAAAGCCTACAATAACATTAACCAAAAATATAGTAAGATCCGACATAAACAGAGTAATAATGACCAAAAATGTAATAAGAACATAAACACATTAGAATTGACCGTATACGTGCCAAGACTAACCAAAAATATGTTAGGAACCTACAAAAATACATTAGAAAATGAAAGACTCTGACAAAAAATGTAGACACCATAGAAAAGATCGTAGACGTGCCAGAAATTAAAATTGTTGCAAATTTTAGATTTGCAAATCTGAAAACACTAAACAACACTTAAATGTTAGAAAACTAGGGACTAGGTCCCACCAGGCGTGCCAAAATGTATATAGTGAAATTGGGAAACTAAACTATTGTAAAACTCATAAAGATCCAACCACATAAAACCCTAATTCTACAATGAAATCCACCATACACCAATGAAGAACCTAAAAACATGCAAAACAACAAATATAAAATATTATACCATCCACATGCTCATTAGGGTTTGATTTCCATTGTTTCCTATCTCCATAGATCTTGCTTGACATTGTTGCTCCTAGATTTTATGTGTGCACAAGAGCTCAAGAAAGAACAAATTATGGTTGTGTAGTTGCTTGAATGATTGATCGCTATGAAGGTTTGCATGAGCATTAGAGATTGATAAGGATGAAATGATCCTCTTTTATACAAAGTACCCTAGAACTGGAGGGATAGGATTAAGAGGTGGAAGAATAAATGGCTAGCTAGGATAAGAGGGTAGCGATAGAAAATAGGAAAAAATTAGAGAGGTGGTTAAAGGTTAATTAAGAGATGAATGGCAAGTGTCATGGAGGGAAAAAAATAATAAATTAATTAAATAAATAAAGATTTATTTGATTAATAGAAGAAGTGGAACCAGTTAAATAAATAAAATATTTATTTAATTTAGGGAAAAGATAATTTAAATAAATGGGCAAAGACTAGAATAGGATTAGTAAATTAATTAAATAAATAAAAATCTATATAATTAATAAAAGGCTTAGGATAAAATATTAAATAAATAAAAATATTTATTTATTTAGACTAGGACAATTTTAGGTGTCTACATTATGTATTGTAGAAGATTTGAACTCAACACCATCTAGGTGCCTACAACATTGACTTCACCATTAAACCAAGTACACTTTAGCATCATATTATTTGTTATGGCTCCTTCCAAGTACCAAGTAGCTAATTGGAAACTTGAATGATCAACATAGGAGTTACAACACCTATTAAGAAAAATGACACAACTTAAAAGTTGTAGTGCATGACTTGCACAAGGAGGTTGATCTTGCTTAAAAATTATCTAAAACATATGCAACAATATTTTAATATCACATTTTCAATCCAAAATTAGAATCTTCAGACTAAAATCAACATTAAAAATTGAAAATCTTAATTAGCTACATCACAATGACAATCCTTATGTAGAAATGCTCTTAATGATTGTGAGAGTTTTCATCCTCAAAACCATCTTACTAAACACTTTATATTGTTAGGCGAAGAAAGAATAACTCATATCCATGCTTTGGAATTAAAATTAAAAGAATGAGCAAGAAGACCTTTTTTTAAAAATAATCCTCTTATAACTTTTTTTTGAAGGAAAATAATATAATATTTTAATCAATTATTTTATTTATCCCTCAAAGTTATAAAATATTGAAGTGTAATTTTTAACACTCACTTTAGAACCTTGTGCCTAGTGACACTTTATAATTCACTTATAACAACCTTCCAAAATAATTAAATATGAGTTATATCTTTGAAAAGTAACATAAAGTTACTTTGACAACTTAAATTTAATTGTTTAATTATTTCTTTTTTTACTTAATTATTTAATTAAATGATATGCAAGAGTAGGAAACATAACATAAGTTTAGGTTCAAAAATAGTTAACATATAATTTGGAATCACATTGTCAAGTGTCCTAGATGATTGAAGTGTCAACAAAGATTTCATCCCACTACAATACGAAGATGAGACATAAGTTACAAATATGATCCATGTGCAAAATACTTTATCAAGATTTCATTTACAATCCTTCCACTAGACTTAAAAAGTCCTATCCTATTTACAACTCTATTTAAAAAACAAACAAACAAACTAATCCTATCTTTTATAATAACAAATTCTTTTTTTTTTCTTTTTAAAACACAAACTATTTAGTAATACGAAACATTAAATAATTAAGCTTTTCTTTAAAAAACACAAGCTCATTTCTTAGACAATAATGAACTACTCATGAATTCACGAGTCCCGTTTGAACCCTTTTTTTCCACATTAAACGAATCATATTCGTACAACGAAGCCTACTAATATTTGATCAATAAAATTAAAATATATACACATAGTTAAGGAAAAAACAATTACACTGCTCTTTGTATCAGAAAAAGCCGATCGATATTTTCTAGGTTCGATCCAAGGCCAAATTGCCTTAAATCCACTCTAGATGCGGTATATATATATAGAATTTTCCGCAAAGTTCGTGTTTTGACCTTCGTATATCGATTATGCATCCGTAGGCAATCAAAACGGGCTGAGGATTGTTCGATTTGGTGCAGAATTCTGCACTATTTTGCATTTTTGGTTAAAATACCTTGAAAATTGACATTCTATTCTGGATTGAAGTATTCCTCTATAAGTTAGCTTAGCCGGGAAAAATAGAAAATAATGGTGGGAGTTGCAGAGGAGGCCGAGTTGAATCGGTTAGAGTCGCAGGTAGAAAATGGAGGAGGAAATGTTTGGGAATATTTGTGCCTTATCAAGAAACTTAAAATTAGGCGTTCGGAGAATGTTTTACGGCACGGATTGGTGCTGCTTAATGATTCCAAGAGCAGATCTAAACTTGGCGGAGATGGTCAGTTGAATTTTTATTCCTCTGATATTTTTTTAGTAGTATATCCAGACGTTTTAAAGTTGCAATCTTTTTAGCCTTACTCGTTTTTTTAAATTATTTCCAGAAATTTCACTAAATTTCATCTGTCCCGAGGAATAGATTTTTTAAGGGTTTATGGCCATCAGAGAGTAGTTTTTATTGGGAGATTCTCTTTACAGTGTAATATGTCTTAGATACCGTGATCTAGCTGTAGCTCGGAGGAGACTGTTATTGACTTTTTTTTGCCAAAGTTCTTTTGTTTTTATTTCAAGAAAATTCGCTTACGTCTAAGTTTGCTGCTTTTCGAGGGATAAATTTGTTAAGGGTAGATTCTTTAAACAGTGTAGCCTTTGGCTTAGATGACACGAATAGAATCATCTCCTATGTCTTAAGTCACCCGAGACTTGGAGCATTATGTTTAAACCAATTTGATTTTTTAACACGTTTCATTCGGATTTGATAAAGGCCCTGTTACACAATCCTCAATTATTTTCTACTTAAGTGTATGCAATTTGATTTCTTGCCATTTGAGTGTTACGGTTTGGGGATTAGTTGAAAATCTCATACCAATTGAGGTTTTAGTTTGAGTTCATTTATTTGGATTTTCTACTAGTGAAATTTATGATTTAAATCGTTAACTCTTTGTTTGATTGGAAAGAGAAATGCAAAACCTATTTTGTGCCTTCCTGCTGTAGCATCTCACTGAAAGAATGATCCGCTACTGCACGTATGCGCTTATCTCAAAACAGAGTTGAGAGATTTAAGAAGATCCACTTGTCTGCCAGAAACAGGCTATAACCTATGAGAAGTTGTAGGACTTTGTGAAAGCGACATCACTGTGCTTCATCAATAGGCAGTGGTTCAACCAGGCACTGACTTGCATTTTTATATATAGAACCTCATAATTTGACCAGGTTAGGTTTTTGCTACTTAGCTACCAATTTAGGTCAGTTCACTATCTACTCAACAGCAGTGTTGTCGAATGGGTCCATCTTACTAACCAACAACCAACTTGGATCTACTTGTCCGCAGTGTGCCCTTATTAGTCTACAACCAGCTTCTTCACCAAGCCAGGGATTTTTTTGCCTTGGATTTTAGTAGTACTTCTTTGTCTCTTTTATTATCAGCTAGAATCTAGGGGATGCCACTAGGAATTACGCGTTGGACTCAATCAGTCTGGTCATTCTGTATAAGGCATTCTTATTCTTTGGCACACTCATGGTCGTAACTTCACTGTTTCGACTTACATGGACCAGAACAACTAATTACATCCTTTGCATAGACTTACTAATCTTTCTCCTCCTCTTAATGAATCTATGATTTTATATCTATTATCATTGATATCGAATTATCATGATTTTTGCCTTTTGCTTACCTCTACATCATAGTGCAACATATAATCTGAATTTACTTTTCAATGCCACAGTCTATCATCATCGTATATTTTAAAATTAATGTTGGAGAATGCAATTTTTCTAATTTAATTTTTATTCCACCTAGGGAGGAGTAGTGAGAGTTCTGTTTCTTTTTAAACCTTTGAAATACTCAGGCCAAACTCCCAAATTCATCACTCCCACACACTTGTGCTCTATGTCAAATGGAGTTTGAGCATGGGTCTTTCACACAGTGACTCCCTGGCTCAACCACTAGATCAGAGATCCATCCACAAGGTATCATTGTCTAATACCCTTTGTGAAAGGTAAAGGTATTTTTTTAGGGTACTGCCAAGTGAGACACCTATTTGGTGTATTGAGAACCCCCTTACATAAGCATTGATAAAGTGAATTCTTTTTTTATTTACTTTACATGTTGTTCAGTGAATTAGACGATGTTGCCCCTCTATAGATTTGAACATTCAACCTCCAATAATGAGTACTTATAGCCTCAGCAGTATCAGGCAAATTTGTTTAATTTCTCTTTCACCATTCACATATTGCTGTTGTTTGAAAATGTATTTTATTTTATCAAATGCTCTTTTAACTTTTCAAATTGTTGTATTTTTTTTTTAGTGAGGGGCTTCTCCCTTTTTTTGGGTTCTCCCACTGGCCATTAGTCGTAGCTATTACTTATTATTCCTTTTTATGCCCTCAGTCCTGTTGTTACATTTTGGTTATTTGTCAACATTGTTAAAATTTGAATTCTGGTTCAATTTCTTATTATGTGACTGTAATGTCCTTTCAACTGCATTTGGACTTCTTGGGCTGTAATTTAGACCAATAACTTCTTTTTTCTTATGTTGCAGAGTGGACTCTGTATGAGCAGGTAGCCATTGCAGCTCTGGATTGTCGGAATCTTGCCATTGCAAAGGTAATCTGATTTATTTGTTTCAATCTCTTTTTCTCCACATGATTGTTTTTCTTCTTTTTTTATACCATGGAGTTATTATATTTTGTTAGGTCAGTTGGTCTCCTGGTTCCCATGTCAATATTCTGTAGCTTATCCTAGAAAACGTTTCCTTAAGAAGAGGATAGAAATTTTAGGCCTAAGTAGTCAGTACAAATATATGGTTAAAAACTTAAATGAGAACTTGAGACAGGTTGTCAAGTTTATTATTATAAAAAAATTTGATTAAGCCTAATCTCCATGAGACTCCAGAATCTAGTTACTCAATTCGGATTGTTTGAACCAAATGTAGCCGGGTCTAGTTTTGGACTGGTCGTATTTAACTAATATGGTTCAGGCTTTTCAATTTGTGTATAAATTTTACTGATATTTTTGTTTGAAAAATCCAGATTTGCAAATTATTTTGACCTCATGAAGGAATTAATATTTTTTGAACCTGGTAACTATGCTCCAGAATAGTTTTTATTTTTATTTTTTATCAAACTGCTACCTAAGGGGTAGCTCCTTTTTATATTAAAAGCAAATATGCTCCAGAATAGTTGTATGCATGTTTTCTGGTGAATATATCCATATATAGCTGCATCCTTATTTGTTTACCCACATGAACTAATTCGAAATGGCATCCACAACCCCGTAGACATATCCTCACATCTCTAGGTGAATATATGATCTAGTGATTCATGCAAAATGAAAATATAAGTTGATGCTAGAATCTACATGAAGTTTTGTTTGGATTTAAATTTCCATTTTTTATTCATCACTTAAAAAACTGGAACTGTTCTGATTTTGTTTCTAAGGCGTATTTCGTGATTAGTTGTCTTCTTCATAACAATTATTGAAGCTTTCTCTCATTGATCTTCTAATTATGATTTATATTTATTTAGATTTTGAGATTGTAAGTATTGACATTTTGGTGGGCCATTCTTTTTTAAATTTTTATCATCATTGCCAAAAGGATCTTAATGTTTTAGTTTATCTTAAAAGCTTAGGGATGGAGTTTGTGGATCTCGTCAACATTTTTCCAATTTATTATTAGGTGTTATGGGTTGCAAAGAAAGAGCTTAAAAAGTAACAGAAAGAAGAATATAAAGAAATTAATAATTACTTTCAGCATGTTTAGTGTTTTGAATTACAACTCAATTTAGAGAAAAATGTGGGAAGGGTATAAGACTTAGTTTTGGTATTAATTAAAACATTGAGGTAGAATAGAAAGAGTATACAATAAATAAGGAATAGAAGATGAGAAATATGCTTTTTGGTATTATAGAAGCAAGAAACAAGATGCATAATGGCGTATCTACATTGTGTTGTTACAGATGACGATGATCAATTATCGGTAGTCTGTCTGACTAGAACTGAAACCTATGTTTTAGTTGAGTTCTGCACACTACTATTCTTAATATGTCAGTTTTCACTCTTCATTCTGTCATCTTTATGTACACTTAAAATAACTCCCTTGCAACACAACAAAGTGCTCAAAAGTCATACGATGTTAAATTTTTAGTTGACATTGTTATTGTGTCACAGTGTAGGTCCTTGGTCTATGCTGTGGTCTGCAGTTGCAGATATCACAAGAAAATTATGATAAATTGTGATTTCTTGCTACATGCCCCGTGTGTGAGTTTTTGACTAATTTTATTGCTGAAAATCACCTCTGCCAAAATTACTTGACAATTTTGTCTGAATTTATGCTGATTTGACTCTTCTGTGAATTTTTCCTTTTTTCCCTAAATATCCTTAACACTAAACCTAATTTTTTCCTGTTTTTTCAAACACCCCAATCCTGACCTGATTTTTCTTGATTAAATCATATGATTTATTGAAAAATCTTTGTCTTTTGGTTAGCTAATTTAGTTTGGAGAATGATTGCTATGCTTTGGTTAATGTTTCCTCATTTATTTTTTGGTCAGTCAAGTTGCATGAGAATTTAAAAGCAGTAATAATGTGAGCAATTTATGATTAGGTGTTTTTGCTTGGTAAAATCATTGAGTGCAAGCCATAAGTACTTGTTATTAAATTAATATTGTTCTTGAACATCAAGGTAAAAAATAAGCATTACAAGCATTGATAGAACAGTAAATAAGTATAGATCAAATGACATTTGACCTTTTATAAATTTATATGGTTCTTGACATTAGATTTTCTACACGACCTTTGACCCATGGAATGTTCCTTTTCATGTTTGTTAATGTCAAATCACAATATCTGCCACTTTGCAACAATGCCATTGGTACATATGATTAATAATGCCAATTCTGTACCTAATTAATCATGTTTGAGAAGTGAATGGTTGCTCTAATCTCCTGCTTTGGGAAGTGAGTGCATGAAGGATGAGTGAATGATCTTGGAATGGCCTAAGGGTGTTAAGATGTGGCCCAGGAATGTGTTGTAAAATATATTATAAGATTGGAGTGAAGAATTGTGGTGTGTTTATATATTTCTGCCCAAGTTTTCCATGAATGAAGTATACTTGAAAAGAATGAAAAACTATATCTTTATATTCTTCATGTTATTGCTTGGTTGGATATGGATTTCACTTATCTCTTAGGGAATCACATGTTTCCAGGGAATCTTGAGAAGGATGTTTTATCACTGTTTCTTATATTGAATTTGGTTGGTAATTTTAACATACAGATATTAGCATTTGTTTTTGCAAATACACATATGGTTTGGTGAAAATCGCATTTTGAAAATCAGGAAATTTATTGGTGTGTTCTTTTGTTGCTTTTTTTAGGATTGTATTCAAACTCTCATGAAGAAATTTCCTGACAGCATCAGAGTTGGTAAGAAATGTTATACCTTTCTCCATTAGGATTTGAAGATTAATGATAAATAAATCAGATACTTTTTTATTATACTTCATCTATGGCCAAAATTTGTTTCACATGTGCATTTTTTAAGGTTATATTGTTTTTATGCTAGCAAAAATATCTTAAATATGTTGATCTAAAAGATGCCTAGAGAAATCAATTTCGAGGCATCTATATTGGATTTGTGACATATGTTAGATAGGCACCTTGAGATTGATATCTCTCGGTGTCTTTTAGGTAGATACATTTAAGCTATCTATGTTATTAGTTTATTAGGTTTTTAATTTTCCAAGCTTGTTAAATCTCTCTCTCTCTCTTCCTCTCTCTCTCTCTATCACCACACACAATTGGGCTATATATATCACCATGCATGACTGGTTGTAATGAAGGTTTGGTGTGTAAATGGCCATCAAGTTTAGTTTAAGGAGTTTTTGTTATCCACTCTGTACTTACAACCTCCCCTTGCTGCCATTGTAGTTACGCCTCTTGATGTAATGAATATAGTGTAACATATTGCCATTGATATCAGGAAGGTTGGAAGGAATGTGGTTTGAAGCAAAAGGATCCTGGGAGCAAGCAACTAAAGTATACTCAGGCCTGTTGGAAGAGCACCCATTAGATCAAGTAGGTTCTGTTCTTAAATCTGATTATCATAAATTTATTATTTTTTTCCAAGGACAAACATCACATTGGACATTTCTTAATGTTTTAACCTAAATCATTTATTTCTTGGCAAAAATGGAAATTGGTAGCTTATGATTTTATAACAGCACCAATGTGCTAGATATTCTAAATCCAATGATGTAAATACATCACAAATTTAGTTTATCTCTAAACAACAGATTTTTTTTGAATAAACCTTTAGAATTTAATATTACTTAATAAATAATATGTGCATGCTATAAGTTTTAAAATATATGTATTATACAATTTATGCATAAAATCTAATAACTTACAGTGACCATATTTTTTGAAATAGATTTATGAATACAGAGATATATGTCAATATTAATATTTTGTGGGGACCACATTTGCTTCTGGAATAAATGCTTCTCATATACCCAGCCATACATCTGAAATTGAAGGCAAGATTCACATTTGGGTTCGAATAGGGCAGAAATTAAAGTTTTTAGCTGTGGGTATTCTTTTGGAGGTTTTCTTAGAGGTAGGCAACTGAGTTAGAACTTTCTTTTGGAGATTTTAAGGCTCTTTTGGAATTATTGGAAGAGGACATAGAGTTTGGAGGTCATATTTCCTTCCTGTGCAAGGTGTTAGAATTGTGGAGCTGGTTGCTTCAGTGTTTGGTCAAGTTTTGTTCCATTTTGGAGACGTCTAGGTCCCTGGAATAATCTGCAATCAATTTGAATCGTTTTGGATGTCATTCCAATATTTGGTGATTATTCTATAGAGTTGCCCTGGTTCTTGGGCACTTGAAATTTATTGCTGAAGCACTCAGACCTGCAAATTTTCTCTCTTAGGCAGCTGGAGTGACTTCTCCTTGCTGGACAGATATATTTCTTGAAGCTGTGAATGGTTGAATGGTAGTTTACTGTGTGGGAAAGCTTTCTTGCTTGGACACCATAGAGTTGCAATTCTCAGAATTGATCATGCATCCTTGCTCGAATTTTCAGACCTGCTGGAGATTTATTCGTAGCTAAGAAACCGTTGGGAGTGTTTGTAAGTGGGAAGTTGAGGCTTGGTCAAAGTTTATGTATCTGTAGAGTCAACTGAACCTTGTAGCAGATCTGTCCACTTCTGCTGTTCAATCAGAACCTTCATATTGTCATTTCCAGCCTCCTTATTGAGGTATTTGCTTAAAAAATCTCTGCACGAGTATGTTATTAAAAAAGCTATGACATCAGAGTGATTCCTTATGCTTCTGTAAAAAAAATGAAACATGTTTCTTGATAAACTTCAAACAAACAAATGCAATTTTTTTTTTTTTGGTGTTAGACACTACAATCCATTTGAATTCCATGTGCATCAATGAAAAATCCAAGATAGGAGATGGATGTTTGACCAAAAGAACACTTAGAAAAGTTGGCATACAAATTGTTCAGTTTAAGTGTGCAAAGAACATGTTCTAAATGTTGAAGGTGCACTTTCCAAATGTGAGAAAAGACAACAAGATCAACTAGGAAGACAATAACAAATTTGTCAAAACAATCTCTAAAGGTCTCATTTATCAATCACATGAAAGTGGTGGTAGCATTTGTTTGGCCAAATGGTATCATAAGCCAATTGAAAAGACTTATTTTGGTCTAGAATGATGTCTACCATGCATCTTCTATGTGTACTTGACTTGATAATACTCACTTTTTAGATAAATCTTGGAGAAAAAATTGGTATCTTGGAGTTGATCCAAAAGGACATCAATGAAAGGGAGTGGATATCTATTTTTTATGGTGATCTTGTTCAATGTCTGGAAATCAACACAAAGTTGCCAAGTTCCATCCTTCTTGAGCACAAGTAAAATCGGTGACTCACAAGGGGATTTACTTGGTTTGATGAAACTTTTGGACAACAAATCTTGAATTTGCCTTTTGATTTCATCACTTTGGGGAATTGATTGTCAATACAATGGGGCACTAGGAAAAAGTGTAGCAAGAAGAATGTCAATAGTGTGATTGATTGCTCACTTTAGGGGAAGCGTCTTTGGCTTCTATGTAATAAGCAATCTTAGATTTTGAAACAAATTCTTTTTGCAATTTCCCATCGTTCACAAAACGGGCATTTTGTCAAACAATTTGCATACAACTCATAGAGAAATCTTGAATTCATTGGTTTAAAACAGGCTGTAACAATACATTCAAATATCCTTCATGTAGACATCATAATAGTCAATGTTAAATAACAAAGGCAACAAAGACAACAAAGACCACACAATTCTAGGAAGAGGCAGCTAGGCAACAAAGACCTCACAATTCTTCCAATTCAGTCTCCTCATTCCTTATGCCTCTCTTTTCTGACCTGGACAATAGTTTTTAAGAGTCC
Organism: Cryptomeria japonica; assembly: GCF_030272615.1. Lineage (NCBI taxonomy): Eukaryota > Viridiplantae > Streptophyta > Pinopsida > Cupressales > Cupressaceae > Cryptomeria > Cryptomeria japonica. The sequence continues at coordinate 160,019,745 of NC_081411.1, forward strand.
AAACTGTGGTAGGATTCTCCTTTTTATGGCTTAGTAGGATTCCTTAAACTTGGTGATTCAAGTTTGATGTTTTTTATATGCCCTGTGAGTTGGTGATAGGGACAAGGAGCAGACCCAAATTCATTTGAACGCTTTCATATTTTACCCTTTTAATATGCGTTGAGGATGGGATGTGCTATGGCTCACCATATTAAATTACCACGCCCCCTTCTTAATCTCCTGGCTATTTATCTTTAACAATTGTTGACTTGCTGAAGTGGTAGGTAGGAAAATTGAGCTTCCACGACTTTTCAAGGTGGGCAACATCCCTTTTTTCAATACCCCAAAAGACTAGTTGATTATCCACAAAGTCCAATTAACCTTGAACTCCTCTCAAGGCTGCGCTTAGTTTCAAAAAACCTTCCCACATCTATCCGAAAGGCCACAACCTCATCAAGATAAAATATAATATCAATGGTGAATTGTTTTTCAAGCAATGTTAGATGGAAATGTTTATAGAGACCCACCGACAGCAAATACCTAGAACCATTGTTGTACTACTCGTGACTCGGTTCGACTCGCCAAGCCCCTGAGAAAAAAACTCGGGAAAAACTCGGCAACGTAAAAACACACTTAATTTTAATAAAAAATGCATCTTTTTTGCAAAATTTAATGAGAAGATGCATCCAATGGGTCAATAAATGATAACACAAAAGAAACAAGCTGATTCTAGATATATTTAAATGCAAAGTGTCTACAAAATCGCATCCTCATGAGGAATGCTGATGGCTGGAAGCAAAATAGTAAATAGTTTTTGTAAAACCAAAAGTAAATAAATCATTACAAATTACAATTACAACTTCCTCTTCCCAGTTCTAGCTAAAACTAGGGGGGAGGTAAAAATAGAGGGTCTAGTCCTAGAAGTCTGTAGTGGGCGTGACTATGCCTCCTCGCTCGGTATGGCTGGCTCATCATCCATCCTGGATGAAGCTATGTCTCCACCTGCTTGTGGCACTGGCAATGACTCCTCATCCTCATCATCTTCCTCCTCAATGTCATCTAGCGTGAAACCAAATCCCCCCCCCCCCTCCTCCATAGCTTGCCTCTCCAAATCAGTGTTGCCATCCTCAGAAAACAATGGAGGCTGCTCTTGTGATGTCCAATCACTGTAAGGATCTATATCATCCAAGTCAAGTGGACCACCTGCTACTTCCTCTACCTTCCTTATGCGCAATCGAAGATTATATTGCACAAAGACAAGGTCATTGAGGTGTTTTTGAGCTAGCTTGCTCCTCTTCTTTGTGTAGATGGCTTCAAACAAGCTCTAATTGTGCTCACAACTGGATGAACTACAAGGTTGACATAAGATTTTGATGGCAAATTTTTTGAGATTTGGGGTATTTCCACCCCAACTTTGCCACCAAGCATCTGCAAATTAAAATTAGGTTGAAAGTAGCACCCCTCGTTGGGGTTTGAGGGTGAGAAAAAGAGGGGTAGAGAGATAGGTCTAGATCTTGGTAGAGATCTACAAACGCGCAATATTTGAAATTTCATCATTCATACTCATAGTTTCAAACTTTCAACTCTAAAATGTATAATACCATGATTTCTTCAATGCTAATTATGTTGTTATATGGAGCCTAATTAGACTTTGAGGTTAAATTTTCCCTACTTCCATCAGCGCAGTTTCCCCTCTATATTTTTCAACGGGGGTTTGGGGGCAGTGCCCCCAAGTTGGGGTCAAGGGGCAGCGCCCCTTGCGCGCTCCCCCTTGACTGGAAAAAATACTTTTATTATTTTATAAAGGTGTCGGGTGTTATAAAGTATAAGAAAGGAAAAAGACATATTGAAATGCCACTTATACTTAAATGTTATATTTCATGTGTATATTCTGATGAAGAGAATGAAACTGACCTGAAAAAACAAAAATTGATAATTTTTTCACATGTTTGGGCCTCTTTTTTTAGTCTAGCCGAGTTTTTAAAAGAAACTCGCCGAGTTTTTGCGATCACTCGGCGAGTTTTTGCTGTGAGTTAAAGTCGTAAAAACTCGCAGAGCTCAAAAACTCGGCAAGTTTTTGAAACTCGCCGAGTACCATGCGAGTGTTCCATCTATGCCCAAAACTATAAAAATAATTAAATCTTCAACACCAAACTGTTACCTCCAAATCTCAGTACATTTGTGAATTTTGAGTGCTTCCATCTGCAATTGGTTAGGGGAGATTTCTCACTATCGAAACCAAATTTCCCTTAGGGTTTTTGTCCCAAGGATTAAAAAACTGAACACAATGCAAACTTGCAAAAGGGTTCTGTTGAATGAACAACCAAAATGCCGAAATGAGTCTCTAAAGCCTCTTTTATAACCTTCTAGGGGGTCGTTCTAGAAATTGTATTTGTAAATCACCTTTTAAACCTTTTTTTGCTCTATAAAATGATGTAGTTTATCTTTACTTTTTCGGCACTTTAGTCACTTGAAATTCACCCTAATAAATAATTAATATAAGTTTTCCTTTTAATTTAGCTTTTGACAGTTTAACTTTTAATTATTTAATATTTTAATTAATTTCCACTCATCTGCCCAAGGTTACAAAAAATACAAAATTAGCTCGGAGGTGAATTCAGAATGCGCCAATATACTCCAAAGCTTGCTGCTTATCCAATGCAATGAAAATTGATACTTTTTAAAAATGGAATATTCCTCCAAGAAGTATGGAATGCACCTAGACTGACGAGTTTGGCCTGGAAAGCATCAATAGACTCATCTTGATCTCCTGAATTCAATGCTACTAATTGAACTTCATATCGAAAAGGTTGGCACTCTCTAAGAAAGTTGGAGCTTACATAGATGTTTGAATGACCGAAAAATGGGGACATTTCATTCTAAAACACATGTGAATAGGATTGCTACAATTTGTAAAGAGCAACATGTGGTTTGGACATAGTGACTTATGCTTTAGAATCATAAGATTGTGGACTTATAAAAGTTAATGCAAGCTCTTGTGCTTGATTAATAGCCTTACATGCTTGTTGGGGGTTGAGTACCAGATTTGTGATGCTCTTAGTAGTTAGTACATTTGATTACGAATGTCTTATTATACTATTGTAGAGTATATGTGTTATTCAAGGCATCCTAATGAGCTTTCCTATCATACTAATAGGGTTTACCGACCAACAAACCACAACAATTAGTAGTGGTCACATCACAAGTGACCTCAACAACAAATTTTGGATGATGTGCAAAAAACCTAATGCACGTGTGTGTGATATATGCGGATGAACCACCGACATCTTATGTGAATATGGATGAGGATATAGATCCATCAATAGATGCAATTTGTCAACAATGGACCTTGCGGTCAATTCTCTCTGCAAACCATTATTGATGATACAATCCACAAAGATATCGTGTGTTAAGTGGCACAAGTAACAAACAAATTGTCAAGTCCCTTTGAAGTAAAATGATGGTTCATCAATCTGACCTTTTTGAGTCTACCTTTCAACTCTTAATATGCATTGTCATCACCAAAACTCTTGATGGCAGCATTCTTCTTTTTCACTTTAGGAGACTATACAATTGAACTCTTCTTCAAACTAAAACATTTGAACTTTTCATGAGCCCTATTTACAATAAGTACAAAACTCAGCAAACTTCTAGTATAAAAAAGAAGAATGTATACAATGAGAAGAGGAAGGAGAAGAAAAATAATCTCTTTCAAAGAATTATGGTGTGATTGAGAATTTGAGGCTTTGAAAGGACTTGTAGAAAAGGAATGCTGAGATGATCAAGATTGGCAACAAGTTTTTCTTTTGTCAATTGTGCTTGGTAGAATGCAACATCTAGTGTTCCAAGGATAGTGTATTTCATCTCTAGGATAGGTGTTCTTGTAATCTGCTCATGAACTTGAGAATTAGAGTAGAAGTTGGATTTGACACAATGTAATATCCTCAATCATTTGAGCTGTTAGATGCTGTCTTGCACAAACATTTGATGAACTTGTTGCAATTGGATCTTGGTCATTGTTGGAAGATAAAATGCAACCTTAATAGTGTGACAAGTTGATGCTCTGTGTTGATAGGATTTAGAGCATTTGGGTGTTTAGTGACCAAGACCTTATGACACTAGAGATTTAATTTCACAAAGGGTACCTTATTGGCTTTAGGAACTTGGTTATACTCAAACCAAGTCTCCATGTGAAGGACCCAATTGTACAGGTAATCGAGATCTCAAGATCTATTAGAGATCTTGACCTTGCTATTGGTTGTTGAATGGTACCCCCTAAGGGCAAGAAGTGCTTGAACAATAGAAATGCCATTGATTTTATTAGTCAATGCGGGTACCACTCAAGTGAGCTCATCAACTCTCTCAACTAGATTAGTGGCCATGCTATTATGAGTTGAGTCAATAATAGATAGTTTGAGATTATTTTTTGAAATGACATAATTTTGATGCTATATTTGATTTCTCCTCAAACAATTAGGTCCTTTCAAAAGAGTTGCATTAAAAAGTGGTATTGTATGAGTGCAAAAATGTGTTCAGAATGCTCTAGAAATGGGTACTATATATGGAGTCTAAGAGCAAATTGGAAATATCTTGAGTTGGAAGTACAAATTATACAAAATGTATTTTACGACTACATCAATTCGAAAAAATAGGCAAGAGCAAAGATCAATAGGGCAAGAGCAACACTGATAATAATATTAATTTTCATAAATTTTCTAGAATTTTGTGCACATATCATAACAATGACCAAAATATCAAGTTGAAACTTCAACTCTTCATAACTAGGCCCTTGTGAGTTGTATTTCAATAGAACAAAAGACAATCTTGACTTCCTCAACAACTTTGGATGCTATGGTGCTAACCAATATTTGTTTTGATGCTTCTACAAAAAGTTTGTTGATGAGAGCATCAAAACTCAAATCAAATGGATTGGAAAATAAACCCAAACTCACGGATTGGAAAATGATCCAATACTAATTGATATGGAATCAAGTAGAGCAACGGTTGGCGATCAAATTCAACACAAAAGAAACAATAATCTTTACAAAAATAAAGTGCAAAGTTGATTCCAAACTTGATTAATTTGATAAGAAAACATCCACAATTATATAGGCACACGTATGCCAAAATTATAGGATTTGAGAATATATTCTAATTCTGAACATGAAGTGCAAAACAAAAAAATTTAACAAATAGTTAACTAAAGCTAACCTTCTACGAACTAGGAAACTAACTTTCGACTTTTAGCTTTTACATAGGATTAAATAAACTAATAGAATAATAAAATAAGCTGATTGCTAAGGTCTATATTATGGTCTATGAATCCTCATCAATATATGCTATGTACCTAGGGATATGATATTATAATGTATACGGGTGGATGGAGATGCAACATGTGGCACACATCCCTTAGGATAGTTGTATGGGTACTAGGTAATTATGAGGTCTGCATGGGTTTAGTGCTTTACCCCTACTTTATGTTGCTAGTAGATATTTGAGTAGTATGATATTGTATTTGAGATCTCTTTGAGAAATAGCATGGAGTGGCTTCTTCCATAATGAGTATTGTATGGTGTTACCCTACCTTATGGGTTTATTCTATTTCTACATATAGACACACGCATGCACCCTTACTAATAATAATTAATAATTATTATTTATTAATATTCTATTCACTGACAACTTTTTGAATATTTTTTTCCTTTCTTTCCTTCTTTAGTTTCTCATTTAAAGGGCTTTATGTCTTTTTTTATTTATTCTCACAAATATGAATATAAATATTACAAACACATCAATTAATTTCTTAATGACTTATTATTATTCTACATTATTTATTCGGTTATTTTAAACTGTTTTTTTTGTGTTTATTCTTCAGCTTTTAATAGTCTTCCTTTTTTTATTTCCTTGTTTTCTGATCTGTACCATGTTCCCCTTGTCTATTTAATGAGCACTGGTTTGCAATTCTTTCATTTATATCTTCATCTTAATGATGGATCACAGAGTGTGATCCAAAATGTTTCTGTAATTTCTTTTAGACTGTTAACATCCAGAAGCATTCTTGATCACTTTTACATAGAATTAGTTAAATGATAAGCTTTCCTACTTAAAGTGATGGATCTTCATTTTAAATGTAGCCATTTTAATGATAAAAAACACGCACAGGTTAATAAAATTGAAATATGTAAGCCTGCTGCATATGCTGCACCATACAATTTATAATTAGATTGTGTTATTATGCCTTAAGAGCATTTTTTGTTGGAAGAAAGAAATATTGCAATGCAAGAAATATTAGAAGAAAGTGGTTTGGTTCCTTGGATGATCCAGACAAATTTGCAATTTTACAGAGGTTGTTTTCTTGAAGATTTATCTTAATATGGTAAAACTATTTATAACTATTGCATTGTTGAATTAATTTACCTGAATGTAAATTGGAAAATGAGGAATTTTAGTAGAAGCAGCAACCACAAGCTCTGTATATAGGTGCTGATTAATTTTGAAAATTCATTTCAGTAATTCAAGAAGTTCACTCTTCAAATCATCCTTTATCTATTTGGGATGTCTATTTTGTCTTTCTTTAAATTTCATATTCTATATATCAACAGTTCCCCTGCCAAACAATAGGTAATTGAATAGTAGATAATTACTTGTTGCATTAACAGTTCTCACATCAAATTATTAGACCAGGTGGTCCAGCTATAATTTATATGTTCTTAACGTTTCATTTTAGGTGGAAGTTAAAAGCTTTGTTGGGTCTGTAAGATTTGGGTGGTAGTGAATTCTAGTTGTGTTACATTGGTTCTTCCATGCCTACTATGTTTGCTTAGTCCGTTTATTACAATGTTTTGGTGATGTATGCAAACTATCATATTGGGGCTAAGTGGAGTGACTGTGTTATCTGTAATTGCAGCAAATTCATAAGAGGAAAGTTGCCATTGCTAAGGCGCAAGGCAATTTGTTAGAAGCTGTGGAATGTCTCAATAAATACCTTGAGATGTAAGTGAGTCAATGCATTTTCTCTTAAAGCAGAGTTATAAGCAATGGTGGAAAATGATGTCAATATAAGTTGGTTTAAAAAATCCTCATTGCAGATTCATGGCAGATCATGATGCTTGGAGAGAGCTTGCGGACATATATATTTCTCTTCAAATGTGAGTTATTTGTCTTTGACGTCTCTTTTGGAAGTTCTAAATATTAGCTGTGTTTAGTAAGCGTTTTGCTTCAGTCTCAGAAGCAAATTTGAGTATAGTACTTGGGCAATTAATTGATTTTAGCTTCTTGATAGAAGAATCAGTCCCTATTCCCAGCCACTGTTAAATTCTAGTGAAGGTTGGATTACAAGCATAAAAAATATTCTGAAAAGCAAAGTAGACCCTCACTGATATACAATGACATGGTAGAAACTTACACTTGATTTTTGGTTTCTGTTTTGTAGGTATAAACAAGCAGCCTTTTGCTTTGAAGAGCTAATACTTGCCCAACCATCAAATGCTTTGTTTCACCTATCATATGCAGAGGTGTGTGGCTTATCTGTCACTCCCTGTTTTGAAGGATAGTAAATAATTGTTCTACATGTGGATATGAAGTATTGGTAAATGTGAAGCTTAAACATAGTGCACAATGATGCTGTTTCACAAGTATAGTTGCTTACATTAACGTTCTTCTTATTCAAGTATAATTCCTTCTTTTCGTTATCTGCTACTGCTGTTTGGTGTGGGAGGAGCTATCTTGGTCTAAAGTGTTACAGAGCCACAGAAATCCGAATAAGTTGAGATATGGGTTTTTTGCCCAACAATATAGCAATAGCTAACTGTAATTGTTAAAATGCCAACTGGATTATATATTCAGTGAGCCATTTTTCTTGTTTAAGGGGACAGTTGCTAAATAAGACCAGCCAGTTTTTTTAAGTTTGATAAAACTTAAGCTAAAATTTCAGATCATAAGTCAGCAAGAAGATAAAGTGGTGTTTTGTGTTATGTTGAGCAGCTGCTTCCAAATTATCTTTATCTATTTGCGTCTCCTATAATCCCAAATTTGATTCTACTTCGCTTTGAGTCACTTCATATGAGATTCCAGTTATACATTTTTGCATGGCGGTAGCATATCTTGAAGGGTGGAGAGGAGAATGCCATGAATGAATTCATGACAACACCATTCCTTATGTGCCAGGGGCGCAGTATTCCTTGTTTCTGTAAAGTCACGATTTCCATTCTAGCACTTGGCAATTGTGTTTCTGGATAGTCTCATTGCATCTGATTGTTCTTATTCACAACTTTTGTTTTTCAATCATATGCATCCCATAGTGATGGCCAGCATGTGGATACTTGTCCTGTGCATAACTGAGAAAATTCGCAGTGGTTACTGCAAATATGGAAGTTGTTAATTTTCCCAGGTTTTATTGGATGTATTTTAATGTATATATCTGATTCAATCTGATACTTGCATTCTTGGAATTCTATATGTTCTCAAATTGAATAACATCATACTATATATATTCCTTTGGAGAGGCATGTCCTTGAACGGACATGTCTCTTCTTTAATTATAATAATTTAATCAATATTATAATGTTTCATCAATCAATTATTAATTTAGAATAATATAATAGATTAATATTGAATATTAAATTTTATATGATTAATAATAATATAATAATATATTATTATTAATCAACATATATTATATGTATTCTAAATGATCATTCGACTCAAGCTACAAACATTAACAGAAGTGATATTACAATGGTAAAAGAAAAGCGATATGGAGAGCTGACTAATAAGCTGGGAATTGTCTAGTATTTTAGTAGAAGCTTCTCTCTAAAGTATATCAGTTATGGGAGTATTGGGGTACCCAAGGTGATTCGATGGTGTGGCAAAGTTGCTTAAAGTTCCATTATCAATTAGAGAATTTGTGCATCTGAGATATAAAATACCTATATGAATTGTCTTCATTGGCCTTGCCTAATGAAGGCTTTCTTTGTGGCCATCTGTCACTACTAGTTCTTCCTGTTCACAGCTTCCATGAGCTCTTTCCCTTACAGCTGAACAATATTGGAGAACCCAAAATGATCATTTGGAGGCTGAACTGGAGGAAGTTGGGTCAGCTGAGCTATATTAATCTTTGTCTTGTGTCCAACTGTATGATGATTTTTTGGTCATTATTTGTGAAACCATAATATGCTTTCTGTGAGTGCCACCTGTTTGAAGTTCCTATTGAGCTATCTTTTGCAATTAGAAAAGAAGGAAAGAAAGATATTTTATTGTAATGGGCACCCTAGAATGCCCAAAAACTAACCCAATTGCTGATAGGAATTTAGTCAAACAGTTTGCATCCAACTCCTTATTTCTCTGTTTAATGTTTAAATCCCCTTATAGCTTCGGAAATGAAATGTTTGTTTGTTTTTAAGTCTTTGCATAGATTTGAAATCACATAATATGAACTAGAAAGAAATTACAATAATATGCAACATGAAGATTGAACTACTGCTGATATGATATTATTTCCAGAATTATTAAAATCAAATACATAGCAGATTTTTCAATTCACTAAATACTCCAGCATTTTTGACATAATATTCCAGCAATGACTTCCCATCTTGCTGCTACAGTAACATGAATAGTGCCGTGCTACAGTAATGTGAATAGTGCCAGGCTACAGTAGCGTGAATAGTGCCGTGCTACAGTAACGTGAATAGTGCTGCGCTACAGTATTAATTAGTCTTCAATCAGTCCAATATCTTCATAAAATCATCCCTTCAGAATGGCATAAGTGTTGGTCAAGAAGTGGAGAAGGTATGAGCAAAACACCAAATCTGCCTGTAGCTGGAGATGCACCCAATTTGCCTGTTAATGAAGCTGATAGCAATGGATTCCAAAGGCCAATCCCCAAGGGAATGACGTCTAGAATGTCACAAGAAAGGATAGACGTCCTCTAATGCCAAGAATGGATCTGCAACTCACACATCAATTTCTTCTCATATTCCACATGTTGAATGAAGCCACAAAAGCTTCCTTTTATTCTTTCTCCAAGGGTCGACCCAACTCACTTGAGCAATGTGGGAAAAAAGATTTGCAATATAAAACATATTAAAATATTCACGTATGTCTCCCTTGGGTGCCCCTTTGATTTGCACACATCCCCATAAAATAAATATTAAAGTAACACTTTAATATTTTACAATTAAATTAAATGTTACTTTAATAACACTTCAGGCATTCAAATATATTAGCAATCGGACTTCGAATAGCGCGAGTGATAGCTCGTCGGAAAGCTCTCGCCGAGGAGTATCGAATCCAATCACCAAAACTAGCCTTCGTTGTGTCTTGTTGACTTACTAAAAATAGTAAGTATGCCTGAAACTAAGTAAATCAACTCCGTTTTGGCCCAAACTGGGAATGACTAGGCCAAGACACTCCAGGATCCCCTTAAACCCTTCGTTAGCCCTCGGGACCATGTAGAGATAGGCTAACGCACATACACTTGGTCAACTCCTAAAGTGGGGACATTACATTTATTAATATCCATAGATGACCAAAAGTAGGTCAATGGGACTAGAGGTTACAACAGTTGACAATCGAAGTTTCTGGGAAGAGAGTATTAGAGTAATAGAGATAGATATAAATCATAAGACTACCCTGATAGGATGGTATATTGAGATGGTCTTTAAGCGATTCATGTTCTTTGGATCAACAGTCTTGATGGGCATTGTTTTTTTCTTATATTCCTGAAGTGATGGAATCTAGTTAGGTGGATCAATGGCCATAAGAGGCATTTGATGCTGCAACAATCACTTGTTCATGCACAACTTTGTATGAGTTGGGACACAAAGTGGAGCATATTAATATTATATTTTCCTAAGTTAATTATTAATGCTCAATCATGTAATATATTGTAATTTTAGTTTCTTAGAAACTTTCTATTTTGTAAATCCTTGTAATTTATTTATTAAGTGTTGCTGCTCATTGTTAATCATCAACTATTTTTTACCAATTATGTTTCCCTAATATGGTATTAGAGTAGCCATTTTAAAAATTCTTCTTGGGCGATTTGTTCCACTTCAAAATTTTTAAGATTTCTAGAAAAACAATTGTATCAGAACAGGCTAATTTTGTCTTCTCCACGCGTGTGACCTACAATCTTTTAAAAGTTTTTTTTGTGCCGCGTTTTTGCCCTCGACTCGTGCCTGGTTGGCTCCATGACCTCCCGTCTCTTCGCGCGTCTACATCACACGATCTTTTGCATCTCTCTTTGTACGATTTTTTGTGTGCCTCCCTTTTCTGTGTTCTTTTTTTATTCTCTTGCGATTTATTTTGTGCGATGTGATTTATCACGCCTTGGTTATTTTTTGCCAAAACCCGTGTTTGGAGCAACGCGATCTTCATTTTTGCGAGTTGCATTTCATGATTTTCACCAAAGTCGTGTTGGCTTGAGACGGTTTTTGTGGATTTCGGTATTTTTTTTGCAGTTTCGGTGACAAGATTTCTTCATTGTCTCTTTCTTGACGGCTAGGGTTCTTTGCATTCCGAGTCTTCTTCTTGCAATTTTCGACTAGGGTTTTGACCCTTCAGTTCAAGTTGAAATTTTATTTTGATTGCAAATTTTTGGCAGGTATTTCGAGATCTCAACTGGGTCGTTAGATTTTTTTGGGTGCATCGTTTTCCGTGCCTTGATTTTTGAGCCATCAGATCTGCATTTTGATTTCAGATTCCTTGTGGGTTTTTTGAAAACTAATCCGGGTTGTCTTCATATTTTTTTGGGTCAGCGGGATTTTTTTTTCTTGAAATCTATGCTAGCCGTACTTCGTCTTTTTCAAAGTCTATACCTGATTTTGCTTCTGTTTTAGATTCATGCCTTTTTCAGATTTTCTCGTTTTTTGTGCATTGGGAAACATGCAAGATGGCATCATTGACCAACTTGATGTTGGAAGGCAGTCAACGATTCAACAACAAAAATCATAACACCTAGAAGTAGCGCATGTTGACTATTTTCGAATATCACCGCCTTGATGATTTGGTTTTGGGAAAAGAATCTCGTCTTTTTGTAGCCGGATTTGATCAAGACTAATTTGATGATCGCAATCGAGAAGCTGTCATGCTTCTTAAGCTCTTTGTCATAGATGACCAGTTACCTCAAATTCCTTCTGGCAAATCAGCCTCAGAAATTTGGAAGCATCTGAAGGAGTTGCATGAGACATCCAACAAAAGTCGAGCGTTCCTCTTGAACAACCAGTTGTTCTCCATCATGATGGATGAACACATGTCCTTACAGAGCATCTCACGAAGATTAAGGACATTCGAGATCAATCCGAAGCTATTGGTCGAAAGATGGAGGAAGAGGATATGGTAGTGTTGACGTGTATTTTGTACACTATCAAACACAAAATAAAATACCCAAGGGTACCTTATCCTCTCTTGAGTAAAGCCTCTGATTATCGCGAAAAAGGATCAATCAGGATGACTCCAAGGTTCTTTGTTGTAGGATCTCTATATGTGGATAAGTTCTCTGTGGTATGATGTGATTTGCTAGAATCACAAGGGGACTTACATTTGATGACTGAACGTCTGATCTGCTTTGAATATTGCTGGAACACAAGATTTTACTAGCTTTGATTTGAAAAAAAGGAAAAAAGGCGAGGGCGAGGAAAGGATCTAATTCTAATACTAAGAATGTAGGAGCAATGAATGATCTTTGATGAAATTCTAACTAAGTCTTGTTTTGACATCCCAGGACCATCTCCACAAGGTTAGTGCGATCTTCGAAGGAAAGCTTTATGATGTTCAAATCATCATTGCAGGCATAGACACCATCAGGTTGATGCATATCAATGAAGAAGCAACAATTGAAGTTAAGCTTAAGCTAAATGATTCCAGTTGACTACGCAAGGCAAGTCCGCAATCAACAAACTGCTAGTAGTATGGATATACGAATTTCACCATCAATCAAGCACATTTCTTCCACTCATCTAATAACACGAAATCAAATATGAGAAGTATAGAGACCATGCAAATTGTCGAATCGACCCATAAATTTCACCATTTCTTCAATGAAATTACAAGTCTTTTACAACAACATCTTGGCAACAATCTTTGCCTTCTCTCTCTACTCTACTCTAATTGCTATTCTATCAACTAGCTAATCACCTTCTAACTATTCTCTAACTGCTTCCAACTGCTATTCTATTCTATTGCCTTTACAAATGAAGAGCCGGGGCTTATATAGTGCCCACAATACAATTCGATGGCTAAGATCAATTTGAGATCAACGGCCAAGATTTTACAATGAAAACCCTAATTAGGGTTTGTTACAACCATTACATAACATTTAATGCTTGACCAATGATAAAATTGTATTGCTTGGACACATGTCCTCTCTGGAAAATTCCACCAATGAATAGCTGGGGTAGGTACATAGAAGTTTGTGCCACCTTCCATGAGTTAGGTACATTGAATCTGGACATGCTGAGGTGGACCACACTGACTAGAGAAGTGATGACTAGGATGCCACCTCGTCTGACACTTGTAACTTGGTAGATATTCAAGTTGAGAAGCTATCTTTAATTAACTCTTCTGAAATTATTTGCTTCTTCAATGAACCCTTGTTCTAACTTCTTGTGTCCTTGATGTGCAGGATGATTGATGTACCTCGCCTTGTAATGCTGGATTGGAGAAGTTGCCCTTGATGACGTTAGTCCGAAGAAGGCCGTCCTTGTCGATGCTAGACTGGAGGAGGTCGCCCTTGTCCTTGTTTGATCTTCTTGGAGGAGACCGTCCTTGATCTGGCTTGATTTTACAACTCCGGGATCTCCATTTGATACCTACACAAAGTATTAAAGTTAGTCTTTTGAGCATCAAACCTCAAAGCATGAAATTTAAGACCTTTCAAAGGTAAAACGTAAGATATTAATTTGAAAAAAAGTCATGATAAATCAAGAATTACACATTTTCAAATTAATAATGAATGGAATTTGGGTCTTCAAGTCTTAGATTTTACAAAATTGCAATGGGATCACAATAAGTCTTGAATAAGAACTTCAAAAATGATTCTTCATACCTCCTCTTTGATTGTTTAACTTACAAAACCTTGAAAAATGAAGGAAGAAAACCGGATTTTGATGGACAAGCTTAGATTATAGTCCTCCCTTGGATGAATTACGCCTCCTCTAGCTTGGAAAAGAACTCCACCTTCCACTAGCTTCTTCAAGATCTGGAAATTCGCCTTCAAATGTCTTCAAAAATCTGGAAATTATCCTCCAATCTAGCAAGAAATTCGCCTCTCCAATAGCCTTCAATATGAATTTCGCCCTCCTTAGTCTCCACACTTAGTAGAAATTTGCTCCACTCCAGCTAGATTTCGCACCTCCTTCCTTGCTCCTCAAATCGCACTTGAAGTAATGAATGAATGATGATTAAAATTGCTCAAAACACCCTTATTATATAGGGCGCTCACCACTTCACCTCCCCATAGGCCGACTTGGCAAAATTGGCCAAAAAAATAAATAAATTTGCAAAAACAAGAAGGCCGACCTAATAAAATAGATAAAAATAATACCTCAAGCGCTCCTTTTTCTATTTTAATTTAATAAATATTAATTTTAAATGCCTTAATAATAAGAAAATCGATTTTTTGAGGCTAAAAATTAATTTATTAAATGCTATGCGCCTTTATTAAATGCCAATTTAATTTAATTTTTTCCAAATATTTTGAAGCTGATGATTTTGGCATTTCATACGATTTGGAGGATATCAACGTTGGGATATGGCAAAAATAAAGAATGCTAATGACTTCGCTCTGGTCCCTTGGAGAGGGACAGGAGCACCTTTTGGAAAATCGCTTTGGTCCCTTGGAGAGGGACAGGAGCACTTTTTCGTTTTTAGGCTAGGATTCTCAATTTTTTGAAGTCAAACCTTTGTTCACCATGCTTTAGAAGATCCTTACCATCTCATACAACTTTGCCTTAGCATAATCTCGGAGGGAATTAGTTGTTTTCATAAAAAGCGCTCTGGTCCTTCAGTGAGGGACGGGAGCACTTTTGAGTCCATTGCATGAATTCTTGATCACATTAATCTTCAATTTACCCTCAAGGCGTCGAATATCACATTTCACTCCATCTTGAGCCCTGGTAATAAAAATATCATTTCAAAATGCAAGGTAAATGGTCATACTTGGAAATTGCGCCCTGGTCCCTTGGTGAGGGACGAGAGCACTTTTGCCAGTTGTCGTCAAAATTTGCAATTCTTGCATCTCAATTCCACTTCAAGGCATTTTAAACACTTTTTCAAACTTGCACCTTGGCCTCAATTTGTCCAAAATTGGTGAGAAAGGCAAGATAACATGTTAAGCGCTCTGGTCCCTTGGTGAGGGACAGGAGCACTTTTTCAATTTCAAGCCTATCCGTCCTTTGCTAGCTTTCCAAATTATCTTCAATGGGCTAATCATGTCCTCTTCCATTCATTTCGACCACAAACTTGCCTTAGCCTTGCAGGAAATTTACACTTTTTTGGAAAATCGCTCTGGTCCCTTGGTGAGGGACAAGAGCACTTTTGGAAAATCACTCTGGTCCCTTGGAGAGGGACAGGAGCACTTTTTACATTTTGGCGTACTTCTTTGTTCTTTTAAACCTCTTAATTGCGTCTAAGGCATGAAACATCATTCGTCCTTCCCATCCAAGTCAAGTTTTGCCATAAAATATCAAACAAATAGGAGAAACTTGAAAAAGTGCCATGGTCCTTCAATGAGGGACAGGAGCACTTTTTGTCATTTGGGTTGATTTACTCTTTTGTGATCCGCTTAAATTATATTCAATGGACAAAACATGCTTCCCTTAACCTCTTCAAACCATAAAATCACTTTAATCTTGTAAAGGCAGTGCAAATTTGAAATTCAAGCTCTGGTCCTTCAGTGAGGGACGGGAGCACTTTTTGCCCTCTAAGCCAAATTGTCTCACTTTCCACCTTGAAATTCCTTTGCTAGGGAAGATTTCATCTTACTTCATGCTATGAATAGAAGTTAATGTCTAATAAAGGTCTAAAATTGTGCATATAAAGAAAAGTGCTCTGGTCCTTCAGTGAGGGATGGGAGCACTTTTGACCTTCTAGGCAAAAACTTCATCATTTCATTGTTTTCAATCAAGTCTGGATGCTCTATCACGTTCATTTCGTCCTTCACCATGTCTTTGATGTCTCAATTTAACCAAACAAGGCCAGGAATGGCTCAAATAAGTCTTTTCGCCCTGGTCCCTCAGTGAGGGACGGGAGCACTTTTGCCTTGGACCCTTGGTGAGGGACGGGAGCACTTTTTCCTTTAACCTTCAAAATTCACCATTTTGTGCCTTCAAAATCTTCAAAAGTATCAAGTCATGTCCAATTATCATTCCAGAAGACCCTGCACAAAACAAAAATAGAAAAGTCAGTGACAAATATGCATAAAATAACATTTGTGCTCTGGTCCCTTGGTGAGGGACAGGAGCGCTTTTGGAAAATCTGGCTAAAATATTCAAAATTTAGGTCTCCAATCATTTCACAAGGCAGAGTTAGGTCATCTTCAAGGCCAGGAATCAGTTAGCAAGCCCTCGCAAAACAAGAAATTGCACTTAGAATGAAATTCGCCCTGGGCCTCCAGTGAAGGACAGGAGCGCCTTTTGACTTTTTGAACTCTCTATTAGGATAATTTTTATGGAATATAACATTTAAGTATAAGAATTCTTATACTTTAAGTTATATTCCATATATACTTTCAGGATGTTTGAGAGTGGTTTCAGACCTCCAGGAGTTATATTGCAAAATCTAGTTTTTGGAGGTTTTTCAGTTTTCAGACTTAGTCAAATTCAGGATCAGGACATTCCAGACTTAGCCAAATTTTAGGATCAGGACTTTCAGACTTCATCACTCAAGCAGCACCTGCCATCCAGGTGATCTCCTTGGCGACACTCAAAATGCAAAGGCTAATTGACAAAACCCTAAAAAAAACCTAAAGAACAAACCCTAGAAAGCAAAAAGGTAGGGGTCCCCATTTGCAATGGGGCGATGTGTGAAAACGTCACAACAGGTAGTCATAACCTTGAAGAGTCTACCAAAATCCTAAGAGAACTACATAGAGACTCAACATTATGTCTACGAATGTTGATTTGAAATTTCCAGAGTTGTGCACCAAACTTGTGCAGCAGGATTGCTGGAAACAACAGTTTGGTAGTGGTGCCACTTCATCCTCCTCAGAACAAGCTTTTGCAGCCAAATCTTTTCACAAAGATAAAGGCAAATCTCAGTCCTCTTAGTAGAAGGGCTCTAGTTAGTCACAGGAAGGTTCGAAGAAGAAGGTTCAATGCAATTATTGTCACAAATATGGTCATATGATTAAGGATTGTCACAATCGCATAGCTTTCGAATAGCGGAAGCAGGGAGGGTCTCAACCTAAAGCCAATGTTGTTGAGCACACAGAGCAGAAAGAGTGCCTTCATGGCTAAAAGACTTGCAAACCACGTGAGCAGGGAGGGTCTCAACCTAAAGCCAATGTTGTTGAGCACACAGAGCAGAAAGAGTGCCTTTTATGCCTTCATGGCTAAAAGACTTGCAAACCACGTGAAATCTTCTGCTTGGTATATTGATTCTGGTGCTTCTTGACATTTCACTCACAGGCATGATTGGTTTACAAAATTCTCTCCCTATACTGATTCAGTCATATTTGGAGGAGGTGAAGAGTATACCGTTGTCGGCAAGGGCAACTTTCAGATACAATTTGGTGGGAGGAATCTCATATTCCTCAATGTATACTACGCTCTTGGCGTGGAACTAAACCTTCTCTCTGTGAGTTAGATTATGCGGCATTCTCCTCAGCTTGATGTCATCTTTAGTGCCCATAAGTGTTCAATTTTTGATCGTGCGACAAGCACTTCTGTTGCTGTTGGTATTGAGGATCATGGTCTTTATAGACTTGTGGATATAGGTGATTCTCTTGAGCATGCCTTCGCAACAAAATCCTCCTCTATCACTCGTCTATGGCATCGACAATATGGTCACCTGAACATTCATTACCTTGCTCAGCTTGTTCGGGAAGATTTAGTACATGGCCTACCTGATATTCAAACTCAGAACCATAGAGTTTGTGAAGTTTGTCAGGCTAGGAAGCAACACAGGACACCATTCAAGGATGGTGCCTTTCACATAACGAGCATCTAAGGTACTACAGAAGGTCCACGTCGATGTATGTGATCCAATGAATACTCCTTCTGTTACTGGGTGCAAGTATTTCTTACTTTTTGTTGATGATTACAGTCATAAAATGTGGCTGTACTTTCTTAGATAGAAAACATATGTGTTTCTTGTATTTCAGAAATTCAAGGCCTTGGTAGAAAAAGAGTCTAGTTCTATTATTACTCTTAGGTTTGATAATGGGGGGGGGAGCTTTGTTCTATTGCTTTCTCCACTTTCTGTGATACAGATGGCATAAAACGTCAGTTAACCACACCATACACCCCTCAACAAAACGACGTTGTAGAACATCACAACCACACCATTACCAAAATGACTAGGTCTATGCTGGAACACATAAATGTTCCTAAGAAGTATTGGGCTGAAGCAATGTTTACTATAGTCTATCTCCTTAATAGGTCTCCCACTCATGCTGTTAAGGGGAAGACTCCTGAGGAAGCATGGACTGGTTGCAAACCCAGGATCAACCATCTGAAAGTTTTTGGCTCTCTTTAATTTGTTTGGATTCCAGATGCCAAGCGCTCTAAGTTGGATTCCAAGAGTCAGAAGCTTATGTTTACAGGATATAGTGACAACCATAAGGCCTACGGACTAATTGATGTAGACACTAATTGTCTTATCTTTAGTCGTGATGTTGTCTTTGATGAAGATCGAGGACTATTTCAGCTTTCCTCGTCTGAGCAAAATTCTGAGGATCAGCCTTTGAAGGCTTTTAATTTAGGCGTTCGTCTTCCATTTGGTTCACCTGATGGGAGGGATGATGTAGATTCTGTATTTGATGATGCACTACCTGAATTTCCTCCGGATGATTTTCTTCTTTTATTTTCCTTTGTTGCCCAAAACACAAGTTTCTACACGCTAGAGCTATCCATGCTACATCTAATGATGCTTTTAAAGGCTTTTTTGTTGCATCGGACTATTAGAAAGTGAGGAGGTGAAAGAGGAGATTGGAGACCACGAGTATGGATACATTTTCCCATTTTGAGTCATCATGTCACTCAAAGATTGGAACCACATGAAAGGCTCCAGATCTTCATACTTTTCTTGTTTTAGATCAAGGTGGAGTCTTTTGTACTTGTGGATAGTGTGTTTCTCCCTATTCATGGGTAGGGTTGTGTGCTTGTGGATAGTTTGTTTGTCTTTATATACAGGTTGAGTTGTGTGTTTCTGAATAATGTGTTTGTCCCTATCTATAGAATGCTGTTGGATACTGTGTCTGTCCCCATCCTTATTTGTTGTTGTGTTCATTGTTGTTTTCAGCATGTGTGTCCTTTTTGAAACAACTTTTTATGATGGGTGGCATTTGCGTACTTGTTGAAACAACTTTTGATGATGGATGGCATGTGTGTCCTTGTTGAAACAAATTTTGATGATGGATGGCATATGTGTCCTTGTTGAAGCAACTTTGATTACTTGGTGATCTGTCCATAATGGTTGTTTGTGTGTATCCCAGTTTAACAACCTTGATTACTTGATGGTGTGTTTGTGGATTCATGTGTGCCCATGAACTTTGAACTACTTGGTGAACTTTGTGTATGCCTTCGGTTTGTTGGGTGTTATTTGGTTTGTTGTACTCGTCCCAGTCCAGTTCTATTGCTCCAACTTTTGTTTGGAGTAATGTGATAATGGGGGAATTTTGGAAATATTACATCTGTAGTTTGAATTACTAGATTAGTAAATAAATATATGCTGGTATAGTAGAGTGTTATTGAAATAAATATGTTCATACTATATGAGAAGCACGCAGGAAACACTAAGAGAGTGGGGGTGGGGGCGCTGAGGGAGAGTGAATCAGTGTTTCAGATTTTTCAAAATATCTGTAAACTCATAAACCATTGAACACAGGGATATGAAAATAAAAGCATAACACAAAGCAAGAACACATAATATTTCTCATAGAATACCCTTTGGGGTAAAAAACCATGGCACAAGAGAAAT
Organism: Cryptomeria japonica; assembly: GCF_030272615.1. Classification (NCBI taxonomy): domain Eukaryota; kingdom Viridiplantae; phylum Streptophyta; class Pinopsida; order Cupressales; family Cupressaceae; genus Cryptomeria; species Cryptomeria japonica. The sequence goes on from NC_081411.1 coordinate 160,039,860, forward strand.
CTATTCACTTCAAAGAAAAACACAGGGCTGCAACCCATGTTACAAAGATGAGCAACAACTCACTTAAAATCTTCCCCTTCTAAGAGCACCAACTCTACATAACAGAGGCACCCACCTCCGTAAGAGCTTCAACTCTATTCAAGAGAGGTACCAACCTCCAAGTGAGCTCGAACTCACTAACATCAGAAACTAATATACTTTCCAGATCAAATGCCACACTCAGCAAAGGTACACAGTATCTCAGAATCTGTCTGTCTTTTATAAGATAGGTATGTAAACAGCGTTCAATATGAAGAATAGAGACTCCAATTCTATCTCAAGATGCACAGCACCACATATCAATTTTAACACCTTAGAGTTAAAAAAATACCCACTGAAATCTTCACAGAAGCTGCTCTACACACTCACGTATATGCAAGTGTTATATTCAACTAATCGCACTGGCCGCTTTTTTTTCACAAAACACACCATGCATCGCAGGACTTAGATTTGTATATTTGTCCGCCACAAAACATGGCATAAAAAAAACGACTTCAAATCAATACGAATTCTGCAATCAATTTCTGAGACACGACTTAGCCGTCTAATCCAGTCAGAGACATATTCTCCTGAGTTCCCAAATTAAAAAAAATAAAAATCGCAGCCATCATATTTACTGTCGTGTTCTTCACCAAAAATTAACACACCATTTTCGACATATTAACGAAGGCCTGATAATTTTTTGACAAGTTCAATTCACAAAAAAAACGACTCAGCCATGCCTTTTTTTGGATAAAAACCTATATTCAAGGCATCATGAATTCCCACTCAAAAAAAATTCTAAGTTCGAAACTTCTGGATAATATAGCCACACAAACTACCATTGACTTATCAATAATGTCTATGCTTTTTCGGTTAATATTTGCTTCTTCCATTTGAACATGCCCACACCGCAGAGTTTTAATGCCTGAAGCCATTTTTAGTCACCACAAATTCCTTTTTAATTCGAACACTCTTTGAAAAAGAGTGCACGATGTAAAACGCGTCAGGCATGTAAATTTCCACCACGGCATCTACAATTGCTTAGAAAACCGACGCAGCTACCTCTGGCGCAATAGAAAGAACAACCACGCAAAAGAAAACTTATTTCCACGATTCACTGTAACGGCAAGGAAGAAATGATGCATTGAAATAATAATTTTTTTTTTCAAGCACACAAAGATTTAAAATTGAAACATCCTTCACACAGATTTTTTAGAACTCCCTTATGTGTCATTCTGTCGATTCAGAAATGTAATTAAAGCATTCAGATCCTTATTCAAAAGAACTTCGACCATATTCAGATAAATAAATAATATCCGACACATTTTGACTTTTCAACCATGACATGGGATATGATTTGGCAAGTAAGCTGACAAAGTTGATGACATGAAACAAATAAGCATACAAGCAAGCTGCTGAAGTAGGCACACAGCCAGCTGATGCAGACACACACACAGCTTAATGACACACCCAAACACCTCAAGCTAGCAGGCTGCTAGCTCAACCAGGCAGGCAACCACCTCAAGCAGCTAGGCAGGCACCTCAAGCAGCTCAAGCTGCTCAAACAAGTAGACAAGAAGGCTGCTCAACTGAAAATCATAAACAGATATAATTCATCCTCAGACATCAATGACAAATAATCCAATACTATGTTGGTTAGATTGCGAGTTGTTGGGTAGATTAGTTCATGGCGAAGTTTTATTAGTTACTTGGGGGGTTAAAAAGTGAAAGGCTTATATAAGCCTATAATAGTATTGCACTCAATCTATCTGGTGAAATACTATGCTATTGTTCATTATTTAGACAATCCATGGTCTAGATTATTTTAGCAAATATCAATATAGATTATTTGTAGAGCAAGATATTAACTACTTAGCACCCAAACCATTTAGTAGTTTGCCCTCAGTTTCAAGGAAGAATTGTCTGGTAGTGCTAAAAAAATCCTTCATTAGCCCCTTCAAACAATGTGTGGACATCTGGATGCCTGGGATTGAGTACAATAACTTATCTCAAGCAGGTAGTAAAAACAATCAAAAGAAAGAATCCTCTGTTAAGCTTAAAGGTATAGCGTGCTGGGCAGTGTGTATATATATATATGTATACATCATTATTACTTATTACCCATTAATTTTGTTGCCCCCAAAATTCAGTCCACCATTTCTTGTCATCCTAGTACTTAAAACTCCAGTAACATAGCTTTTAAAATTCATTGCAATATTATAAATATTGCTCAGAATTGATGAGATGAAGAGCTGGTTGTAAATTCAAGGTTAAATATTATCTAGCTCATTATATTATGACGATTCTTCAGATCTGTTATATCTTTTATATTTTAGCTTTTTGTTCAGTTTATCTTGTGTTCAATAGTTTTAGACCAACATTTTAGCTAGAGGGAAGCCTATCCTTGGCTGGATGTTAAATATAAGAAGGCCTGCCCATAGGGGAGGCAAACGGCTGTACTGTGTTTTCTTTGCTTTGATTGTGCTGTTATATTCAGTTCAGGTATTTATTAAATTTATAATATTCAAGACTCTGTGTGATCTTCTTTTGCCACTCACCACTCATTGCGGCAGTATTTTTACTATGTCGACTATTAAATACCTATATAAATTGTTTGTTGTTCATGTTGTAAAATTTAAGTTCATTTTGCAAGCCTGCACAATCTAAAAATAATATTCTACTTGAATGCCGAACAGGTGCTTTATACACTTGGTGGACTTGAAAATTTGAAGCTTGCTAAGAAGTATTATGCTGCAGCGATTGACTTCACTGGGGGAAGGAATACACGAGCTCTATATGGTGTTTGCTTGGTAAGATGTGAAAGCTTGACATCATGCCTTGGCATATTTGTTATTTACAACATTGGTAGAGCTACCCCAAGCATTCCTTTACTGTTATGAAATATACATTTAGTTTGTTCAGTCCAGTACCCTGACAATTGCCTGGGATACAAAATAAACCTTCTTTGGACTGAAAAGTACATTCTATATTCGGTTGTCTAACATGACACATTGTATAAACATGCAGTGTGGAGCAGCTATCAATCAATTAGCTAAGGGCCGTAGCAGGGAAGAAAAAGAAAGCTCAGAGTTGCCGTCCCTTGCAGCAGCTGCTTTAGTCAAAGATTACAAGCAAAGATCACCTGAAAAGGCTCCTTTGGTTATGTCTGTTCTTGAGCAGATGAAAGCCATTTCATTATAGTTATGGAAATCTTGCACATGCTATTTTTATGACATTGAGTTCGAACCTTTTTTCTTTGTAGAAGAATACAATGTTGTACTCTAGGCAAAAAGCATGCCAGTGATAATGATCAAGCATTTTTTTTAATTCTTGTATGGCCATCTTCAAAGCAACTGTTGGAAAACAATTACAGGCTCTGGGGAAATTTAAATGAAGGGCACTGCAAGATTTTGCCATTGTTAACAGTGCCATTTGAGTATGATTTTATATGTTTCACAGGCTTCTGATGTTAGAAGAACCTACATATTCTGACATGACGTGGGAATGATTCATTAAAGAGATCTGCAATTGAGTCTTGGTGCTAGAGCAATGCATTATATTATAACATTTTGATTCTTGATTCAACCAATTAGTCACCGGAAATAATAGCTGGCTGTCTATGATGATATTTGTTTTGCTGAAGTTGGTCGTTGGAATTGTCCACGTTGAAGCAACTTTGAACTCAATTTATTATGAAAGAGTCTACAGACTTTGACAGCGAGGTATAGGATGCACTGAATTGCAAAAGCTGACTTATTCTCTTTGTGGAAAGTGGATAGGCAAATGAGCGTTCAAAATTTAAAATGAGATATTTTAGATTGCTGTTGAAATATGCTAAATAGCCATTGACATACTCAAAATTGAAAATTCCAAAGTCAATTATCAGGGATTCGCCTAGCTGCATGAGGTAGGGTGAACCTGCTGTATTCCTCAAATGGTAGTTTTGAAATTTGCTGGGCAGCCTCAATTTTCATGTGAGGATCTTCATAAACCCCATTTTTTCAAGATTAAAAATGCCAAATTTGGCATTGCCATTAACAAAAACAAGGATAAACTGACGACTTCACAATTTTTAATTCTATTAACTATGAAATATAGTTTAAGGTTGCCTTATTATGTACCATCAAATAGAGTATTCCATGTAGGCATTCAAGGGTAGCATAAGGTTAATTATTATTTTTTCATTTGTACCTTTCTTTCTTTTCAGTGTATTGTGCATTAAGATTTAGAATATCAACATCATGGCAGTGAATGCTGAAAGGATTCAATTTTTTTGAGAAGTTCGGCTCCTATAGTTAAAAATATACAAGTTACATGGTGCAAATATAATCGTGCATGCCTAGTAGATAGAGAAGTTGCAAAATTTAGCAGAACGACATGATAATTTTTATTCAAAGCTTAATGAACAAGTGAAGCAGAGTAGCACCCCCATCTCTTTAGAGATGGGAATAAACATGCATACCCACAACACTATCTTTCCAAAATAGGGCGAACTTGGAAAAAAATCAAATAAACCAAAAAACCTCCAAAAAATCAGTTGCTCTCTAGTTGCCTAGATCATAGGCATAGTTTGAAACCATAAATTTAAAC